>NC_088399.1:22338258-22675758 GCF_034236695.1 Oncorhynchus nerka
AGCAGAGGGGAAGGGAGGAGCCGTGTCGGCCAGGGGGTAGGTGTGGAGAGCGGAGGGGAAGGGAGGAGCCGTGTCGGCCAGGGGGTAGGTGTGGAGAGCGGAGGGGAAGGGAGGAGCCGTGTCGGCCAGGGGGTAGGTGTGGAGAGCGGAGGGGAAGGGAGGAGCCGTGTCGGCCAGGGGGTAGGTGTGGAGAGCAGAGGGGAAGGGAGGAGCCGTGTCGGCCAGGGGGTAGGTGTGGAGAGCGGAGGGGAAGGGAGGAGCCGTGTCGGCCAGGGGGTAGGTGTGGAGAGCGGAGGGGAAGGGAGGAGCCGTGTCGGCCAGGGGGTAGGTGTGGAGAGCAGAGGGGAAGGGAGGAGCCGTGTCGGCCAGGGGTAGGTGTGGAGAGCAGAGGGGAAGGGAGGAGCCGTGTCGGCCAGGGGGTAGGTGTGGAGAGCGGAGGGGAAGGGAGGAGCCGTGTCGGCCAGGGGGTAGGTGTGGAGAGCGGAGGGGAAGGGAGAAGCCGTGTCGGCCAGGGGGTAGGTGTGGAGAGCGGAGGGGAAGGGAGGAGCCGTGTCGGTCAGGGGGTAGGTGTGGAGAGCGGAGGGGAGGGGAGGAGCCGTGTCGGCCAGGGGGTAGGTGTGGAGAGCGGAGGGGAAGGGAGGAGCCGTGTCGGCCAGGGGGTAGGTGTGGAGAGTGGAGGGGAGGAATGGGCCAGGTGGGAGGAAAAGGGACAGATCTTATGGGAGTTTTACTGCAGTCTGGGACATTCCATCCATGTCAGGACATTACACCAGTGATTTACACCAGTGTTCTATTATTATTAGGGGCCAACGAGTTCATATGGGTCAACGCCCAGAGGATCGGGAGAGGCCACATGCAACCAATAGGAACAGACTTAGTAGAGGAGAGGCCACAAGTAGCCAATAGGAACATAATTAGTAGGGGAGCAGCAACACCAGTCAGGAAGAATCTTCCTGTAAAAGCTAAACGCATTAGATGATATTTGAGTAAACAAGGCAATCTGTACATTGGAGTAGGGGGAGGGATGATCTCGATCAGAAGAGATACAGTAATGTACTTGAGCAAAACATGAAAAGAAAGTAACAGGTATCATTTAAGTTCAGAGGTCAAAGGAGATCAACGAATCAGTGAACTGTCATGATCAGGTACTTACCAGGGTACAGCTGTTTGGTGGGGGCGCTGAGCTGTGCTTCTTTGGATACTCTGTAGGCTACATCGGCTCCTTTTGTTGACTTCCTATGCGCACAGAAACCTGTGGTTTTCGTAACGCCTTCAGGTAAACTGGGAAAATCTAAAATCTTCAAGAGGTCCGCTGGCTCCACTACGGAGAGAAAGAGAGAAGATAAATATTTTAGGTTCGACTCATATCAAACACACTCATTTAAAAGTCAGACTCACACATCTTTCACAATCAGGGGAGACAGTCAGTATCCATTTCAAGTAACCCAATTACTCAGGCTGTAGACAGAAAAAACAGATCCTCCTTTCACTGGCCCAGGGGTGTCAAACTCATTATGTCTGCTGGTTTTTGGTTTTTGGTTTTTCTTTTCAATCAAATCGTAGACAACTAGGTGAGGGGAGTTCCTTAATAATTAGTGACCTTAATTCATCAATCAAGTACAAGGGAGGAGCGAAAACCCGCAGACACCTGGTCCCCCTGTGGAATGAGTTTGACACATGTGCACTAGCCATTAGCTGGGACCTTCTTCCAGTACAATAGGTGCCCTCCAGACCCCCTCTATCTATCCATTCCCCTCTCACCCCTCTCACCCCTATTCTCTCCATCCTTTCACTGATGAGAAGGGGGTACAGTTATAGAACCAATCTAAACTGTGAGAGTGTGCCCTACACTCTAACTAGAGATCTAGGATCAGATTAATGTGCCCACATTTCAAATCTTAACCATTAGGGGGTTATGAGGAAGTTGGATGCTATGATGAACTACTGCCATGAACTAAGTCCACCCCTCCATCCCTTTCTTCCTCCACTATACCTGCCTTCCTCTTCCTTTCCACAAACATACAATTAGCACACTCTCAGGCTGGGCCTTTGTGTTTCCTCCAGAGCACCGCAGGCGCAGGAGCAGTACGGTCGGGTCAGAACAAGGTCTGACGTTGTGGTTTGACCTCTGACTGCACGCCTGCTGGCCAAAACAACCCCAATGACCTAATGAGCCACAAACAAACAGATGTGTCTGCAGCCAGATGCTACAATGGTCTCTGCCTCAAGGATACTGCCCAGAGCATATAGTATAGCCCCAGTACTGCTCTGAGCATATAGTATAGCCCCAGTACTGCTCTGAGCATATAGTATAGCCCCAGTACTGCTCTGAGCACAGCCACACACTACGGGTCTGGAGACAGAAGAAGGGATGGACCATGTAGAGACAATATAGGGATAGGGTCTAACTGGGGCGTAGAGGGAGGCCATTACAAAGGGGAGGGGGTTTGAATGTTGGAAAACAACAGCTGGAGCAGTTTATGGCATGGTTTTAAGAACAAAAACAAAGACAAAAGCACACATTCTCTGGCACCCTGTTTTTGCAGTCTTGTGTTCTGTTGAACCACTCCAGTTGGACTGAGAAAGGCACTCTTTAAAACACACACACACACACACACACACACACACACACACACACACACACACACACAAACACACACACACACACGCACACACAGGTAAATCAGGAAGGATCAGGTGTCAGGTCAGCCAGGACCACACACATTTATTGAGGCTGTTCAGGGAGGAGCTTTCAATAGCTCCATCCATCTGGAGAGAAACGGGTGGAGGGATGGAGGGAGGATGGGAGGGAGTGAGGGAGGGAGTGCGGGCACTATTCCCACTGCCCCATTACTTCATCCATCTGGAGGACATTACAGTCTCTCACATGCAGCGCAGATCAATTCAAATAAACCATTCAACAGCTAAACAAAATGACAGATCCAAATCCACTACAGATTCACATGACCATGGATCACCATCCATCATAACTTCCACTTTACTGCTGTTGATATCAGGCAGTACGCATTGCAACACTGTCAGCTAGCTACAGAAAGATTTGAAAATGTGATTTTGATGATCTATATTCCATGCTGTGTAGTGTACAGTCTCTGATTCTGAACAGATATCTCACCCAAATCAAACAGCTCACACACACAGCTCGCTATGTTCCCAGACCCACACATATACTGGATGTAAACACACCTAACAACACTTGTGCTCCCACTTGGGTAGGTCATATCAACAGAGAGAGGGGGGGAGTGAACTCTCTCATATGGGTGTGTGTAGACCATTAAGAGGAAAATACATGGGATTGGAGTCAGATGAAAGAATGTGAACTATGTAGAGATTCATTCGCCAACTCCTCTCTCTTTTTTCCTGTCTTTTTCTGTCTCTCTTTCTCTCCCTCCCTCATTATCCGGAGCCTTCCCTTGCTTCCTCTATGAGCTGGCCCTCTCCTCTCTTCCTGTCTTCAATCGGAAGACTCTTATTATCTAACTACATAATTGTCTTTCCATCCAAATGTGAGCAGCAGCTGAACCCAACACATTATCCCAATGCTAGGGGGGACATATTTGACAGACGCACCAGATGACTTTGTGATATCTGGGGGAAGGTGCAGTAATTTCCACCAACGTCCACCCATCACCTACCCCCTAACCCTCCCTGCCCGCCCTCTCTCTAAGACATTCCAGTATGAGAATGAGGCATCCCTGCAACAACATACCACAGAATGTCAGAGCCTCTTGAAGTAGTTGCATGTCCTAAACAAAGTCACTGATTTGTCTCTCATCATCAGCTCATAATGGAGTGAGTGATACAATGTACCCAGCAGCTAGAGAATGACTTTCACTGGCCAGATTGACTGACTGAATTTAGATAGCTTGTCCTATAGATCTCTACTAGGGTTGGACAGTTCCCACTGTCAAAATCAAGTGAAACAAACTTAAATCAACACTAGCCAACTACTTAAAATGGGAAAACATCTTAAAACTAAACTGAAGGAAAACTGTAAAACAAATTGTGATTATTATTGCAGGTATTTAAAGAGGAGTCATCTTTCTCTTTATCGACAATACCTCTGTAATCCTGTCCACATGAGTCCCCAGAGGACAGACTGTATCTACAACAATAGGATCCTCAGTATATGAATAAACCTGCTGACTCTGCTTTCTCTAGTGCCATTGGGAAAGCTGCCTGGCATTCCCATCCTGCTCCCAGTCACTCCCATACCACCACAATGTTAATCCTCAACCTGACAACAGGTCCTGTATGGCTCAGTTGGTAGAGTGTGGTGCTGGCAACGTCAGGATTGTGGGTTTGAGTCCCAGAGCCACCCACGCATGACTGTAAGTCGCTTTGGATAAAAGCATCTGCTAAATAGTATACATTGTGAACATCCCAGAGTCTGTTGGTCTCCTGGGAAACCCAGCCACAAGGCCCATGGGATACTGGTGGAGGTAGAGAGGAATGAAACCACACCGCAGCCACCACAGAAGAAGAACGTTGACTGACTGTTAGGACCACGAGGCCCCAGCCACTGGGCACCACGTCAAGACATGCACACACAGGTGTGTGGACACACACATTCATTCACATATTTTACACACGGCTCATGCACACACACACAAACATACTGTACATGCATAAAACATGAAGCAAAGAGTATGAAGTTCTTTAATACATAGAAAAAGACACATACACACTCCTAGGCTTTCCTCCTTCAATCTAATGTAACCCCCACCTGGATCAATATATTCAGGGCCTCTCTCTCTCTCCTGATTATACAGCGGCTGAACACAGTGACCTCTGTCTATGAAGTCAACCCTCAAGTCTAACTGATGGGAACTAAAATTACAGTCTGAAAACACCCAAACCCACTGAGGTCTCATAGTAACAACAGGCTTAGTTTAGGACCTTGTGTAGGAGGAACGTGGCAGGCTACATCAAATCACTTAGGGCCTTGTGGTAGGAAGAACGTGGCAGATTACATCAAATCACTTAGGGCCTTGTGGTAGGAAGAACGTGGTAGGCTACATCAAATCACTTAGGGCCTTGTGGTAGGAAGAACGTGGCAGATTACATCAAATCACTTAGGGCCTTGTGGTGTAAAGTGGCTGTTCCACTGGATGTCATAAGGTGAATGCACCAATTTGTAAGTCGCTCTGGATAAGAGCGTCTGCTAAATGACTTAAATGTAAATGTAGGAAGAACGTGGTAGGCTACATCAAATCACTTAGGGCCTTGTGGTAGGAAGAACGTGGCAGATTACATCAAATCACTTAGGGCCTTGTGGTAGGCTACATCAAATCACTTAGGGCCTTGTTGTAGGAAGAACGTGGCAGATTACATCAAATCACTTAGGGCCTTGTGGTAGGAAGAACGTGGCAGGCTAAATCAAATCACTTAGGGCCTTGTGGTAGGAAGAACGTGGCAGGCTACATCAAATCACTTAGGGCCTTGTGGTAGGAAGAACGTGGCAGATTACATCAAATCACTTAGGGCCTTGTGGTAGGAAGAACGTGGCAGATTACATCAAATCACTTAGGGCCTTGTGGTAGGAAGAACGTGGCAGACTACATCAAATCACTTAGGGCCTTGTGGTAGGAAGAACGTGGCAGATTACATTAATACTCACTGAGTTACAGTATGATCGCTATAGGTTAATCTAGCCAACGTTATGCAAGTATTTGAAAGTAATTAGTGGCTGGTGAATGTCTTATGTCTCAGATTGCTATTCTAGCGACCAGCCATATCCTCCATTCTAGCGACCAGCCATATCCTCTATTCTAGCAACCGGCCATATCCTCTATTCTAGCGACCAGCCATATCCTCTATTCTAGTGACCAGCCATATCCTCTATTCTAGCGACCAGCCATATCCTCTATTCTAGCGACCAGCCATATCCTCCATTCTAGCGACCAGCCATATCCTCTATTCTAGCGACCGGCCATATCCTCCATTCTAGCGACCAGCCATATCCTCTATTCTAGCGACCGGCCATATCCTCTATTCTAGCGACCAGCCATATCCTCTATTCTAGCAACCGGCCATATCCTCTATTCTAGCGACCAGCCATATCCTCTATTCTAGTGACCAGCCATATCCTCTATTCTAGCGACCAGCCATATCCTCTATTCTAGCGACCAGCCATATCCTCCATTCTAGCGACCAGCCATATCCTCTATTCTAGCGACCAGCCATATCCTCCATTCTAGCGACCAGCCATATCCTCTATTCTAGCGACCGGCCATATCCTCTATTCTAGCGACCGGCCATATCCTCTATTCTAGCGACCAGCCATATCCTCTATTCTAGCGACCAGCCATATCCTCTATTCTAGCGACCAGCCATATCCTCTATTCTAGCGACCGGCTATTCATATCATATCTATTCTAGCGACCAGCCATATCCTCCATTCTAGCGACCAGCCATATCCTCTATTCTAGCGACCATCCATATCCTCTATTCTAGCGACCGGCCATATCCTCTATTCTAGCGACCAGCCATATCCTCTATTCTAGCGACCAGCCATATCCTCTATTCTAGCGACCGGCCATATCCTCTATTCTAGCGACCGGCCATATCCTCTATTCTAGCGACCAGCCATATCCTCCATTCTAGCGACCAGCCATATCCTCTATTCTACTGACCAGCCATATCCTCTATTCTAACGACCAGCCATATCCTCCATTCTAGCGACCAGCCATATCCTCCATTCTAGTGACTACAACTTCATAGGGGTGTCTATAGTCACTAATTACAAGATAAAAAGGAGGAGGAAGAGGAGGAAGAGGAGGAGGAAGAAGAATAGGAGGAATAGGAGGAAGTCGATGCTAACCGTGTCAAGACCCCTGTAGAGGTCTGTTGGTTGTGCCAGTCCTCTCTGACACAACCTAATCCCATAAAGATCAGCAGCTTTTGGTGAGGAAACCGTTGTCATCAGGATACCCTCTCTCTTTCCCTTCCGCCATAGTCTCCCTTTTCCTCTCCCCTCTCTCTCTCTCTCTCTTCCCTCTCTCTCTTTCTCTCTCTCTCTTCCCCTCTCTCTCTTTCTCTCTCTCTCATCGCCCGTACTTGGCACACCGTGGAGCAGAGCCCCATCACAGGCACACATCCTTCTCTGTGCCAGTGCTTAATGACATATTGGGGCCAACACAGCTACAGAACCTTGGGTGCGGAATGGCTCTGCAACATTGAAACCGACCACAGGGTCATAGCTACAGTAGCACAGCACATAGTGCAGCCTAAAACAGAGAACAACAGGGAGAAGATGCAACTGACACAGAATAATAACTATAACCCTGAAGTCACCCACACACACCTGGATGTAACTGCCCTACGGGCCCTGGTTAAAAGTAGAGCACTATGTAAGATTTTTCAGGGAGTGCTACAACGCCCTCAGAACCCCTACTTCCTGTGGCTATGCTCTCCCCTCTTCCCCTCTCCATTTCTCCTCTCTACTCTCCCTTCTCCGCCTCTCCCCTGTCCTTTTTCTGTCTTCAGGACCAACAGGCTGATATTGGTGCTAAATGTCTGTCTACTCACACTCTCCTGTTAGTCTTTATGGTACTGTATAAGTAGTGTGTGTGAAGAGACCTTCATTGTTTACTTTTTTTATAGATCTGTTTTGCCAGACAGGCTGGCTTTGGGAGGTACTGTAGCAGCACTGTAAAGGATAATGAACTCATAAAATATATTGTAAGTGAAAATGTATTAACATGAGATTAAAAAGCTTTACATTTCTTCACACTGTTCCTGGAGAACGTTCGCAATGGGGATGACTTGATGTGGTTGCCAACCCTTCTTTCACTCCCTCCCTCCCTCCCCCACTGGGCATACACTGATTGAATCAACGTTGCTATGATGTTGAACCAACGTAGAATAGACGTTGTTGTCTTTCTCTCTGAGCTGTAGCTCCAGCGCCAGGTTTAGAATCCTGATTTGGGCCAGGTGCCAAGATAGTCGTAGACCCCCTCGTCTCACGCAGTCTCGACACACACACATACACACACATATCCACCCCCCCATACACACACACCAAAGTCCATTCAGTGACTGTTGTCCATTCAGTGTGACACGTCTCATTCTCTCTGCTGGTGGCAGGCAGGGCAGGCAACAGGCCCAGTGAAGCAGGGGGGAGCTTTTTACAGAGCAGGAACCAGGATTAACATTCTTCCCTCTTGCACTGTCTGAATCCCAAATGGCACCCTATTCCCTACATAATGCACTACTTTTGACCAGAGCCCTATAAATCCTGGTCAAAAGTAGTGCACTAAAAAGGCAATAGGGTACCATTTGGGATGTAACCAGTGTTTCTCCCCTCCCTCCTCCTGTAGGCTGAGGCCAGGCTGGTTGTGTTCTCCTGGCACTAAGGCACATGCTTGACCTGGCGCTGAGGACAAAGAGCAATTAGCAGCAGCGTGGAGTCTGTCTCTGTGGCCGACCCTCTGTCCACCCGCCTGTCTGTCCGACTGTCTGTCAGCCCGTCGCCAAGAGTACAGGGCAGCGAAAACAACCAGGGCAGAGTGGGAAGCAGAACTTCCCCCTCCTACAGCGCAGCATCCCAGATGGGGGGAGGGAGGGTGTGGGGTCTTTTAACTCTTATCCCAACTTGGATGGATGCCAGAAGTGACGTGTACAGTAGATGTCAAATCTGAGCATTATAAGGGAAAGGGCTGTGATGTTTTGGCTAATGTTCAATTAACCCCTTAGATCAAAATACCAACACACACACACACACACACAGAGACATGCAAAAACACACATATGTGCAAATACACACACATGCCCTCAGTCACCCTCCAAACTGACAGGTAGCCATCAGCGTTGACCTGAGGGTGTTGGTTTTGTAATCATATGACTCGCCTCTAAGATTAGCCTATGGTCATTACGTACACTACATTACACCCCACTACATAGACACACTGACAGGACACACACACTCACAACACACACGCACGCATGCACACACACACACACTAATGTCAGCAATAATAAACCCATTGTGCATCGCAGCAGTCTGCCTGATTTACTGACCATTTGCTTACAACTGAAACGATCCCTGTTCCGAAAAAGTGCTACCCCTCCCTGCCTCCCTCTCTGTCTGTTTCTCCCTCTCTCTCTTTCTCTCTCTCCCTCTCTCTTTCAGAGAGGAGAGAGATTGGCTCAGTTGTTTCCATAGCTCTCATTTCTCTGGTGTTGACCAGGCCGTTGTGAGCGTGCCAGTCACAAGACGACACACATAGTCAGACAGACAGAGTTCCTGGAGAATAACTTCAGCTAGCTTGCAATCGCACTCTGAATAACAGGAAACACCAGACAAGACAAAGAACACATGGAATTCAGTCAGTTACACACACACACACACACACTAAACTGTGTGCTCACACCGAGACAAAAACATACTCTTATTCACATACACGTGAGGCTCGCACACATGACACTGAATGTGGATCTAGCGCTCATCTGCTGATCGTTCAGCGCGCTGTTTTACGCTTACCGTATGCTTTCCAGTCATAACAGTTTGTGCATATATCATTACAACAATTTTGTGATGTTTTGGTCTTGCAGAGTTTTTTTTCTGCTGTTCGTGCACACCAGGTTTGGTAGAGGAAGTCCTGCCCCTTCGTCTGTGATTGGTCCTACTCCTAGTAGGAGCGGGAACATGAAGTGTTGGTTGTCATTCAACGAAAGACTTTTCCTTTTCATGCACATTTTTCCACTTGAGAAATACTGCACAAAACATCTTAGCTAGATGTCAAATTTGCATGACTAAGACCTCTGCAAAAACATGATGACTGATTTGTTGATGTATATATTTTGAGGGAGTGTTTCTGGTTATATTATTGCTATAGTGGCTCAAGAGGGACAAACGGTAATATTGCAGCTTTTTTTCCCACTTTTCCAAGCGATGGTCTTTAGGGAGTATGAGAGCACAGCCTTGCCAAGTTCTGCTAGTGTAACAGTGTAAAAAACAGCAGCTTTATCACTTCACACTCATCTAACGTCAAACAGGTAGACACACTCATCTAACAACAAACAGGTAGACACACTCACCCCCTATCCACATCGATGGAACAGTAGTGGAGAGGGTAGCAAGTTTTAAGTTCCTCGGCATACACATCACAGACAGACTGAATTGGTCCACTCACACTGACAGCGTCGTGAAGAAGGCGCAGCAGCGCCTCTTCAACCTCAGGAGGCTGAAGAAATTCGGCTTGTCACCAAAAGCACTCACAAACTTCTACAGATGCACAATCGAGAGCATCCTGGCGGGCTGTATCACCGCCTGGTACGGCAACTGCTCCGCCCTCAACCGTA
Organism: Oncorhynchus nerka; assembly: GCF_034236695.1. Lineage (NCBI taxonomy): Eukaryota > Metazoa > Chordata > Actinopteri > Salmoniformes > Salmonidae > Oncorhynchus > Oncorhynchus nerka. The sequence goes on from NC_088399.1 coordinate 22,348,582, forward strand.
AGGCTCTCCAGAGGGTAGTGAGGTCTGCACAACGCATCACCGGGGGCAAACTACCTGCCCTCCAGGACACCTACACCACCCGATGTTACAGGAAGGCCATAAAGATCATCAAGGACATCAACCACCCGAACCACTGCCTGTTCACCCCGCTATCATCCAGAAGGCGAGGTCAGTACAGGTGCATCAAAGCTGGGACCGAGAGACTGAAAAACAGCTTCTATCTCAAGGCCATCAGACTGTTAAACAGCCACCACTAACATTGAGTGGCTGCTGCCAACACACTGTCATTGACACTGACCCAACTCCAGCCACTTTAATAATGGGAATTGATGGGAAATTATGTAAATATATCACTAGCCACTTTAAACAATGCTACCTTATATAATGTTACTTACCCTACATTATTCATCGCATATGCATACGTATATACTGTACTCTACATCATCGACTGCATCCTTATGTAATACATGTATCACTAGCCACTTTAACTATGCCACTTTGTTTACTTTGTCTACATACTCATCTCATATGTATATACTGTACTCGATACCATCTACTGTATGCTGCTCTGTACCATCACTCATTCATATATCCTTATGTACATATTCTTTATCCCCTTACACTGTGTATAAGACAGTAGTTTTGGAATTGTTAGTTAGATTACTTGTTGGTTATCACTGCATTGTCGGAACTAGAAGCACAAGCATTTCGCTACACTCGCATTAACATCTGCTAACCATGTGTATGTGACAAATCAAATTTGATTTGATTTGATTTTTTTATTTGATTTGAAGCCAAGAGTAGCTCCAGCTAGACTAATGTTTGTGAGCGTGCATGCGCATCTGCCTGCATGTGTGTACTCATGTGTGTGTGTGTGTGTGTGTGTGTGTGTGTGTGTGTGTGTGTGTGTGTGTGTGTGAGCGCTGGCTTGTGCTTCTCAGTCTACTCTGTCAGGACTTTAGCCCTGGTCTTCTCAGTCTACTCTGTCAGGGATTTAGCCCTGGTCTTCTCAGTCTACTCTGTCAGGGCTTTATCCCTGGTCTTCTCAGTCTACTCTGTCAGGGATTTAGCCCTGGTCCTCTCAGTCTACTCTGTCAGGGCTTTAGTCCTGGTCTTCTCAGTCTATTCTGGCAGGGCTTTAGCCCTGGTCTCCTCAGTCTACTCTGTCAGGGCTTTAGCCCTGGTCTCCTCAGTCTACTCTGTCAGGGCTTTAGCCCTGGTCTTCTCAGTCTACTCGGTCAGGGCTTTAGCCCTGGTCTTTAGCCCTGGTCTTCTCAGTCTACTCTGTCAGGGCTTTAGCCCTGGTCTCCTCAGTCTACTCTGTCAGGGCTTTAGCCCTGGTCTCCTCAGTCTACTCTGTCAGGGCTTTAGCCCTGGTCTTCACAGTCTACTCTGTCAGGGCTTTAGCCCTGGTTTTATTGCTTTAGCAGGGAGAATACCAGGTGGTTTGCTTCATTGTCTCCACAGCGAGTGATGAGCGGTCTCAGACCAGAGAGAAATAAATCAGTATCTACCATCCTCCCTCCCGTCTTCCCTCCCTCTCTCCCCTCCACAGCAGCAGACTAAGATGGAAAAACTGACTCAAGCAGGTTGCTGCTGCTCACTCTTAAACACTCAGTTTACAGCGAGACTGACTGCAGAGAAATGGCACTCTCGAGACACACAGGCATTCTTTCTCTCCTCTCTCTCTCTCTCCCTCTCCTTCTGCAGCTATTATGTGGCTCCCTCTTAGCAAGTCTGGCTGTACTTGTCAATCCCTTGTCTTGTCTTCTCTTTCTGTCCTCACTCAACTGCATTCCTCCACTCCTCCATGCTCTCTCAATCTGCCCTCGTTCACTCTGCCCTCGTTCACTCTGTCTTCTCTCACTCTGCCCTCTCTCAATCTGCCCTCTCACCTCTTGAATCTCACTCTGTCTTTTCTCTCTCTGTTTCTCACATTGTCTCTCTCTCTCTCTCTCTCTCAGTCCACTTATCTCCCTCTCCCTCTTTATCTGTCTCTCTTTCACTTTCTTTGTCTCTCAATCCTTCCGCCTCCCTCCGCTCCTTGGGCTCCCTTGCATCCTCTGTTTCTCTTGCTGCTGATCTCGTTCTGAGAGCTGGGGGCTGACTGCTGGACGACTAACGACAAAACAACACAGCACTCGCATTCCAGAACAATCCATCTCCCCCACCAGCTCTTTGGACAGACATGAACAAGATGAACAGAGCAGAGAGAAAATAAGCAAAATCTCCAAAATGCTACAACCCTATAACAGAATAACATTAATAAAGGCCTAACACACACACACACACACCAGAACAGACAGTACTTTCCAATTGCTATCGGACTTTTGGATCTCAGCTGTCTGGCTGTTGCTAGAATGACCCACTTTGAACCAATTATGTGAATTGCTTGAACTTTTGTGGAAATCATGAGAATCGAACCTGAGCTGTTTTCTTTCAAATGCAGGAATGAGTTGAAAGTAGAATGCATCCCTTCATTCACAGACACAAACTATAATTCCATGGCATCATCAGTTAACTCAATGACCCAGAAAGCTTTGCCAGAAAAGTTGTCGCTCAGCCACAGAGAAATACTTTCATACAGGCTTTGAGGCCTACTTATGCAAAGTATTGTATGCCTCAATCCAAATTCAACATGACAACCAAAATTATAACAAACAAATTACTCATGAAAATAAACTTCAAGCCATTGCTTTAGAAACATGAAAAACTATATCTTATTATTAGCTACAATAGTTTCTGGAAGCAAAAACACATGAATCATTGGCAGATTTAAGGAACAGCCTCCAGTGATTTGATAAACAGATATGTTCTTGGTTAGGGGATATGATTTAGAAAACCCTCTTGCTTAGGGTTTATTCTTTTTGAGGAAAGGAACTATATTGAGGTTATAAATCAACTTGTGTTGCTCAGAAGAAAATGGCCTTCTGTTCCAACCATGTTGCAATGGGCTCTAATGACCAGTCAAACACCATGCAGTCAGACTTGTACACAGACGAAACTTGCCAGGAGATACAACCTCCTGTGAAAAATCTTTGGAACTTGCTTCCAATGTCTCCATAGCAACCAATTCCTGTCCCAGTTTTGAGTGGGTGGGGGATTGGTTGTCCTGCCCTGGCCTGATACTACCACTGACATTATAGGAGGAGACATAGAGCCCACCTGCCAGGGGATGAAGGAGCACACAGACTCCCCTTTCACCTCATTCAAAAGATTCCCACACTGTAAATGTACCATTCTGTATTGTTCAACCTCATTTTGTTCCATCTATAGCAGCTCTGTAAGCAGGCGTAATTCCCTCTGTGGTTGCTGTCCTGCCCTAGGTCTGAGCAAACTAACTGTAGTGATGCTGAGTGAGCAGATGTTGTTTCTCTATCTATGTCTGTCTGTCTGTCTGTCTGTCTGTCTGTCTGTCTGTCTGTCTGTCTGTCTGTCTGTCTGTCTGTCTGTCTGTCTGTCTGTCTGTCTGTCTGTCTGTCTGTCTGTCTGTCTGTCTGTCTGTCTGTCTGTTTCTGTCTGTCTCTTTCTCTTTCCAACCATCATCACCCCCCCCCCCCACACACACACACACATTTTCTCACCTAATAAAGAGAAAGAGAATGGCTCCAACTGAAGCAGTGAGGTTTCTGCAGTGGGTTTAGCTACCAGGGGAAGATAATTGTGTGATTTCACCCTAAAATGCTTCATTCAGTAGTTCTGCTTCCCAGGTTGTGGCTAGGATTGAGGCTAGGGCTGACTGGGGATGGGGATTGGGGTTGGAAAGGATGACTCATAGCATTGCTTTCCATGCTCAATCATTATAATACCCCTTAATAGAGAACAGTACTGCTATCCTGGAGAGCTGAATAGTGAATACCCAATGATTTTGGCTGGAAAAGAGCTACAGTGAGAAGTAGGCCTATACCACTTATGGACTTACAGTGTATACAGCACAGATGATGAGTGAAAACAGGCATAGGCCCTGACACCACTCTACCAACTGCAACAAAAGGGTGGCAGGTAGCCTAGTGGTTAACAGCAGTGAGCCAGTAACCAAAAGGTAGCTTACTCAAATCCCCAAGCTGACTAGGTGAAAAATATGCAATTGATCCTGTAAGTTGCTCTAGATAACAGTGTCTGCTAAATGACTAAAATGTAAACGATTGGCATGGTACCACATCTGTTGAAAGACCCACTATTGAAAATACTAAAATCCCTACAACCATTACTGGGGCTTTGGGAATTAAACCCACAGCATATTGAGTTAATTATCTGAAAGGACTCAACTTTTCACTATGAAATCAAGATAATACCCTATATTCACCTTTTCAATAGAGGATCATGTCCAAGCCTGAACATAGTCTCCATCAAATCACTGTCCTGGAAAACCTGGCTCTACAGCTTCTGTGGGAAGACGGCCAATAAGATGCCCCATGGTCCTTTGGAGCAGTCTCCTTATGAACTCTTGAGAGAACAGTGTTTCCCTGTCCCTAACACGACACAAACATATTTATGACATGAGTGGAATACAAAGGATCTCCTTCAATCTGACAGACAGAGTCAAAATTCTGACCTGGAATGACCTTTTATCAGCCATTCCATTCCGTCATCTGCACAGATATAAAAAGAAGAGTGTCAGTCTTTTCTGTTGATCAGGCGTTGGATGGAGCTGGTTGGAGGTTAGGGGTCATAAACTAAACCATGAACCGTTCAACGGCCCAGACAGTTTAGTTCCACACCATAATGGCTGCATTCACAGTCTGAAGTGGATCATGAGATTGCAGGGTCACTGCTTCTCTCCACAGTCCAGCAAACTCAGATTCCTTTCCCTGCACCACGACAATAGACACACACACAAGCAGACACACTCTTTTCACACCAAAGAACCACCACTTATCTGATTGAGTAAAATGGCTCAAAGGATTTCCCATATTGAGCGATAAGAATATGGCCATTGAAAAACTAGAGCAGAAACTGCATTCGCTCAAAAGGGACAAACAATTACTAATAATGATGGGGTTGAGTTTGGGGATTGCACTCTGAACTGGACTTTCTTCAATTTGGGTTTCATGGCTGTGTTTTTATTACTTGATTGCAATGCTGAAATGCCACCAGTATGGTACCTGTGTCTGTCTCACCATGTTGCAGCCAGAACAGGACAGTTCCAGAGGTTTCCATTGCAACACCAGGTTTGGAGGCCATAAACATTCTGCATCAGTTACATCAGTCAGTAACAACCTTGCCCTCTTCTTCCATAACACACATGAAGGACATTAGGGGTAATATGATAAAAAGGTGCATCCAATCTATCATGGAAACTTTTGTAGAGGAACTGTTCTGACAGTGGGCCAAAAGGATGGAAAACCGCTGTGGCCCAGCTGTGCTTGACCTTTGACCCCCATAGTAAAGTCTACCTTTACACAAAAATAACATTTCAATGACCCAGGCTGCTTTGCATGGCTCCAAACCTGGCTGCTATGAAACGTACACCATCTCTAAAACATCTCACCAAAACTCACCGAATGGGACGCAGCTATTTTTCCAGCGAAAAGCCTCAACCAGTGAGGTACTAGAGGTATATCTTTCTTTAGAAAAGTGAAACAGTGCTTTATTTCATAGTGCTTTGTTCCACCAGGAGGGGGATAAAAACATCTGGAACGCATTTTTCCCCCTATTTTTTTAGGATCAGCAGACGCCAGACGGCACAATGGAGCTTATCGGATCCAGATGTTGAACACAGTGAAACAACAAGTGTTTCTTTCTTATAATCTCATATTTTATATCAAAAAACAAATAAATAAAAACTAAATGTCAAACATTAGAAAAACTCCATGAATCTTAAAATCACAAAGACTCCATTACCCATAGTCCTTCTCAGGCTGAAAACAACAAGCACTGTAGTCAACGTTTACATATCGAGTAGTCATTGGCTTCGGCCCCAATCCACCCACGTTTTCATTTTACCCAGGTATTCAAGGAATGTTATTCAAGTATTTTTGATGAATAAAGCAGTTTGACATGCCTAGGGGAATGTTCCTACTGAAACAGACCATTCAAAAGCCTTTTCTTAATGAATGATAACAAACCAGGAGAAACATGTTGAAGCTTTAAGAAAAGATCCCATTGATTCCGGTGGGCGACTTGGTGGAAACAGTGCACTTCTCTTTAATCTGTTTTCCCCACACATAAAGAAACATTTTGGGAGCAAAGCCTAGCCTCTGAGAAGCAGCCACATGGCTAATACAACAACTTTCACAAGAAAGCAAAATAAAGCTGCCCTCATCAAGGTCAGGGAATAAAGCTCTTTAAAACAAGCATTATTAAGCGAGAGATCTAGATAGACCCAGATATCTGCACTTTGGCAAAATATCAGTTTTATTAAAGTCAGTTATTTATCATCCATGTTTAACCATTAAATCACATTCGGTCATCTTTGTTTTTAGTTCTTGAAAATGTCATCAAAGCCAGAATGAAGAATGGGCATGGTGTTCCAAAGCAAAGCATTCCAGACTTTTTGTGTATCAGGAAATCATGTCACACAAGTTCGACAAGGTACCCACAATGCACCTCTCTCTCTTTCTCTGTCCCTCCTGTCCTGAACAGCCAGTGACTCACCAGGGGTGAGTTTTAAAAAAAAAAACATAAAGATCATCTTTTTCACTAGTAGGCAATGGATGAATGATGATCTAACTGCTAAAGATCTTACGTTAGCAGCAAGATCATTCCTTTCCCAAAGGCTCTGAAACTGTAAATCATCAGCGCTGGTCACCTGAAGGTAATGATCCTCAAACTTTAACCTCTGACCCCATCCATCACACAGAGGAAACCTGTCTCTTATTGGTCTCCTGTCATTACCAGACTTTCACTCTGTACTCCTCTCATTTTTGTCAAGAGAAGATAACCAAGTCATAAATAAACACTGAACTGAGGTTACACTTGGGTTTGAAGATGTTTTTGTCATTATAGATCTGATCCTAGTACAGTTCAAATGACTTCATCATTGAGACCTCGATCTTGACAGTTTTGAGGGTAAAAACGGTTTTGTTCTCTCCTTTTCATTACCGACATCTTTTATGGGGTTTGGCATCTGTTTGTTCAAAGTTCTGGGACAATGAAATGTTGTATCAAATCACAACACAATAACATTTAATTGTAATGAGTTGAGACTTGTGTAAAAACAATATATAGAATCTAATTTGGAAAGGGAATGGAGAACAAGACATACATATATTTATATAGATACAAATATTTGTCAACAAAAGAGAAGCCAATAACAGTAAATGCTACTAAACAATAACCACATGAAACAACACACCCCATATTAATTATCTGTATTGATACACCATCCAAAATGTAATTAATATCTCTACATGTGTGGTTCCCACGGTGAAGCATTGAGGAAGAGGTGTGATGGTGTGGGGTGCTTTGCTGGTGACACTGACAGGGATTTATTTAGAATTCAAGGCACACTTAACCAGCTTGGCTACCACAGAATTCTGCAGCGATACGCCATCCCATCTGGTTTACGCTTAGTGAGACTATAATTTGTTTTTCAACAGGACAATGACCCAACACACCTCCGGAATGTGTAAGGGCTATTTGACCAAGAAGGAGAGCGGAGTGCTGCATCAGATGACCTGGCCTCCACAATCACCCGACCTCAACCCAATTGAGATGGTTTGGAATGAGTTGGACTGCAGAGTGGAGGAAAAGCCGCCAACAAGTGCTCAGCATATGTGGGAACTCATTCAAGGCTGTTGGAAAAGCATTCCAGGTGAAGCTGGTTGAGAGAATGCCAAGAGTGTTCAAAGCTGTCATCAAGGCAAAGGGTGGCTACTGTGAAGGATCTAAAATATAAAATATATTTTGATTTGTTTAACGCTTTTTTGGTTACTACATGATTCCATATGTGTTATTTCATCATTTTAATGTCTGTAGAAAATTGTAAAAATTAAGAAAAACCCTTGAATGAGTAGGTGTGTCCAAACTTCTGATTAGTACTGTTGGTGAAGTCTAGCCTGGTCCCAAATATGTTTGTGCTGTTTTGCCAACTCCTAAGGCCATGAGTTGGCAAGACAGCACAAAGGGATCTGAAACAGGGCTATGTGATGATTAATAAGCCTGATCAGAATCAGAGGTGCTACGGAAGTCTATACACTCTAAGAAAAAAAGGTGCTATCTAGAACCTTAAAGTCCCCATAGGAGAACCCTTTGAAGAACCATTTTTGGTTGCAGGTAAAACCATTTTTTGTTTCTATGTAGAAATCGTTCTACAGAGGTTTCTAACCCAAAAGGGTTCTACCTGGAACCAAAAAGGGTTCTACCTGGTGCTTCTGACATCATTCACAGTCCTGAGAATGGGGCTGGAGAGGGTCATCTGGTTTGGATCAGGATAATAAGTCCTTTACAGCTGAACTCTGGAGAACCTGGCCTCATTCCTTTTAATTACCGGTTAATCATACAGTCTGGCTGCCCTGATGGGACACATCTTTCACAAGCTAGAAATCAAAGCTGACTGTTTTCCAATATACAGTGCATTAGGAATGTATTCAGACCCCTTGCTTTCTTACAGCCTTATTCTAAAAGAAAGTCTAAATAGATGTTCGGATAAAATGAACTGGATTACATTTTAAAATGTTCGCAAATTTATTTAAAAAAATAAAAACAGAAATACCTTATCTATTGAAGTATTCAGACCCTTTGCTATGAGTCTCAAAATTGAGCTCAGGTGCATCCTGTTTCCATTGATCATCCTTGAGATGTTTCTACAACTTGATTGGAGTCCACCTGTGGTAAACTCAAATAATTGGACATGATTTGGAAAGGCACACACCTGTCTATATAAGGTCCTACAGTTGACAGTGAATGTCAGAGCAAAAACCAAGTCATGAGGTCAAAGGAATTATCAGTAGACCTCCGAAACAGGATTGTGTCAAGGTACAGATCTGGGGAAGGGTACCAAAAAAATGTCTGCAGCATTGAAGGTCCCCAAGAACACAGTGGCCTCCATCATCAAGTTTGGAACCACCAAGACTCTTCCTAGAGCTGGCCGCCCGGCCAAACTGAGCAATCGGGGGAGAAGAGCCTTGGTCAGGGAGGTGGCCAAGAACCCGATGGTCACTCTGGCAGAGCTCCAGAGTTCCTCTGTGGAGTTGGGAGAATCTTCCAGAAGGACAACCATCTCTGCAGCACTCCACCAATCAGGATTTTATGACACTCTAGACCCAAACTGTTATAGACCTATATCCATCCTGCCCTGCCTTTCTAAAGTCTTTGAAAGCCAAGTTAATAAACAGATCACTGACCATTTCGAATCCCACCATATCTTCTCCGCTGTGCAATCTGGTTTCCGAGCTGGTCATGGGTGTACCTCAGCCACGCTCAAGGTACTAAACGATATCATAACCGCCATCGATAAAAGACAGAACTGTGCAGCCGTCTTCATCGACCTGGCCAAGGCTTTCGACTGTCAATCATCGTATTCTTATCGGCAGAGTCAATAGCCTTGGTTTCTCAAATGACTGCCTCACCTGGTTCACCAACTACTTCGCAGACAAAGTTCAGTGTGTCAAATCGGAGGCCCTGTTGTCCAGGACCTCTGGCAGTCTCTATGGGGGTACCACAGGGTTCAATTCTCGGGCCGACTCTCTTCTCTCTATATATCAACGATGTCGCTCTTGCTGCGGGTGATTCCCTGATCCACCTCTATGGAGACGACACCATTCTGTATACATCTGGCCCTTCTTTGGACACTGTGTTAACAAACCTCCAAACGAGCTTCAATGCCATACAACACTCCTTCCGTGGCCTCCAACGTCTCTTAAACGCTAGTAAAACAAAATGCATGCTTTTCAGCCATTCGCTGCCCGCACCCGCCCGCCCGACTAGCAAAACTACTCTGGATGGTTCTGACCTAGAATACGTGGACAACTTCAAATAAGTGTCTGGCTAGATTGTAAACTCTCCTTCCAGACTCATATCAAACATCTCCAATCCAAAATCAAATCTAGAATCAGCTTTCTATTTCGCAACAAAGCCTCCTTCACTCATGCTGACAAACTTACCCTAGTAAAACTGACTATACTACCGATCCTCGACATCGGCGATGTCATCTACAAAATAGCTTCCAATACTGTACTCAGCAAATTGGATGTAGTCTATCACAGTGCCATCCGGTTTGTTACCAAAGCGCCTTATACCACCCACCACTGCGACCTGTATGCTCTAGTCGGCTGGCCCTTCCTACATATTCGTCGCCAGACCCACTGGCTCCAGGTCATCTATAAGTTTACAATTGGCTCATTCATCCCCCTCCTCTCCCCTGTAAAATAACGGATAAATAAAAAATAAATAAATAAAAGTCTGTGCTAGGTAAAGCTCCGCCTTATCTTAGCTCACTGGTCACGATAACAACACCCACCCGTAGCATGCGCTCCAGCACGTATATCTCACTGGTCATCCCCAAAGCCTACACCTCCTTTGGCCGCCTTTCCTTCCAGTTCTCTGCTGCCAGTGACTGGAACAAATTGCAAAAATCGCTGAAGCTGGAGACTTACATTTCCCATGCGTAACTCCGTGTTGTTGTTTCTGTCGCACTGCTTTGCTTTATCTTGGCCAGGTCGCAGTTGTAAATGAGAACTTGTTCTCAAATAGCTTACCTGGTTAAATAAAGGTGAATAAATATGGTAGAGTGGCCAGACAGAAGCCACTCTTCAGTAAAAGGCACATGACAGCCCACTTGAAGTTTGCCAACAGGCACCTAAAGATTCTCAGACCATGAGAAACAAGATTCTATGAACTGATGAAACCAAGATTGAACTCTTTGGCCTGAAAGCCAACCGTTACGTCTGGAGGAAACCAGGCACCATCCCTACGGTGATGGCAGCGTCATGCTGTGGGGCAGTTTTTCATCAGCAGGGACGGGGAGACTTGTCGAGGCAAAGATGAACGGAGCAAAGTACAGAGGGATCCTTGATGAAAACCTGCTCCAGAGTGCTCAGGACCTCAGACTGGGGCAAAGGTTCACCTTCCAACAGGACAACGACCCTAAGCACACAACCAAGACAACGCAGGAGTGGCTTTAGGACATGTCTCTGAATATTCTTTGAGGCCCAGCCAGAGCTCGGACTTGAACCCGATCGAAAATCTCTGGATAGACCTGAAAATAGCTGTGCAGCAACGCTCCCCATTCAACCTAACAGATCTTGAGAGGATCTGCAGCTTGGCACATCTACAATATAACTTGTAGCGTCATACCCAAGAAGACTCTATGCTGTAATCGCTGCCAAAGGTGCTTCAACAAATTACTGAGTTAAAGGTCTGAATACTTATGTAAACATGCTATAAAAATATAAAAAATATTTAAACGAGCAAAAATTTCTAAAAATCTGTTTTTCTTTTGTCATTATGGGGTATTGTGTATAGATCGATGAGGGAAACAATGTTTTTTAATCCATTTTATAAAAAGGCTGTAACGTAACAAAATGTGGAAAAGGTCAAGGGGTCTGAATACTTTCCGAAGGCACTGTATCCTAAACTGTTGACCAGGTTACCTAACTTGGTGAAATGCTATCCACTTTTCAGTTGAAAGTTATTTTTGATAATATAGCTAGAAATATGTATTATGCTTATTTCCTGTAAAATAAATATTTCCATGATTGATGATTTGATTGTTGTAACACTGCTTAGGTTGACATTGGCAACAATAGCAATGTAATAAACCTCTTGCTAGCCAATACCAATTCATAAACTCCACTCGTACTTGCATGCGTCCTGGTTTCAGGAAGTGTTGCAGCATCACAGACAATCATTTAACAAGTCTCTGGTTGTTTTCTGTTGGTCTTTAAGAGCTGATTGAAGGCAGCAGCATCATAGTGAGTTGTCCCACGCCCTTCAGTCCTAGTTAACCTCCAGTCCAACTCTCCTCGTCATCTGACATGACTGGGAACTGGGTCTGTCAATCACATACGAGCAATTACAAGACCACACCCCCTGGATTTTTTTACCTTTATTTTACCAGGTTGCAGTGAGATCAGAATACCAATTTTTCAAGGGAGACGTGTCCATTTCTCCCATAGGGAAGAAAGTTCAAAGCCAAGCCTTCATTTGACCTTTATTTAAATAGGCAAGTCAGTTAAGAACAAATTCTTATTTTCAATGACAGCCCAGGAACAGTGGGTTAACTGCCTGTTCAGGGGCAGAACGAAAGATTTGTACCTTGTCAGCTCGGGGGTTTGAACTTGCAACCTTCGCTTACTATTCCACTAGGCTACCCTGCCGCCCCAAAGGGCCATTGTCAATAATCAATCAACGTCTGCATTCAGGATTCACATGAATATGTAATTGTTTCAATCATAAGCACACGACTCAGACTGTCTATCCAGGCCCATACAATTTAGGTTGATTGGAAATCCCATTGTGTTACCAAATTACAGTCAAAGGGAATTGAATCCAGTCCAGATCTCCACCTCTCATATTGAGGTATGTGGAAGGAACAGACCAGGCCATATGTTAATCTAACAGCCTTTTAGCGAGTGGAGGCTGCTGGGGGAAGGACAGCTCATAATAATGGCTGGAATATAAGTCAATGGAAGGGTATCAAACATGTGGTTTCCATTGGTTAATACCATTCCATTGACTCCATTCCAGCCATTACTATGAGCTGTCCTCCGCTCAGCAGCCTCCACTGCTTTTAACTGACTAACTGACTGGATTTCTGACTGGCTGAGAGCTCCACAGTAGCCAACATTCAAGCTGAGGCCACCTACCGTGCCATGCAGGCCAGTGAGCTAATAATATATGTATGACACTAGGCCTGACTCAAATCCCCCACATCACCCACTGAAGCCTCTGTCAACAGCATGAACCACTTTCTTTCATCTAGCAACATGTAACTCACACAATTCATTTCCAAAAGTGATTTGAGTTCTAAAAAGGTTCCCCTAGGCACACCCTTTAAAAAAGCTTTGGTTGCAGGTGATCACTAACCTTGTTTTCTCATCATAGAGATGATATAAAACATACAGCATATAAAACATACAGCTGGAGGATAGCAAAGCAAATGTTTATGGGATAGAAGACGATTTCACAGAGACATTACACTCTTTTATTGACCATTTGTGGTATGTCCATGCGCATCCCTGCCCACAATGAAATGCCAAGCGTCGGCTCCACGCTGCCACTTCAGACGGACGGCCACGCCCTCTCACGAGAGCTGCGCTCCAATCGGTTTCTCATTAAAGAAATAGCCATTTGAACTTTAACGTCAACTGTTTCATATGTCAATATGGAGCACATTAAGCTCATGGATGTACATGTCATCAAGTCTAAAATACCAACTAAAGCGCAAAAGCTTGCCAAATATGAAACCCCCAAGAAATTACTATATATTTTATATCATATCCACAATGCTGCATAAAGGTTTTTTTCAGTTAGACTATGAAAATACATTTCAGTGAAGTATGCCTAAAGAAGAAATAGTCTACAATGTATCGACAAGAGGGAAGAAAGGTCCAATTATTTTCCTATAGGCTATAAAAGGTGATTTTGGTTTCCAGGTTGATCAATTCAACACTATAAAAAGTCAGCTCTATATCTTTACAGTAGTCCTATCATCCAGCATAGCAATGTGTAGCCTATGTGCGCACAGCACAATACATCTTAAAGACTTAAAGATTGTAATAATATATGCTAAATGATGTGCATCAGAAGACGCACTATAGATGGCGCAGGAGGACCCCATCTTTCAGAATGCAGTAATCCATCGCTGGAGGCAGAGAAGGTAATCTGAAGAGTTTCTGGAAAAATTGCTGGAAAAATAGTTATCTTTGGCGCTGCAAGTCCTCTATGCAGCGGGCTCTTACCAAATCGATAGACTTTATCAACACACTGAGCAATACTGTACAAAGTATACGAACAAGCACCAGTGCCATTCTTTAAAAAGCCTTGACTGGGCCTGCGGTCATTTCAGTTTATGACACCAATATGAATGTGGACCATATTCCAGAAACCAGACAATTAAATCATGGTTTAAAAGAGGGGCGTAGAATTGAAGTTGCATAATGGTATGTATGATACTGACTTGTTGCACATGATAACATATCACTGTCTTAAGAACGGACAAAATAGTGCGCAGCAGCAATAGACTGCAATAGAGGATGTGGTGTCTTACCTGAACTGGCTTGTGATGTGACACAAAGTAGAAGTATCGCTAAAGTGATTTGCGAGTCCTTTATCCTCCGTTTTACTTTCCATCTTATATGTGTATCCATGGTCGCCAGTGACGTCCACGACAAAAGTGGTTTAACTTTTTAAGAGCAACTGAAAAAAATACTTGTGACAACTTCTGATTAGGAGAGAACTGGTAGCCAAAGGTCCCAGAGAAAGAGAGAAGGGGAAAATTGCGTTATTTTCTCAAGCAGCCATATGTTTTGGAGTGTGGATTCATCCAGCTAGTGTGACGGATGGGACACCCTCTCTCGCGCACTCGTCCTCTCCACTCCTCTTCTCGCTCCTCTGAAAAGGCTACCCTGCGCTGCTGAGCCTCCGATCAGAAGTGTTGCCCCCTCTCTCAGTCGTCACTGGAGCCCTGGGAAGTAATTTAGAGGGTAAAAAGGTCCCCTAGCAGGCTGTCAGTCAGGTTGCGGACAGGACAGGAAAGCAAATCAGAGGGCTCGATTTATAGAACAGGCCTTACAATTGGCTTTGGAATGGAGGAAAAGTTTAGTGAAACGCCCACTCTTGGTGTGCTGAAGTTTTTGCCTCCCGCGGGGCAATCCTTTCTTTAACAACAAACAATCCGCTATGAAAGGGGGCGTTAAAGCGGGAGAGACAAAAAACGTGTTGGACAAGAACAGACAGATAGTTCAACAAGACTTCTAAAGATAAATGTTGTTTTCAAATCCGATACATTACTTTCCAATACACCAAATGAAAAGCTATTCTAATCATTTGAATAATAAATTAGAGAATTTGAGCTGTGGACACACTGAAATAGAAACTGTGTCGTTCCACCAATTGGTTGAGAAGAATAACTTGGTATAAAATAAAAAATATTTTGATTTCACCTAATTTGAACATTCTGACATGAAGAGCACATATTCAACTTCATAGGTTCAATAATTTAGTAAGTGGCTACACAACATGCCAAATAAAGTAACAGGTTTGATGTTAACAAGTTTGATGATTTCATCTTAAATCAACCATTAATCCCATTGTGAGAGCGGGAAAGGAAGCTTGTTGTGTGCAAAAGGGAGGGGTAATTTAACTGAAAATAGCTCTAGCCTGTCACAATGGATATCAGGGTTGGCGTGTTATGCTCGACCCCCTTAGTTTTCCATCACAAAACACCAGAAAATGTCCAAAAAAGAGTAGAATCAGCTCACCTGCTTTCACACTATCATATTAGATGGTAAAATGAGGGACAGCAGACATAAATACATTTCAATTTTTGTCATTTAGCAGACACTCTTGTCCAGAGCGACATACAGTTAGTGTGTTCATCTTAAGATAACTAGGTGGGACAACCACATATCACAGGCATAGTAAGTACACTTTTCCTCAATAAAGTAACTATCAGCAAAATCAGAGCTAGAAGGGGGGGGGGTCAAGTGCTGGTACAGGAAGTACTTAAGATACTCTTTGAGGAGGTAGGGTTTCGGAAGATGGGCAGGGACTACACTGTCCTAGCTTCAGGTGGAAGCTGGTTCCACCATTGGGGTGCCAGGACAGAGAAGAGCTTTAGCTGTGTTCTTCGTAGGGGTGGGAGGGCCAAGAAACCAGAGGTGGCAGAACAGAGTGCATAGCCTGAAGGTTAGGAGGGGTAGTTCCTCTTGCTGCACCAAAGGCAAGCACCATGGTCTTATAGTGGATGTGAGCTTCGACTGGAAGCCAGTGGGGTGTGCGGAGGAGCGGGGTAACATGGGAGAACTTGGGATGGTTGAAAACCAGGTGGGCTGAAGCATTCTGAATAAATTGCAGGGGTATGATGGCACAAGCAGGGAGCCCAGCCAACAGTGAGTTGCAGTAGTCCAGACGGGAGATGGCAAGTGCCTGGATTAGGACCTGCGCCGCTTCCTGTGTGAGTAAGGTCGTACTCTACGTATGTTGTAGAGCCTGAACCTGCAGGAGCGGGTCACTGCTTTGATGACAGGGTGTTGTCCAGGGTTACGCCAATGTTCTTTTCACTCTGGAAGGGCGACACTGTGGATTTGTCAACCTTGATGGAGAGGTATTTGAGAGGACAGGCTTTCCCCGGGAGGAAGAGCAGCTCCTTTTTGTCAAATTGAGATTGAGGTGGTGGGCCGGGATCCAAGCTAAAATATATGCCAGGCATGCAGAGATGCGTGTCAACCCCTGGGTGTCAAAAGGGGGAAGGAGAAAAGTACTTGACTGTCTTCTGCATAGCAATGATAGGAGAGACCATGTGAGAATATGATGGAGCCGAGTGACTTGGTGTATAGAGAGAAGAGGGGAGGGTCTAGAACCGAGCTCTGGGGGACACCAGTACGTGGTGTAGATACAGATCCTCTCCACATCACCTGGTAGGAGCGGTCTGCCAGGTAGGATGCAATCCAAGATTGTGCAGAGCCAGAGACACGCAGCCCTGAGAGGGTGGAGAGGAGGATCTGATGGTTCACGGTGTTGAAGGCAGTGGATAGACATAGGAAGATGAGAACAGAGGGGATAATTAAATAATTAGATGGGGTTGCGGTCAGGGCTCTTTGCAGTTCTGTCAAGTTCTTCCACAATGATATCGACAAACTATTTATGTATGGACCTTGTTTTGTGCATGGGGGCATTGTCATGTTGAAACAGGAAAAGCCCCAAATTGTTGCCACAAAGTTGAAAGAACAGAATCGTATAGAATGTCATTGTATGCTGTAGCATTAAGAATGACCTTCACTGGATCTAAGGGGCCCAGCTCAAATTATAAATACAGCCCCAGGCCATTATTCCTTCTCCAACAAAGTCCTCAACTGGCAGCTTCATTAAATAGTAGCCGCAAAACACCAGTCTCAACATAAACAGTGAAGAGGCGACTCCGGGATGCTGGCCTTCTAGGCAGAGTTGCAAAGGAAAAGCCATATCTCAGACTGGCCAATAAAAAGAAAAGATTAAGAACACAGACAATGGCCAGAGGAACTCTGCCTAGAAGGCCAGCATCCCAGAGTCGCCTCTTCACTGTTTATGTTGAGACTGGTGTTTTGCGGCTACTATTTAATGAAGCTGCCAGTTGAGGACTTGTGAGGCGTCTGTTTCTCAAACTAGATACTCTAATGTACTTGTCCTCTTGCTCAGTTGTGCACCGGAGCCTCCCACTCCTCTTTCTATTCTGGTTAGGGCCAGTTTGTGCTGTTCTGTGAGGGAGTAGTACACAGCGTTGTACGAGATCTTCAATTTCTCACATGGAATAGCCTTCATTTCTCAGAACAAGAATAGACTGACACATTTTAGAAGAAAGATCTTTGTTTCTGGCCATTTTGGGCCTGTAATCGAACCCACAGATGCTGATGCTCCAGATACACAACTAGTCTAAAGAAGGACAGTTTTTTTGCTTCTTTAATCAGGACAACAGTTTTCAGCTGTGCTAACATAATTGCAAAAGGGTTTTCTAATGATCAATTAAGCCTTTTAAAATGATTAACTTGGATTAATTAACACAACATGCCATTGGAACACAGGAGTGATGGTTGCTACACCTACGTAGATATTCCATTAAAAATCAGCTGTTCCAGCTACAATAGTCATTTACAACATTAACAATGTCTACACTGTATTTCTGATCAATTTGATGTTATTTAATGAACAAAGAATGTGCTTTTCTTTCTAAAACGGTAGTGTATGTAAATGTTATATTTCCGTTTTTTATTTGTAATACATTTGCAAAAATGTCTAAAGACCCGTTTTTGCTCCGTCATTATGGGCATTGTGTGTAGATTGATGAGGGGAAAAGAACAATTTAATGCATTCTAAAATAAGGCTGTGACGTAACAAAATGGGGGAAAAGTCAAGGCGTCTGAATACTTAACGAATGCACTGTATATATATGAGACATGTTAGCAATGAAGAAAAGTTATTATGACTTTAATAATAATCTTGTGAAAAGATTAGTCCAAAAAGCCACAGATAGCAAAGTGATGTAAGCTGTTTGAAAACAAAATGGTCATTAATGAACTATCCATGGTGAGGGGCTTCCATTGATCCTTATTGCTTTGAGAGCTAGGCAGTCAGTCAGTGAGTCAGTTAGTCAGGCAGTGAGTCAGTGTGACTTCAGTGTTGGCGTGTGGATGAAACTATACTTTCTGAAGAAACCCCCCAGGCTCATTAACATCACACACAAACAGAGAGGGGTGACTGAACAAGGCCTAGCTGCAGCCAACACATCCACCAGTGTCCTCCCTCCTTGTCCCTGACATGGACACAACATGGATAGTGCTTCATTCCTTTCAGCAGTTTTGTCAGCACACCTCTGAGTCTCTCTCACACACATTTAACATACTACACACACACACACACACACACACACACACACACACACACACACACACACACACACACACACACACACACACACACACACTTATCTGTCTTTCACTCTCCCCTCCACAGCCTCATTCTATTCTCTCTCCCTCACATTCAAACAAATAGGGGTAATGTTCCCTTTGCCTTGAGGCTTTGCTTGAGGTGCAAATTGAGTCAAAATCAAATCTATCTTTTCCCTTTCTCTGTCAGACTCCCTCTCCCCCCTCTCGCCTTTACTCGCTCACACTGGTGTTGCAAGATAAAACCCTAGAGTACGCTAGAGATGTGAAAGGTCTAATAGTCATGAGGAAATGTTTGCCATCAACTACAAATCCTAGCTGTGAAATTCTGGCATCCTGTTAAAACACTTGTTCATTTTTCTCAAACGCCTCCACAGTTCAGTGGAAAACGGATACACAAGAACATTCTGACCATGGCTAAATCAGGGGACCACATTGTGTCACACAGCAGGCTCAAGAAGACACACAAAAATTGACGTAACTTCAATTCAACACAATTCATGGGTTGGGAGTGGGACAACTGTTGGACCACCTGTTGTAAGCAAAAATATGTTCACACCTGAAGGAGTTGTCCCAACCCCTTCAAAAGTCTACTGTCCCTGTCCCTGACCCACTGAACCATTGCCAGCATAAAAATAACTCAACAGGTTAGAGACTAGTATTTAAGGGCCATTTCTGCCTACAGTACACAACGCTAACACCAGGATTCCTCCAATCGCTCTATTCCAAGGGTTCCACTCCTGCCCTGAAAACGTCTGTGGACTGAGTGCTGGATGATTGATCTCCAGTCCAGACACACAGCAGAGATATTGCCATGTGAAGAGGAGAGAGACGGCCACTCTTCTCATAGACCACAGCTAAACTGTCTTTGATGGGCCGATCCTACTCCTGACAGAACGTGGGCTCTCACTAAAGAATGCAGTCGTCTCTGGAGTCAGATGAACAGATGGGGTTGAGAATGGGAAGGAACAGATTTTCAATGTATGAGAAACAGTTTAACTGTTTAGTGGCTGTGTGTATTTTGTGCAAAGGTATCTCTGAACATCCCGATCTCCATCCCTCTGTGGCTGGTCCCAGTCTACCTACCCCATCCTCTCCCATGCCCATTCTCACCCCTCCCAGCACTCTGACAACCCAGTCCCTGTCCCAGCCCCATCCCTTTAGCTCTCTGGCTGGTCCCAGCTGACTACTCCTAACACTCACTCGTTCCCATCACTACAGTTTGGCTGTTCCCTCTCAACCCAGACACATCTCACTAGCAACCTGGCTGTTCCCAGGCTGGGTGTGAGAGCCAGGGTACTATGGTTCATCCATCATTCCTATGGTCCTCTGACTGCCAATCAGACGGTGAGTTAGAGCTTGTCACTGAAGCGAATTTCCCCAGGTGCTCTTCTACAATTAGTATAGTATGGGTTAGTTGTAGCTGGGCCCAGTGGATAATCTGCTGCTAACTGGCCCCTTGGGTTGTGCCGTGGCGGAGATCTTTGTGGGCTATACTCGGCCTTGTCTCAGGATGGTAAGTTGGTGGTTGAAGATATCCCTCTAGTGGTGTGGGGGCTGTGCTTTGGCAAAGTGGGTGGGGTTATATCCTTCCTGTTTGGCCCTGTCCGGGGGTGTCCTCGGATGGGGCCACAGTGTCTCCTGACCCCTCCTGTCTCAGCCTCCAGTATTTATGCTGCATTAGTTTATGTGTCGGGGGGCTAGGGTCAGTTTGTTATATCTGGAGTACTTCTCCTGTCCTATTCGGTGTCCTGTGTGAATCTAAGTGTGCGTTCTCTAATTCTCTCCTTCTCTCTTTCTTTCTCTCTCTCGGAGGACCTGAGCCCTAGGACCATGCCCCAGGACTACCTGACATGATGACTCCTTGCTGTCCCCAGTCCACCTGGCCATGCTGCTGCTCCAGTTTCAACTGTTCTGCCTTACTATTATTCAACCATGCTGGTCATTTATGAACATTTGAACATCTTGGCCACGTTCTGTTATAATCTCCACCCGGCACAGCCAGAAGAGGACTGGCCACCCCACATATGCTCTCTCTAATTCTCTCTTTCTTTCTCTCTCTCTCGGAGGACCTGAGCCCTAGGACCGTGCCCCAGGACTACCTGACATGATGACTCCTTGCTGTCCCCAGTCCACCTGACTGTGCTGCTGCTCCAGTTTCAACTGTTCTGCCTTATTATTATTCGACCATGCTGGTCATTTATGAACATTTGAACATCTTGGTCATGTTCTGTTATAATCTCTACCCGGCACAGCCAGAAGAGGACTGGCCACCCCACATAGCCTGGTTCCTCTCTAGGTTTCTTCCTAGGTTTTGGCCTTTCTAGGGAGTTTTTCCTAGCCACCGTGCTTTTACACCTGCATTGTTTGCTGTTTGGGGTTTTAGGCTGGGTTTCTGTACAGCACTTTGAGATATCAGCTGATGTACGAAGGGCTATATAAATAAATTTGATTTGATTTGATTTGATTTGGTCCAATGGTTGTACGTTCTGTTCATATTACAGGTAAGGGGAGTCTACAAAGAATACTTTATCTCAACTTATTCAGGGGATAATGGGCATATCACATTTGAACTTGGCAATATAATGCTAAAATATCAAATATCTAATTTTCTCTAAAGAGAGGTGGGAACAGAGTGAATTTTTAAGCTACTAATTTTTCACCTTTAGCTATCAGATGACCTCATACTAAAACAGTAGACATGTTCTGTACTGTACATATTACCTTCTGTCACCTCTAAAACACCCTATCTTCTACAACAAAACATTCCTAACCAGTCCTGTGATGGGGCTGAATTACAGAACTCAACTGAATGTCAAAAGGTCAGAATGGTGGAATTCAAACACAGCTGCACAAATGCATGCACACACACACACATACGAACACATAGACACTCACACACACAGAGCCAGCAGAAGCCAGATGGATGCTTGGCTCCTGACAGTGGATGTGCCTGGGTTGGATCCAGAGTGAGACTTAATTCTTATGAAAGGTCGGATGTTTTGTACATCTCCTTTAAAAAAAGACATGATCCTCTTGGTATTGAGACACGATCCTCTTGGTATTGAGACATGATCCTATTGGTATTGAGACATCATCCCATTGGTATTGAGACATGATCCTATAGGTATTGAGACATTATCCTATTGGAATTGAGACATGATCCTATTGGTATTGAGACATTATCCTATTGGAATTGAGACATGATCCTATTGGTATTGAGACATCATCCCATTGGTATTGAGACATGATCCTATTGGTATTGAGACATCATCCCATTGGTATTGAGACATGATCTTATAGGTATTGAGACATCATCCCATTGGTATTGAGACATGATAGGATCTCCTTTAAAAAAGACATGATCCTCTTGGTATTGAGACACGATCCTCTTGGTATTGAGACATGATCCTATTGGTATTGAGACATCATCCCATTGGTATTGAGACATGATCCTATAGGTATTGAGACATTATCCTATTGGAATTGAGACATGATCCTATTGGTATTGAGACATCATCCCATTGGTATTGAGACATGATCCTATTGGTATTGAGACATCATCCCATTGGTATTGAGACATGATCTTATAGGTATTGAGACATCATCCCATTGGTATTGAGACATGATCCTATAGGTATTGAGACATGATCCTATTGGTATTGAGACATGATCCTCTTGGTATTGAGACATGATCCTATAGGTATTGAGACATTATCCTATTGGAATTGAGACATGATCCTATAGGTATTGAGACATGATCCTATAGGTATTGAGACATGATCCTCTTGGTATTGAGACATGAGCCTATTGGTATTGAGACATTATCCTATTGGTATTGAGACATGATCCTATTGGTATTGAGACATGATCCTATAGGTATTGAGACATGATCCCATAGGTATTGAGACATGATCCTATTGGCATTGAGACATTATCCTATTGGTATTGAGCCATGATCCTATTGGTATTGAGACATGATCCTATTGGTATTGAGACATCATCCCATTGGTATTGAGACATGATCCTATTGGTATTGAGACATGATCCTATAGGTATTGAGACATGATCCTATTGGTATTGAGAAATGATCCTATGGGTATTGAGACATGCTCCTATTGGTATTGAGACGTGATCCTATAGGTATTGAGACATGATCCTATAGGTATTGAGACATGATCCTATTGGTATTGAGACATGATCCTATAGTTATTGAGACATGATCCTATTGGTATTGAGAAATGATCCTATGGGTATTGAGACATGATCCTATTGGAATTGAGACATGATTCTATTGGTATTGAGACATGATCCTATTGGTATTGAGACATGATCCTATAGGTATTGAGACATGATCCTATTGGAATTGAGACATGATCCTATTGGTATTGAGACATGATCCTATTGGTATTGAGACATGACTATCTTTCTTTCTCTCTCTCTCTCTCTCTCTCTCTCTCTCTCTCTGAAATTGAAAAAATGATTCCCATCCCAGATTTCAATCGTCAAGTCACATTAGCTAATCATTTTAGCCTGTAATGTGAAGGACAAACATACGCTGTTTCGAGATCCTCTGCTGGTTTCATTCTGGTCGAGTCCTATTCTGGTTTTACGTATCTTAGCTAAATTATAGATTTAAACTGTAATGGCATTATTTAGGAAAATAATAAGAAAACTCTTCAGCAAGCAAGGCAGCCATTACCTTTATAGACAGAAAGTACGGGCAGACACATCCTGGTTTTAATGGGACATTGTTAAAGCTTGTTCAGCTGCATGGCATTACTCCATGACTCCATGGCATTACACCATCTTTTCCACAGTTGTGTGTGCCACTATTTTCCTGTGTCTTATGGCTGAAGCAGCAATTTGAGAGAGCCTGCTAGAAGGGGGTGGCAGGTAGCTTAGTGGTTAGAGCATTGGGCCAGTAACTGAAAGGTTGCTGGATCAAATCCCTGAGCTGACAAAGTAAAAATATGTTTTTCTGCTCCTGAACAAGGCAGTAAACCCACTGTTCCCTGGTAGGCTGTCATTGTAAATAAGAATTTGTTCTTAACTGACTTGCCTACTTAAATAATAAGACTGGAAATCATGGAAAGAATATACATTTCAAAGGAAGACAAAACATTGTGTGTCTCAAAGGGGCCCAAAGGGAAATATGGGAACTAGGGTGCCATTTGGAATGCAGAACTTGTCTGTCATCAGGGAAAGAACACTATGTCTCTGGTGACTCATCCTCCCCACCTGTCTCCTCACATTCTCCTACTCACAGTTGCAGGTTACTGTCTTATACTTTTAGTACTAAAAGCTGTGATGGAAATAAAACGTTGGCAAACACAGCTTGTCCTTGTCCAAGAAAGCGAGCAGAAAACATGGTTCCCACCAGGTATGATCAATCAGAGAGTATTAGCTAAATGGAAAGGGAAAAGAAGAATATGCATCTTTGGCTTTGTTTGACGACGCACAAATATGCAATGGTAAAAGTACAAAGCCAACGTTAAAAGGAGAGGTAGTTAGCTCTTTCCTACTACCTTGGACTGCTGCTCGACCGAACTTAGATGTTATCTGTTTTAGAAGAGGGGTGGCAAGTCCTCTTCTGGCTGTGCTGGGTGGAGGTTATAACATGACCAAGGTGTTAATTCATCTCATTAGCAATGCTCCTCCACAAGATGTCCGTCACAGTGATGGTGAGGATTAGGACCTAATTTGACACTTTATTGTCATTTCACTGTTAATTAATCTCATCACCAGCCAGGTCTTGAGCCTGGAGAAATGGTTTGTGAAGAAGTGTACTGATGAGCCATGCTGTATTGACATGTATTCAGTGGCGTGTATTCATGGACACATTTACATTTACATTTAAGTCATTTAGCAGACGCTCTTATCCAGAGCGACTTACAAATTGGTGATTTCACCTTATGACATCCAGTGGAACAGCCACTTTACAATAGTGCATCTAAATCTTTTAAGGGGGTGAGAAGGATTACTTTATCCTATCCTAGGGAAGCCATTCTTACTCCATAAAATGTACCAAGAAAATAAGAAAAAATAATGTCGTCTCTCTGTGTTTCATCATTTTTGCAAGAGGCTGAATGTATCTCACCGGAAAAAGCATCAGAGCGACTGAAACAGTATAGATCATCTCAACAGATCGTCAGTTGGTTCAAAGAACGTCCTAAACAGGCTAATGCAAATCTCTAGTGCTAGCGCCATAACAAATAATGAGCACTGCTGTACTAGCTTAGCATCTTTTAAAATAACTAAAACTGAGTCCAAGTTCCTAAAAAAAACAGACACATAGCTGGCTAGCATTGAGCCCCACAGTGGAAGTGTCATAATACCCTTAAAACCTAGCGGTCAAACAGGGAAATGGTTCCAATCGTTTTTTTCCACCATTCATTTTTCCCATAGGAGATTTTAGAAACACTAGAAATAAGGGCTGTGTTTTATGTAGGTTTACCCTGGCGTGAGGTTTTGATAACCATGTAAATATCTCTAGGACAAGGTGATATTTATCAATATTTTTTCCAGTACTTATCCCCCCTAAAATGAAATGCTAATTAGCTGCTAAATATCTACAAATGCCATGATGATCTGGGCGAGACTGCCGAATTGAGGAAAAGGTAAGAATCTCTGGATTAACAATCTAATGTTAGCTAAATATAGTAATGAATAAATCGACTACATTCCTTTAAATTGACAATTATGTGAACTGTCTTGTGCAAGTATTAAATTGACACAATACCTTTTAGCAAAGGCGTCAGCTATGGATGACACGCAGGAGTTTACAGGGATTTGTAGTCTTGCATGATGTATACTTTAATGCTAATTAGCATTTTCAAATCTGAGAGTAAATAGAGCTAAATATATTGATAAAAGTCACCTTGTGCGAGAGATATTTACACGGTTATCAAAACGTCATGCCAGGGTAAGCCTACACGAAACACAGCCCTTATTTTAAGTGTTTCTGACAGTTCATATGGTAAAAAAAAAAAAATTGAAAACGATTGGATCCATTTCCCTGTTTGACCGCTAGGTTTTATGGGTATTATGACACCTCCACTGTGGGGCACTATGCTAATCATCTATGTGTCTGTTGTTTGAGGAACTTGGAATCAGTTGTAGTTATTTAAAATATGCTAAGCTAGTACAGCAGTACTCATTCTGCAACAGCAAACTTGTCGCCTGTTTCCTAGCTCTGGCATTAACTTACCATGTCTGGGCTTCCCACCCATGCAGCCCCAGCATTAGCCCCAGTTCTAAACCCAGCTCCACACTACCGAGTGTCTGTACTCTGTAGTGGTTGGGGTAATTATCCCATGGCTTCTCAAAGACATGCATTTAAAAAGACAGATCTGTCATGCTCTCCACTTACAGCTGAAGATGGTAGGTCTCATAATTGCAGCGCTTTGAACATGCAGATACCAACGATGCAGACACCTTTGAGCAGAGCCTATGTAATGAGAAGTTGTAAATACTCTTTTTTATGCAATCACTACATACAAGACTTGCTGTTTATTCCACGTTTAATTCTATAAAACAATCTTATTTGGTAAATAAAACAGCTGGAATTAGATTTTTTTTAATGTGTTTTTTAAGTGTTTTACTTCATATTGGGTGAAAGTTGTTCCAATGTAATGTATGACTCAACATGAAGTAACTTATGAAAAACGTGGAGTGCGGTCTGGAGGTCATCAAATCGATCATCCCAGTGTTTTATCTGAACCTTTTGACCCCTTAAGGTTGGTTTCCTGAAAACTATTAATAAGCGTATTCCACTTCAGTAGAGATTTTCCATTGCTCATGTAGTGTAACCCTCATACTGTATTTAAACTATATCCATAGCCAGCTTAGCTTTGTCATTGTCAGAAGACATATTTGGCTAATGTAGAAACTGACTGGCATCCAGACTAGTTATTTCAACAGCTTCCTCTCCAGCACTTGGTGAGCCATTTTTACCAGGAAGATAAACCTACTATAGCACTTCCAATGCTTCCAAAACCTCTCATGGTAAGGGCCTCCCTGTAACGGCGTTCTTCGTTTGTGGAAAGAGAGTCGGACCGAAATGCAGCGTGTAGGTTACTCATGACTTTAATGAATGAAAAGGTACATGAAATAACTCAGAATTACAAAACAACAAACAGAACGTGAAACCTAAATACAGCCTATCTGGTGAATACTACACAGAGACAGGGACAATCACCCACGAATTACAAAGTGAACTCAGGCTACCTAAATACGGTTCCCAATCCGAGACAACGAGAATCACCTGACTCCAATTGAGAAACGCCTCAGGCAGCCAAGCCTAACTAGACACACCCCTAATCATACACAATCCCAATGCTAAACAAACCCCAATACGAACCCAACACATAAACCCATGTCACACCCTGGCCTGACCAAAATATATAAAGAACACAAAACATATTGACCAAGGTGTGACAGAACAACCCCCCTAAGGTGCGGACTCCCGGACGCACCTCAAAACCATAGGGAGGGTCCGGGTGGGCGTCTGTCCATGGTGGCGGCTCCGGCTCGGGACGTGGACCCCACTCCATTAATGTAATAGTTCCTCCCCTTCGCGTCCTGGGGTAATCCACCCTCGCCGCCGACCATGGCC
The DNA here is from genome assembly GCF_034236695.1 of Oncorhynchus nerka. Lineage (NCBI taxonomy): Eukaryota > Metazoa > Chordata > Actinopteri > Salmoniformes > Salmonidae > Oncorhynchus > Oncorhynchus nerka. Next base: position 22,375,723 of record NC_088399.1, read on the forward strand.
TAATAGTCCTCACCCAGATCCCCACTGGACTGAGGGGCAGCTCGTGACTGAGGGGCAGCTCGGGACAGAGGGGCAGCTCGAGACAGAGGGGCAGCTCGGGACAGAGGGGCAGCTCGGGACAGAGGCAGCCCGGGACAGAGGGGCAGCCCGGGACTGAGGGGAAACCCAGTACTGAGAGGAAACCCAGTACTGAGAGGAAACCCAGTACTGAGAGGAAGCTCAGGCAGGTAGTAGGCTCCGGTAAATCCTGGCTGGCTGGCGGAACTGGAAGATTCAGGTTGACAAGCAGATCTGGAAGATTCTGGTTGTCTGGCAGATCTGGAAGAGACTGGTTGTCGGGCAGATCTGGAAGAGACTGGTTGTCGGGCAGATCTGGAAGAGACTGGTTGTCGGGCAGATCTGGAAGAGACTGGTTGTCTGGCAGATCTGGAAGATCATGGCTGACTGGCACTTCTGGCGGATCCTGGCAGACTGGCGGCGCTGTGCAGACTGGCGACGCTGGGCAGACTGGCGACGCTGGGCAGACTGGCGACGCTGGGCAGACTGGGAGCACTGGCGGCGCTGGGCAGACTGGGAGCACTGGCGGCGCTGGGCAGACTGGCGGTGCTGGGCAGACTGGCGACGCTGGGCAGACTGGCGGCGCTGGGCAGACTGGGAGCACTGGCGGCGCTGGGCAGACTGGGAGCACTGGCGGCGCTGGGCAGACTGGGAGCACTGGCGGCGCTGGGCAGACTGGAAGCACTGGCGGCGCTGGGCAGACTGGAGACTCCGGCAGCGCAGGAGAGGAGACAGGCTCTGGCTGCGCTAAACAGGCGGGAGACTCCGGCAGCGTAGGAGAGGAGACAGGCTCTGGCTGCGCTGAACAGGCGGGAGACTCCGACAGCGTAGGAGGGAAGGAAGGCTCTGGCTGTGTTGAACAGGCGGGAGACTCCGACAGCGTAGGAGGGAAGGAAGGCTCTGGCTGTGTTGAAAAGGCGAGGCGCACTGAAGGCCTGGTGCGTGGTGCTGGAACTGGTGCTACCGGATCGAGGACACGCACAGGAAGCCTGGTGCGGGGAGCTGCTACCGGAGGACTGGTGTGTGGAGGTGGCTCTGGATAGACCGGACCGTGCAGGCGCACTGGAGCTCTTGAGCACCGAGCCTGCCCAAGCTTACCTGGCTCGATGCCCACTCTAGCCCGGCCAATAGGAAGGGCTGGTATGTGCCGCACCGGGCTATGTTCCCGCACTGGAAACACTGTGCGCTCCATAGCATAGCACGGTGTCTGCCCGGTCTCTCTAGCCCACCGGAAAGCACAGGGAGTTTGCGCAGGTTTCCAACCTGGCATAGCTATACTCCCTTCTAGCCCCCCCCCCCAATAATTTTTTGGGGTTGCTTTACGGGCTTCCTTGCCAACCGGGTTCCCTCGTATCGTCGGCTCCTATCTCCGGCTACCTCTGCTCTCCTTAGTGCCTCCACCTGTTCCCATGGGAGGCGATCTCTTCCGGCCAATATCTCCTGCCAAGTGTAACAACCTTTACCATCCAACACGTCTTCCCATGTCCATTCTCCGAATAATTCATCCTCCTTTCTCTGCTCCAGCTGTCGCTGCCTGTTTATACCAGCGCCTCTCCGTTTTTGCCGGCGTGTCTTCCTTTTTGATTCCATTCGCCGATAGCCCTCTTCGCATTGCTGCAGCGAATCCCAGGCGGGCTCCTGCACTCTCTCTGGGTCGGCCGCCCACCTGTCGATTTCTTCCCACGTCGTATAATCCATGCATTTACCGTCCATAACGTCCTCCTTTCGCTCCTGCCAGTTTTCACGCCGCTCGGTCCGTTTGTGGTGGGTGATTCTGTAACGGCGTTCTTCGTTTGTGGAAAGAGAGTCGGACCGAAATGCAGCGTGTAGGTTACTCATGACTTTAATGAATGAAAAGGTACATGAAATAACTCAGAATTACAAAACAACAAACAGAACGTGAAACCTAAATACAGCCTATCTGGTGAATACTACACAGAGACAGGGACAATCACCCACGAATTACAAAGTGAACTCAGGCTACCTAAATACGGTTCCCAATCCGAGACAACGAGAATCACCTGACTCCAATTGAGAACCGCCTCAGGCAGCCAAGCCTAACTAGACACACCCCTAATCATACACAATCCCAATGCTAAACAAACCCCAATACGAACCCAACACATAAACCCATGTCACACCCTGGCCTGACCAAAATATATAAAGAACACAAAACATATTGACCAAGGTGTGACACTCCCGAGTGGCGCAGTTCTGCCCTTCAAGATGGAAGAACCCATGAGTCTGCTCCAAAAGTATATTTCAACCAGTTGTTTGAAAGAAGGTTTCAAACATGCCTTCAGCACTTTGCCAAACTCTTCATTGTCGCCCAGAGAAAAGTTTGTGTTGAGATTTAGTTCTCAAAGCACTGCTGGTCTTTGTGAGCAGTTTGGTTCCTATAGACCAGATTTCCTAGAAGACTCTGGAGAAAATCTACTTCTTAGTGAGCAGTTTGATCCCTAGAGGCTAGAAGACCTAAACTAAGCTGTATGAGAGGATTTAAGGGTTTGGAGAAAAGGTATAGGTTTTCCATAGGTCCATAGCTAGAATTTTGCTTCTATAAATATTATTATGGGCCAGTATACTTGTGCGCATGTGAAAGCGATTAGCAGCTGTCCGCAAGAGAGCAATACAAATATCATCTGTCAGTGTAGGTCTGAGGGGAGCACACACACACTGTCACGTTGTCATGAACTCTCCAATTGGCAGTTATCAATAGAGTGAAAATCTCCTTGTTGGGCAGCGCTCCAGAGAGCTGCCAGTAACAGCACTGTGTAATACAGTACCTCATCCTCAGTATCCTCACAGAGAAACAGAGCCATGAATAAAGCCTGTCTTCACCTCTTACAGATCTAAAACAATAATGTGTGGTGATGTCACCTGATGTCTCCTGTGCCCTTCCGCTGACTACTCCTTTAGGTGTGTGTGTGTGTGTGTGTGTGTGTGTGTTTTGTGAATGAGTGTGTGCTTGTGTGCGTGTGTGTGTATTTGTGAGTATGTGTGTGAGAGAGACAGAGAGACAGAGAAAGAGGGAGAGAGAGAGAGAGAGAGAGGAGAGAGAGAGAGAGAGAGAGAGAGAGAGAGAGAGAAAAAAAAAAGAGAGAGGGGAAGATAGACAGAGAAAGAGGGAGAGAGAGAGAGAGAGAGAGAGGGAGAGAGAGAGAGAGAGAGAGAGAGAGGAGAGAGAGTGTGAGAGAGAGAGAGAGGAGAGAGAGAGAGAGAGAGAGAGGAGAGAGAGTGTGAGAGAGAGAGAGAGAGAGAGAGAGAGAGAGAGAGAGAGAGAGAGAGAGAGAGAGAGAGAGAGAGAGAGAGAGAGAGAGAGAGAGAGAGAGAGAAAGAAAGAAAGAAAAAGAGAGAGGGGAAGATAGACAGAGAAAGAGGGAGGGAGAGAGAGAGGGAGAGAGAGGAGGAGAGAGAGAGAGAGAGAGAGAGAGAGAGAGAGAGAGAGAGAGAGAGAGAGGGAGAGAGAGAGAGAGAGAGAGAGAGAGAGAGAGAGAGAGAGAGAGAGAGAGAGAGAGAGAGAGTGAGAGAGAGAGGGAGAGAGAGAGAGAGAGAGAGAGAGAGTGAGAGAGTGAGAGGGAGAGAGAGAGAGTGAGAGAGAGAGAGGGAGAGAGAGAGAGTGAGAGAGAGAGAGTGAGAGAGAGAGGGAGAGAGGGAGAGAGAGAGAGAGAGAGAGAGAGGAGAGAGAGAGAGAGAGAGAAAGAAAAAGAGAGAGGGGAAGATAGACAGAGAAAGAGACTAACTTCAGTACATTTCTTCTTTTTATTTTTATTTTTTTTACCCCTTTTTCTCCCCAATTTCGTGTTATCAAATTGTTTTAGTAGCTACTATCTTGTCTCATCTCTACAACTCCCGTACGGACTCGGGAGAGACGAAGGTTGAAAGTCATGCATCCTCCGATACACAACGCAACCAAGCCACACTGCTTCTTTACACAGCGCCATCTAACCCGGAAGCCAGCCGCACCAATGTGTCGGAGGAAACACCGTGCACCTGGCAACCTTGGTTAGTGCGCACTGCGCCCGGCCTGCCACAGGAGTCGCTGGTGCGCGATGAGACAAGGATTTCCCTACCAGCCAAACCCTCCCTAACCCGGATGACGCTAGGCCAATTGTGCGTTGCCCCACGGACCTCCCGGTCACAGCCGGTTACGACAGAGCCTGGGAGCAAACCCAGAGTCGCTGCAGTACAGCGCCCTTAACCACTGCGCCACCCCAGAATGTACATTTCTAAGATTATTTTAGACTCCTGCTCTGAGTGATTAGATGATAAGATAATTATAAGAAACAGATTTGATTATGTAATAACCCTATGTTTCTTTTCCTTTGGACAACAAAACATGTGCCCTTGTCTGTTTCTGTATGTGTCTGCATCTGTGTAAGTGTGCATATATGTACAGCACAGGAGGTTGGTGGCACTTTAGTTGTGGAGGACGGGCACGTGGTAATGGCTGGAGCGGAATAAGTGGAAAGGTATCAACAACATCAAACACATGGTTTCCATGTGTTTGATGCCATTCCAATCACTCCGTTCTAGCCATTATTATGAGCCATTCTCCCCTCAGCGGCCTCCACTGATGTACTTGTTAGGAATACTGTCAGCTGAATGAGTATCATTTCAGCAGATAAGTGGATTTGAATTATTCTCTCTCTCTCTCTCTCTCTCTCTCTCTCTCTCTCTCTCTCTCTCTCTCTCTCTCTCTCTCTCTCCTTCTCTCTCACAAACCCAGAGTAGCTTTCCCTCTGTCACCAGATGCGTCAAAGACGGCCATGGAGGGTTTTTCTGACTTCAGACACTTCTCCATACTACAATATGACTGTATGAGAGTGTGAGTACCATATAAATATAATGACTAGAATGGGGTTGGAACCTCTAACCCTGGTAATTTGGGGGTACACTCATAATGGCTGACTGGTATTGAGATGACATAATTCATTATATTTCTATGATGAGTACAGTATGACAGTCTTGGAGAGCATCTCAGCAGTCTAATGGCTTCCTCTCCTTAATCTGATGTCAAAGAACTGAACTGGAGTAATACAGCACATGGTTCTGGTTCTCCATCACTTTCACTTCTCCTCTGATTTCACAGCAGTGAAGAAGAGGTAGAGGAAATAAAGGGAGGAAGCTATATAGAATGTAACTTGGCAAATGCATGATAAAGGAATCCAGTAGATGTAGCAACAGCTTATTTTTGCTTGTTTAAGTTACAGAAGTTATTTTAAACTAAATCTCAGCATTGGCTGACACCTGGGCTCTCACATACAGCTACTCTGTCCTATAGTTTTCTAGTCTCAGAAATGCCAGACCTCGGAGCAATGTAAGCTAGGCAACGGCATAAGGTCTGGGGAGGGTGTCAGATTCTCTTGGACATTTCGAAAGGGGTGAACTCTCTATAGTCTTTCAAACTTACCCCTGCATCCCCCAAAGAGCACACTACCCTAACCCTAGCCCTAAATGTCTTCAAATCTTAGAAACGCCCCTGCAAATCATCCCCATATCCTCACATCCCATCCCAACCCATCCAAACCCAGACCCAGGGCCCATAGCACATATGGGCTCCAGCCTGTGCTCTTGGCTCTGACCTGTCCCTTTCGCTCTCTCTCTAGTTGATGTCATAAATTAAACATCACAGTACAGAAAAGGAGCGAGAGAGAGAGCGACAGAGAGAGTGATGCTAATCAGAGGGTCTGGGGTGGGAGGGTAAGGTGGTACGGCGCCGGGCCAGCTGAGGATGGGGTGGGCAGGGCAGGTGGGTGTGGTTCTGTAGGAGGAGCCCCTCCCCACAGCCGCCCCAGCATGCCCACATGGCACCACGGCGCCACGTATGAAGTGGTGGAAATGTAATAAAATTTGACTGTGATGTCACCAACGGGGATTGAACGTTCCTTTTCATAAAATCTGGATAACATTTTTCATCAGTCTGTGTCACAAATAGTACCCTATTTCCTTTATAGTGCATGACTTTTGAACAAACAAAGTACATTATAGGGAATAGGGTGCTATTTGGCACACAGCCTCAGTCCCAGTCCCAGCTGGATTAATTTTGTTTTGGTTGGTTGCAGTTTAGATGGGTCCGGGTGTTCTGGGGTCATTCTCCATGCAGATGGGGTGCCATATGAGATGAGGGAGCCATAAAGTGCAGTGCCCATAACAGCATAGTCACAACTGAGGGCATAAAGCATATTATGTCAGTGAAAAAAGTATTTCTGAACATGTAAACAATTTGTGGATAAAACCAGAAAAACAAATCAAATCAAATCAAATGTATTTATACAGCCCTTCGTACATCAGCTGATATCTCAAAGTGCTGTACAGAAACCCAGCCTAAAACCCCAACAGCAAGCAATGCAGGTGTAGAAGCACGGTGGCTAGGAAAAACTCCCTAGAAAGGCCAAAACCTAGGAAGAAACGTAGAGAGGAACCAGGCTATGTGGGGTGGCCAGTCCTCTTCTGGCTGTGCTGGGTGGAGATTATAACAGAACATGGCCAAGATGTTCAAATGTTCATAAATGACCAGCATGGTCCAATAATAATAAGGCAGAACGGTTGAAACTGGAGCAGCAGCACGGCCAGGTGGACTAGGGACAGCAAGGAGTCATCATGTCAGGTAGTCCTGAGGCATGGTCCTAGGGCTCAGGTCCTCCGAGAGAGAGAAAGAGAGAGCACACTTAAATCCACACAGGACACCGAATAGGACAGGAGAAGTACTCCAGATATAACAAACTAGCCCCCCGACACATAAACCAGCATAAATACTGGAGGCTGAAACAGGAGGGGTCAGGAGACACTATGGCCCCATCCGAGGACACCCCCGGACAGGGCCAAACAGGAAGGATATAACCCCACCCACTTTGCCAAAGCACAGCCCCCACACCACTAGAGGGATATCTTCAACCACCAACTTACCATCCTGAGACAAGGCTGAGTATAGCCCACCAAGATCTCCGCCACCGCACAACCCAAGGGGGTGGCGCCAACCCAGACAGGATGACCTCATCAGTGACTCAACCCACTCAGGTGACGCACCCCTCCCAGGGACGGCATGAGAGAGCCCCAGTAAGCCAGTGACTCAGCCCCTGTAATAGAGTTAGAGGCAGAGAAACCCAGTGGAAAGAGGGGAACTGGACAGGCAGAGACAGCAAGGGCGGTTCGTTGCTCCAGAGCCTTTCCGTTCGCCTTCTCACTCCTGGGCCAGACTACACTCAATCATATGACCCACTGAAGAGATGAGTCTTCAGTAAAGACTTAAAGGTTGAGACCGAGTTTGTGTCTCTGACATGGGTAGGCAGACCGTTCCATAAAAATGGAGCTCTATAGGAGAAAGCCCTGCCTCCAGCTGTTTGCTTAGAAATTCTAGGGACAATTAGGAGGCCTGCGTCTTGTGACCGTAGCGTACGTGTAGGTATGTACGGCAGGACCAAATCAGAGAGATAGGTAGGAGCAAGCCCATGTAATGCTTTGTAGGTTAGCAGTAAAACCTTGAAATCAGCCCTTGCTTTGACAGGAAGCCAGTGTAGGGAGGCTAGCACTGGAGTAATATGATCACATTTTTTGGTTCTAGTCAGGATTCTAGCAGCCGTATTTAGCACTAACTGAAGTTTATTTAGTGCTTTATCCGGGTAGCCGGAAAGTAGAGCATTGCAGTAGTCTAACCTAGAAGTGACAAAAGCATAGATTCATTCTTCTGCATCATTTTTGGACAGAAAGTTTCTGATTTTTGCAATGTTACGTATATGGGAAACAGCTGTCCTTGAAATGGTCTTGATATGTTCTTCAAAAGAGAGATCAGGGTCCAGAGTAACGCCGAGGTCCTTCACAGTTTTATTTGAGACGACTGTACAACCATTAAGATTAATTAACAATCTTGTATAGCCGCCTCAGATACGATACATTTATGCTAATGTCACGCCCTGACCTTAGAGAGCCATTTTATTTCTCTATTTGGTTAGGTCAGGGTGTGATTTGGGGTGGGCATTCTATGTTGTCTATTTCTTTGTTTTTGGCCGAGTATGATTCCCAATCAGAGGCAGCTGTCTATCGTTGTCTCTGATTGGGGATCATACTTAGGCAGCCATTTTTCCCACTTTCTGTTGTGGGATCTTGTTTGTGTGATCTTGTTTGTGGTTTAGCGCTACATTACTTTAAGTGTTGTTTATCTTTCTTGTTTTTTTTGCTGTTAATTTAATACATTTCGAAATGTACGCCTACCACGCTGCACCTTGGTCTCATTCCGACAACAGCTGTAACAGAAGATCCCACCACCAAAGGACCAAGCAGCATGGTCAGGAGGAATGGACCTGGGAGGAGATCTTAGACGGGAAAGGAACCTGGGCTCAGGCTGGAGGCAGCTAAAGCGGAATGGCGACATTATGAGGAGTTGGCTCAATGAAGCAAGCACGAGAGACAGGGGGGGGGGCACGGGGAGATTGGCGGAGTCAGGGTTCAGACCTGAGCCAACTCCCTGTGTTTACCGTGGGGAGCGAGTGACTGGTCAAGCACCGTGTTATCCGGTTCTGCGCACCATGCCTTCGGTGCGCAGCCACAGCCCGGTGCTCTCTCTGCAAGGTCCCTGCAGTTGCCGTGCTAGAGTGGGCATTCAGCCAGGAGGGATTGTGCCGGCTCAGCGTTCCTGGCCTCTGGTGCGTCTCTTCGGCCCAGGTTATCTTGCGCCAGCTCTACGCACGGTATCCCCAATTTGCCAGCACAACCCAGTGCGGCCTGTTCCAGCTCCCGGCACTTGCCGGGCTATGGGGGGTATCCAGCCAGGACGAGTTGTGCCAGCTCTGCGCTCCAGACCTCCGGTGCGCCTCTACGGTCCAGTGTGTCCTGCGCTGGCTCTACACACTATGCCTCCAGTGCGCCGTCATAGCCCAGTGCGTCCGGTGCCAGCTCTCCACACTCACCGAGCTAGAGTGGGTATCCAGCCAGGATGTGTTGTGGCAGCTCCACTCACTAGGCTGCCAGTATGTCTCCTCAGTCCGGTGAGACCTGTTCTGGCTCCACGTATGAAGCCTCCAGTGATGATCTATGGCCCGAACCCTCCAATAATAATCCATGGCACGAAGCCTCCAGTGATGATCCATGGCCCGGAGCCTGTAGTGATGATCCATGGCAAGGAGCCTGCAGAGACGGTCCCCAGTCCGGAGCCTCCAGCGACGGTCCCCAGTCCGGAGTCTCCAGTGACGGTCCCCAGTCTGGGGCCTCCAGCGACGATCCCCATTCCAGAGTCTTCAGCGAGGAGCTGCAGTCCAGAGCCTCCAAGGGGGTTCCCAGTCCAGAGTCTCCGGCGACGATCCACGGTCCGGTTCCACAGCAGCGGAGGGATCAGTGTAGGGAGCGGGGGCTACGTCCCGAACCGGAGCAGCCACCGAGGGTAGATGCCCACATGGACCCTCCCCTATAGGTTCAGGTTTGCGGCAGGGAGTCCACACCTTCGGGGGGAGGGGGGGGGGGGGGGTACTGTCACGCCCTGACCTTAGAGAGCTGTTTTATTTCCCTATTTGGTTAGGTCAGGTTGTGATTTGGGGTGGGCATTCTATGTTGTCTATTTCTTTGTTTTTGGCCGAGTTTGGTTCCCAATCAGAGGCAGCTGTCTATTGGGGATCATACTTAGGCAGCCCTTTTCCCCCTTTCTGTTGTGGGATCTTATTTTTGTTAGTTGCTGGTTTAGCGCTACATTACTTTATGTGTCGTTTATCTTTCTTGTTTTTTTTGGTGTTCATTTAATACATTTCAAAATGTACGCCTACCACGTAGCACCTTGGTCTCATTCCACGCAACACAACCCAGTCTCATTCCGACGACAGCCATATACATCTGTCCATTAGATATTGACTTTGGTATGTGGTATTTAATTTTTTTCTCCCCAATTTCATGGTATCCAATTAGTAGTTAGAGTCTTGTCCCATCCCACTCGGGAGAGGCAGAGGTCAAGAGCCAAAACACAACCGAGCCAAGCTGCACTGCTTCAAAGCCAGATTAAGCCAGATGCCAGCCACACCAATGTGCCATACACCTGGCGACTGTGTCAGCGTGCATTGCACCCGGACCGCCACAGGAGTCTCTAGTGTGCGATGGGACAGGAACAACCCTGCCTGCCAAACCCTCCCCTAACCCGGACGACACTGGGCCAATTGAGCGCCATGGGTTTCCCGGTCGTGGCTGGCTGCGATAGAGCCTGGACTTGAACCAGGATCTCTGGTGGCACAGCTAGCACAGCAGTGCCTTAGACCACTGCGCCACTCGGGATGCCTCACCTAGCTATCAGAAAATTAATCCACTAACTGTAAGTCGCTCTGGATAAGAGGGTCTGCTAAATGCTCAGCACCATTATCCTTTACATAATTATCCATTACTGGACCTAGCACCATTATCCATTCTCCATTGTGGTACCCAGCATCATTATACATTACAGTATCCAACTCCCTTATCCATTACAGTACCCATCACCATTACCAACTACAGTACCCAGCAACATTATCCATTAGAGTACCCAGCACCATTATCCATTACAGTACCCAGCACTGTTATCCACTACAGTACCCAACACCATTATCCATGACAGAACCCAGCACCTTTATTCATTACAATACCCAACACCATAACAGAGCCCGGCACCATTATCCATTACAGCACCCAACACCATAACAGAGCGCAGCACTATTATCCATCACAGTTCCCAACACCATTATCCATTAAAGTACTCAACACCATAACAGAGCCCAGCATCATTACCCATTACATTACCCAACACCATTATCCATTACAGTACCAACACCATTATCCTAAACAAAACCCAGCACTATTATCCATCACAGTACCCACCACCATTATCCTTTAAAGTTCCCAATACCATAACAGAGCTCAGTATCATTATCAATTACAGCACCCAACACCCTTACCCATTACAGTACTCAACACCATTATCCATTACAGTACCAAACACCCTAACAGAGCCCAAGCACCATTATCCATTACAGTACCCAACACCATCATCCATTACAGTACCCTACACCATTATCCAATTCAGCACCATTATCCATTACAGTAACCAACACCATTATCCCATTACAGTACCCAACACCATCATCCATTGCAGTACCCAACACCATCATCCATTACAGTACCCAACACCATCATCCATTATAGTACCCAACACCATTATCCATTACAGTACCCAACACCATTATGACCTGCTCCTTCATTTTACAAGCTCCTCCATGCGTGTCACAAATAAGGGATTTCCTTGTTTCTTTCACACAGCACTGGGAAGGTGTGTTTGTGTACATGTATGTGTGCTTGTGAGTGTGTGCGTCTGTGTGTGTGTGCATGTGCATGCCTGTGAGTGTTAAAGAAGGAGGAGAACCTGAACTAAATGGATCCATCCTCCAGGCCCTGGCTCTGAGATAAATACTTAGCATGTTTGAGACGGGTGCTCCTGGCTGTGTGTGTGTGAGTGTATGTGCCTGTGTGTGTGCGTGCGTGTGTGTGTGTGCGTGTCTGTGTGTGTGTGTGTGTGTGTGTGTGTGTGTGTGTGTGTGTGTGTGTGTGTGTGTGTGTGTGTGTGAGATATGAGCATGGATATGGTAGGCCTTAAGCTACCTAAACACAAGAATCTCCAGCAAAATGTAATGGGTGAGCCCATATTCTGACTTTATTCAATACTTTGGACTGTAGGAATGTTTGACAGGACTGTCTGGGTTAGAGAGGGAGACAGTTACACCACTTAATGACATTCATACCATCTCTCTCTCTCTCTCTCTCTCGCTCTCTCTCAAGGCTGGTCCTACCATTGGCTTAGAATGTATGGTTCTGTACAGAGGGAACTGAAAGGAAGTTCTCCAGACAGAGTGGAGTTGAAGAGGGACACGTATTGTATCCCCACTGACTGACTCAGAGTTCCAACTCCGCTGTCTGGTCTGTTACAATGGGAGCGCTATTAGAGCTGGTTGCACCATTAACAGTTTTGGGAAAACAGAACAGAACAGAGCTACAGAGCCAGCTAGATTACCTCACTCACACGTGGCTGGTGGAACCATAATTGGGGAGGACAGGCTCATAGTAATGGCTGCAACGGAATAAATTGAATGGTATCAAACACATCACACATGGTTTCCACGTGTTTGATACCTTTCCATTTACTCCTTTCCAGCCATTATTATGGGCTGTCCTCCCCTCTTCAGACTCCTGTGACCTTCACAGTTAACCTCAACCACTCTCCTAGATGGCTCACAATGTTTCTAAGAGCTCTACTGAACCCAATTGGAATGTTCAATGTAATGATTTGTAATGCATCTATGAAGGCTTTATGAAGAGTTTACAAAGTCGTTGCTCTTTAAAGTTGGATGACTGTTAGATATCCATTGTTATTTAATAAATTCATAGTTAGGAATAGTCACTAGTTAAGAATAGTCCAAGGCACATACACAAACACAAACACAAACCTTCCCCCCTCTCTATAGTGTAATCTTCCCGTTTATCCCAGTGAAATACTGTTTCCATCTGATGTGATGCATTGCAAACATCTTATTAAGGTTTGGCAGCAGTCTTATGGAAACTCTTAACATGGCAGCACACAGCCAAGACACTGATTAGTCTGGATAAACACTCTGGAACACACAATGTAAAGTGTCATTACTTACAGCCCTGTGCTAGATTCAATCTGACGTGAACAAAAGCACACACACACAGACTCACATACGCTGGGATAATCTCACATACTGCAAACACATGTAGATTCAACCTACACACACATGAACACACATACACACACTTTGGGTTTCCACATCTCTTCTCATAGCATGGCAAAAAAGAGGTGAGTCGTTTGCTATGTACCGGCTTGCACTTTCAATCCAGATGTTTTTTAGTGAATGCATAGTCGGAAACGGGTGGGGGGTCTTATTCTATGCGTCTCTCTCTCTGTGGTGTGTGTGTGTACGTGTTTGTGCGTGCGTGCGAGCGAGCGAGAATGTGCAGGGGGAGGTGTTTTGGGAAGGTAGAAGAGTTAGTGCTGGAAAATACTATATGGTATAAAACTGCCATGGAATCTTTATTAAGACAGAGCGGGAAAGCCAATATCTTAAGTATGCAGATGACCACAGGTTAGAGAGTGAGCGAGAGAGATAGTTTTTGGGCGGCGGGTAGCCTGGTGGTTAGCGCATTGGGTCAATAACCAAAAGGTTGCTAGATCAAATCCCTGAGCTAACAAGGTAAAAATGTGTCATTCTGCCCCTGAACAAGGAAATTAACCCACTGTTCCTAGGCTGTCATTGTAAATTAGAATTTGTTCTTAACTGACTTTCCTAGTTAAATAAATACAATTTTAAAAATTCCCCAACGTTGACTTAAGAAACTGGCTCAGGGAGTCAGAGTTCCCAGTTGTGTGACTATGGGGATTGTTCTCGTAGGTGACTCATAGAGACATGTTCAAATAGTATTGGTTTTCTTTCAAATACTTTGAGTGTTTGTAATAGTCCCAAAAGTGTAAACCTTGCCCATCTGGCACTCCAAGCAGACTAAATCATTGGTTCCATTGCACCAGCCAAGCTCAATTAAGTACTGTACAGCTACTGTATTTAAAATATAACAAATACTATTTGAACCAATGTCAGGACTCATGACAAACACAACCCACCACAAAACCATGGTATTCTGTTGTAGAGGGATGTTTTAAGTAGAGCCGATAAGTAACACCTTGACATAGATAAGCTAATGGAGTCATAGATGGGAAAAGAGTGGGAAAACTGGCTTGTGTTTGTGCTAGTCAGTGGAAGGGCCGGAGTACTGTGTGTCTAGCCTCACAGTGTCTAGCAGAAAGAGAGTAAGGGAAAGAAAGAGGTTGAAGGTAGGAAAGAAGGCTAAAGGGAGGGGGGAATGGACAGATGGAGAGCGACAAAAAGGAAGGAGAGTGAGAGAGAGAGAGAGAGAGAGAGAGAGAGAGAGAGAGTGTGCAGGGGACAGGTCAGAGCCAAGAGCACAAGCTGGAGCCCATATGTGCAATGGGCCCTGGGTCTGGGTTTTGATGGGTTTTGATGTGAGGATATGAGGATGATTTGCAGGGGCATTTCTAAGATTTGAAGACATTCGGAGCTTAGCCCAAAGCCAGTCAGGGGTCCGGGACATCTCCCCCAGCAAAAAAATAAGTAATTTCAACAGCTAATTGCATGAATTTGGTGTACTTTGAGATGAACGTTGAGAGATTAGAACATTGAGAGATGACATTTTTAAGGTACCTTGCACCTTCCACAGCAGACACTGACAGTATTCATTTACAGTTGCTACAGTGGGTCTCTCTACTCTGGAACACTCTCTACTCTGGAACACTCTCTACTCTTGGACACTCTCTACTCTGGAACACTCTACTCTGGAACACTCTATACTCTGGAACACTCTCTACTCTGTAACACTCTCTACTCTGGAACACACTATACTCTGGAACACTCTCTACTCTTGAACACTCTATACCCTGGAACAAATATATCTACAGTGAAAGCGAGAGGAAGAGTCTAGACTGTCCTAGCTTGCCTGAGCCCTGCTCTTTGAAGTGTGTCAGTGATGCGTGCTGTCCTCTCAGGGCATGTGCTCTGAGTTCAGATGAGCCTTACTCTAGATCTCTGACTTGAATTTGATGGATAGACTTAAAGCCATGTCAGGATTCACTTCCTTTCTCCTCACTCCCTTTATTTACTCTCCCCTGTGTACACTGAGTATACAAAACATTAAGAACACCTGCTGTTTCCATGACATAGACTGACCAGGTGAATCCAGGTGGAAGCTATGATCCCTTATTGATGTCACTTGTTAAATCTACATCAATCAGTGTAGATGAAGGTGAGGTAACAGGTTAAAGAAGGATTTTTAAGCCTTGAGACAACTGAGACATGGATTGTGTATGTGTGACATACAGAGGATCAATGGGCAAGAGAACATATTTAAGTGCCTTTAAATGGGGTAAGGTAGAGGTGCCAGGTGCACTGCTTTGTGGCAAGAACTGCAACACTGCTGGGTTTTTCACATTTGACAGATTCCCCTGTGTACAGTGCATTGCAAAAGTATTCACCCCCTTGGCATTTTTCCTATTTTGTTGCATTACAACCTGTAATTTAAATGGATTTTTATTTGGATTTCATGTAATGGACATACACAAAAAAGTCCAAATTGGTGAAGTGAAATGAAAAAAATTACTTGTTTAAAAAAATACTAATAATAATTAAAAACTCAAAAGTGGTACGTGCATATGTATTCACCCCTTTGCTATGAAGCCCCTAAATAAGATCTGGTGTAACCAATTACCTTCAGACGTCACATAATTAGTTAAATAAAGTCCACCTGTGTGCAATCTAAGTGTCACATGATCTGTCACATGATCTCAGTATATATACACCTGTTCTGAAAGGCCCCAGAGTCTGCAACACCACTAAGCAAGGAGCACCACCAAGCAGGCGGCACTATGAAGACCAAGGAGCTCTCCAAACAGGTCAGGGACAAAGTTGTGGAAAATTACAGATCAGGGTTGGGTTATAAAAAAATATCAGAAACTTTGAACATCCCACAGAGCACCATTAAAAAATTGAAAGAATAATGCACCACAACAAACCTGTCAAGAGAGGGCCACCCACCAAAACTCACGAACCAGGCAAGGAGGGCATTAATCAGAGAGGCAACAAAGAGACCAAAGATAACCATGAAGGAGCTGCAAAGCTCCACAGATGAGATTGGAGTATCTGTCCATTGGACCACTTTAAGCCGTACACTCCACAGAGCTGGGCTTTATGGAAGAGTGGCCAGAAAAAAATAAGCAAACATGTTTGGTGTTCACCAAAAGGCATGTGGGAGACTCCCCAAACATATGTAAGAAGGAACTCTGGTCAGATGAGACTAAAATTGAGCTTTTTGGCCATCAAGGACAACGCTATGTCTGGCGCAAACCCAACACCTCTCATCACCCCGAGAACACCATCCCTAACAGTGAAGTATGGTGGTGGCAGCATCATGCTGTGGGGATGTTTTTCATTGGCAGGGACTGGGAACCTGGTCAGAATTGAAGGAATGATTGATGGCGCTAAATACAGGGAACTTCTTGAGGGAAACCTGTTTCAGTCTTCCAGAGATTTGAGACTGGGATGGAGGTTCACCTTCCAGCAGGACAATGACCCTAAGCATACCGCTAAAGCAACACTCGAGTGGTTTAAGGGGAAACATTTAAATGTATTTGAATGGCCTAGTCAAAGCCCAGACCTCAATCCAATTGAGAATCTGTGGTATGAATTAAAGTTTGCTGTACACCAGCGGAACCCATCACACTTGAAGGAGCTGGAGCAGTTTTGCATTGAAGAATGGTCAAAAATCCCAGTGGCTAGATGTGCCAAGTTTATAGAGACATACCCCAAGAGACTTGTAGCTGTAATTGTTGCAAAAGGTGGCTCTACAAAGTATTGACTTTGGGGGGTTGAATAGTTATGCAAGGTCAAGTTTAGATTTTTTTGTCTTATTTCTTGTTTCTTTCACACTAAAACATATTTTGCATCTTCAAAGTGGTAGGCATGTTGTGTAAATCAAATGATACAACTTCCCCAAAAATCCATTTGAATTCCAAGGTGTAAGGGAACAAAATAGGAATAATGCTGAGGGGGGTGAATACTTTCGCAAGCCACTGTATCAAGAATGGTCCACTACCCAAAGGACATCCAGCCAACTTGATACAACTATGGGAGGCATTGGAGTCAACATGGGCCAGCATCTCTGTGGAACTCTTTTGACCACCTAGTAGAGTTCGTGCCCTGATGAACTGAGGCTGTTCTGAGGGTAAAAGGGGGTGCAACTCAACATTAGGAAGTTGTTCCTAATGTTTACTATACTCAGTATACATCCATTCATAATTTCTTTCTATTTCTCCATTTCCTATTTCTTTCCTTTCCTAATCCTCTGCCTTTCCTGTTGATTCGCATCTCTTTCTCTCTCTCGCCCCCTTGATTTCTTATTTGTGATTCCACTCAACCATTCGGAACTGCGAGAACATTTGAGAGAGAGAAGGGGGATATTATCCCTGGACTTTATACCATTTGTGTTCTGTCTGATCGTTCTTGAGTCTGAGCCAGTAGCACAGTAGTCAGGCATAGATGCGGTAAAGAGGTCAATGGAACGCAGACCGTGGAGGATAGAAGGATTACACTGATGCCATCTAGTGGCCAAAATCGAAATTGCCCCTGGGCTGGAATAATACATTATGGCCTTTCTCTTGCATTTCAAAGATGTAACAAAGAAATACAAAATAATGTTTTTTTTGTCTTTGTACTATCTTTTACTGGATCTATTGTGTTATATTCCACTACATTCTTTTTACATTTCCATAAACTTCAAAGTGTTTCCTTTCAAATGCTACCAAGAATATGCATATCCTTGCTTCAGATCCTGAGCTACAGGCAGTTATTTTAGGCAAAAATTTGAAAAAAGGGGCTAATCCTTAAGAGTTAACATTTATTTTATAGCATAACTGCACTGTACCAGGACAAAAAAAATGCAGTGAATGTTCCTGGAAAAATGCACATTGGTTGGTGGAAACATTCGGGAGAGACTCACATTTGAAGAGAAACCCTGTTAAATTAGGGATTTGTAGAAGGGTGAGGTAGCACTTTCCAGCATCTCCCCAAAATTACAAGGAGGCTGGTGGTGAGGGGAAAGGGATACTGATGGCGGCAGGGAGGGAAGGAAGGAAGGAGCGAGGGAAGAGGACAAAATGGAGAGAGAGATATAGAGAGTGAGAGAAAGGCCTGAGGGGGAGATTAAGAGCGGGATGAAGGAGAAAGGGAAAGAGGGAGGAATGGAGTGAGGAGAAGGGGGTACTCATCTCGACTGGGAGCTGCTGCTTTCTGGCTGTTAGCTATTAAACTACGCAACACAAGGAAAATGTACACCCAGAATCTTGTTAAAGCTACCATGGCAGGCAGTCTGTGTTCGTAATGTAGAGTTTTCACAGAAAAAGGGAGAGGATTAATGACCTAAGTGCTTTAAGCAAGATGACATAGTATTTTGTGGCCAATTTGATGTAGTTTTATGTTGGCACAACGCAACACACGGTATTCAGATGGTCTGATACAGAGTTGAAGTGATGTATGTCATGTGATGTCAGGTTAGGTTAGGTTAGGTTAGGACAGGGGAAGAGGGGGTCGGTAAACTCTCTGGATAATGAGAGAAGAAGAGTTAAGAGTAAGTTTTCCTGAGTGTAAGCAGATAAGCAACTACAATACTCTTATCATATAGAATTGATTGGGAGTGAGTGTCAAGCCAACACGCACTGTTTTTTCAACATAATGGCTAAGAAATCAAGAGTGCACAAGCATCTAATTTTCTGAGGTCACAGAGTTTTATAGGTGTGAGTCCAGTGGTGAAATGGATAGCTGGTGCAGGAGCAGCCTATGGAAAGCAAGAGGGCATGGCTAACGATGAACAGTGTTACAGCCACGATTCACACTCTCGTGAAGAGAAACAACCCTTAGAGCTTGAGTTTATAAAGAGCTGGTTTTGTACCTGGTTCTCCTGAGCACAACACAACTGTGTTAGCCCACTGAGCTAATGGTTCACTAAACCAATTCCACAACAAGGACACCTACACTCTTAGAAACAAATAGGTGCTTTCTAGGACCTACAAGGGTTCTTCGTCTGTCGTCATAAGAGAACCCTTTGAAGAACCCGTTTTGGTTACAGGTAGAACCCTTTTGGGGTTCATATACATCCCTTTCCACAGAGGGTTCTTACATGGAACCAAAAAAGGTTATCCTATGGGAACAGACAAAAAACTCTTTTGGAACCCCTTTTTCTAAGAGTGTAAGATTAGCTGAACACTTGGATAATTCCTGCATTATATAACATTGTATACTCAAGAATATAATAATTGATTGAAAATGAACATTCTTAGAAAAAACGGTTTGTGTAAAGACGTTGAGAGATCGGAGGGCATTGAGAGTCGCCGGTGAAGAGAAAATGCCAGTGGTTAAAAATTCATACATTTTCACCCAAGGATCACATAGTTTTCCCTTGATCCACCAAACCGTCAGTTAAAATTTCAGCCTTTAAAAATGCTGTGGTTTTTAATGGCACTCCAGGACATGAATCCCAGGCCCCTGTATCATTAGTCACGCTTCTAGGAAACGCCATGGGTGATGTGTGGAAATTGTGAGTTCGCTGACCATGGGGTCATTTGGAAGCTATGGGGTCTGGAGAGTGATGGACGAGGGTATAGAATGAGTAATATCAGCCAGCACATGGCGTCATCATCAGTCATTACCAGTCAAGATTCTGGCACACTCACAGGTACTCTTTCTCTCTTTTCTCTCTCTGGTGCTCTCTCTCTCTCTGTATCTCTCTCTCCCTCTCTTCCTCCATCGCAGTCTCCTCTTCCCTCTCTCTTTCGCTCTCTCTCTCTTTTCCGCACTCTCTCGTTCTCTCCTTCCAACATGAAAAAATACTAGTTTACTGTAGAATACTACAGTACTTACTATAGAATTCTGTAGTAAACTGTTGTATACTGTAGAATACTATACTTCACTGTTAGTATCCCTCTTTCATGTGGAGTACTTAGTATGTAATTCTGTAGTATACTGTGGAATACTATGGTAAATACTACAGTATTCCTCTTGGAGTTTGCCAAAAGGCACCTAAAGACTCTCAGACCATGAGAAATGAGATTCTCTGGTCTGATTAAACCAAGATTGAACTATTTTGCCTGATTGCCAAGCGTCAGATCTAAAGAAAACCTGCCACCATCCCTACGGTGAAGCATGGTGGTGGCAGCATCATGCTGTGGGGATGCTATTCAGCGGCAGGGACTGTGAGACTAGTCAGGTTAGAGGGAAAGATGAACAGAGCAAAGTACAGAGAGATCCTTGATGAAAACCTGCTCCAGAGCGCTCAGGACCTCTGACTGGGGCAAAGGGCAACGGGGCAACAGGACAACGACCCTAAGCAAACAGCCAAGACAACGCAGTGGCTTCGGGACGATTCTCTGAATATCATTGAGTGGCCCAGTCAGAACCCGACTTGAACCCGATCGAGACCTGAAAATAGCTGTGCAGCGACGCTGACAGAGTGTGAGAGGATCTGCAGAGAAGAATGGGAGAAACTCCTCAAATACAGTTGTGCCAAGCTTGTATCGTCATACCCAAGAACACTCACGGCTGTAATGGCTGCCAAAAGTGCTTCAACAAAGTACTGAGTAAAGGGTCTTCTTTTTTTATAGACATTTGCTAAAATTTCTAAAATCTGTTTTTGCTTTCACATTATGAGGTAATGTGTGTAGATTGATGAGGGGAAACAACTATTTAATACATTTGAGAATAAGGCTGTAACGTAACAAAATGTGGGGAAAGTCAAGGGGTCTGAATACTTTCCAAATGCACTGCATATATACCATAGTATACTATAGTATTTTTTTCATGTGGGTTCACACACACTGTAGAGCTCCATGGGGAGTTCTGAGGAAACTCTGAATAATGGCTAAAAATGTGTAGAGATGCTTTTAAAATATGGACCACCTGTCTGTTTTTTGGTAGCACGGTAAAAGGAATGAGTGAACAGCTCGATCCAGAAAGAGAAAATGTAGAAGAAAAAACAACAAATAAAGGAAACAGTAGGTGTCTTTCAGACAGGACCAAGAATTTTATTGAAGAAGCCAACTGGCCAGGTTGTGCTTTCTGGACTTCTGAGATGAGCAACATCACAAATCAAATCAAATTGTATTTGTCACATTACTTACAAGCCCTTAACCAACATTGCAGTTCAAGAAATTGAATTAAGAAAATATTTACAAAAAAACGCAAGTAAAAAAAATTAAAATAACAAGGCTTTATATACAGGGGGTACCAATACCGAGTCAATGCTAGTCAAGGTCATTTGTACATGTAGGTAGGGGTAAAGTGACTATGCATAGATAATAAACAGCTAGTTGCAGCAGTGTAAAAACAAAGTGGGGGGGTTATTTCATTTCATTTCAAACACCAGTCTCAACGTCAACAGTGAAGCGGCGACTCCGGGACGCTGGCCTTCTAGGCAGAGTTGCAAAGAAAAAGCCATATCTCAGACTGGCCAATAAAAAGAAAAGATTAAGATGGGCAAAAGAACACAGACACTGGACATAGGAACTGTAATCGAGCCTGTAATCAAACCCACAAATGCTAATGCTCCAGATACTCAACTAGTCTAAAGAAGGCCAGTTTTATTGCTTCTTTAATCAGAACAACAGTTTTCAGCTGTGCTAACAAATTTGCAAAAGGGTTTTCTAATGATCAATTAGCCTTTTAAAATTATAAATTTGGATTAGCTAACACAACGTGCCATTGGAACACAGGAGTGATGGTTGCTGATAATGGGCCTCTGCACGCCTGTGTAGATATTCCATTAAAAATCAGCTGTTTCCAGCTACAATAGTCATTTACAACATTAATAACAATGTCTACACTGTATTTCTGATCAATTTGATGATATTTTACTGGACAAAAAATGTGATTTTCTTTCTAAAACAACGACATTTCTAAGTGACCCCAAACTTTTGAACGGTAGTGTATATATACACTGAACAAAAATAAAAAGTCAACATGCAACAATTTCTAAGATTTTACTGTGTAACAGTTCATATAAGGAAATCAGTCAATTGAAACAAATTCATTAGACCCTAATTTATGGCTTTCACATCACTGGGAATACAGCTCTGTTGGTCACAGATACCTTTATCAAAAGTTCAGAAAACCAGTCAGTATCTGGTGTGACCACTATTTGCCTCATGAAGCATAGAGTTAATCAGTCTGTTAATTGTGGCCTGTGGTTGTACACATCAACCTAGAGTATCCAAACATTCTCAATATGTGACATGCCATGGAAGAACTGGGACATTTTCAGCATCCAGGAATTGTGTACAGATCCTTCCGACATGGGGTCTTGCATTATCATGCTGAAACATGAGGTGATGGCACGACAATGTATCTTTGTGCCGGTATCTTTGTGAATTCAAATTGCCATTGATAAAATGCTATTGTGTTCATTGTCCGTAGTTTATGCCTGCCCATACCATAACCTGACCGCCACCATGGGACACTCTGTTCACAATGTTGACATCATCAAACCGCTTGCTCACACAACGCCATACACGCTGTCTGCCATCTGCCTGGTACAGTTGGAATCGGGATTCATCCGTGAAGAGCACACTTGTCCAGCGTGCCAGTGGCCGTCAAAGGTGAGCATTTGCCCACTGAAGTTGGTTACGACACCGAACTGCAGTCAGGTCAAGACCCTGGTGAGGACGACAAGCACGCAGATGAGCTTCCCTGAAATGGTTTCAGTTGTGCTGTTTCATCATGGCTGGTCTCAAACGGACTGGACTGGCCTGGTTACACGTGGCCTGTGGTTGTGAGGCCGGTTGGACGTATTGCCAAATTCTCTACGACGTTGAAGGCGGCTTAGTGTAGAGAAATGAACAATATATTATCTGGCAACAGCTCTGGTGGACATCCTTGCAGTCAGCATGCTAATTGCTGTTTAATTGCTGCTTAATCAGCTTCTTAATATGCCACATCTGTCAGGTGGATGTATTATCCTGGCAAAGGAGAAATGCTCACTAACAAGGATGTGAACAAATGTGTGCACAACATTTTAGAGAAATAAGTGTAATGTTCGTTTGGAACATTTCTGGGATCTTTACATGTTGCATTTATATTTTTGTTCAGTGTATTTATAAAAAATGGTGTTAAAGGGGATTTGGCATTTAGGTGTAGCCTACAACAAGACACTGCACAGAATGGCAAGCCATCCCCTTTTACAGAACCACTGATACAGCTGTGGTCAATTCCATCTTAACTCAAAGTCAATGCTGGATGCAAATTCCACTCCCTATGGAGAACCTCACTAGAAATTGGAAACTCACAAAAATTTGAATGGAACTGACCCAAACTCCGGCCTCTGTCTCTGTGCTGCTGGCCGCCCATGCCAAATAGCTTTGTGCTCTGAGAGAGAGACAGACTTGATTGTTTGTGCTGGACAAATCTTCAAGAATGGGGCTAGGAGGAGAGGGTGGGGGAGGGGTGGGGAGTGGGCAACAATTTATTTAGGGAGGACGGGTGGAGCCTCTCCCATGTCACCCCAGTCAGTCATTATGTCCCAGTCTGTCTGTCTGATTAAACAAGGTTATATTTGAGTTCTGTTGACATGGGATACACACACTGACCTTCCCTTACTTTTGTAACAAAATTAAACTAGCAAAGACACAGACACACACTCTCGTACACACACACATGCGCTCTAACACTCCCCAGGTGACATGTATGTTTAAACTCATTGACATTAGCCTCACCCTCTCATCCCCCTTTCTTTCTTTCTTTCTCCCTCTAATATGAAAAGTAAACCAACACACAGTATGTTTGACATGGCTTTCAGCTGTGTGTGGATGGAAATAACTGTTCCACCTCTCTCTCTCTCTCTCTCGCTCTCTCTCTCTCTCTCTCTCTCTCTCTCTCTCTCTCTCTCTCACACTCTCTCTCTCTCACTCTCTCTCCCTCTCTCTCTCTCTCTCTCTCTCTCTCTCTCTCTCTCACACATTATGTGTCCCTCTATATTCAGAGACCCTATTTCCAGTCACACTCAATCCCACCCAGGAGAATAGACTGGAGATTATCAGCCAAAGCAGAAGCTCTTCTGAACTAATCATCTTGGACAGCAGGGTTACAGTAACTGTGAAGACACTACTACACAGTCAATGTTTGCTCAAATTCTCCTTTTGGAATTGAAGTAATAATAATACGTTCACCAAAACCATAACAGTCAGTCTAGGCTTCCCTATTGGATCTGTTCTGCTGTCAATCAATATCCTTAGGAAAACCATAACAGTCAGTCTAGGCTTCCCTATTGGATCTGTTCTGCTGTCAATCAATATCCTTAGGAAAACCATAACAGTCAGTCTAGGCTTCCCTATTGGATCTGTTCTGCTGTCAATCAATATCCTTAGGAAAACCATAAACCTGGAAGCCTGATGACCTCGTCTGATGACATTATAGGCGTCACCTCCATGAGCCCCTAAGCTCCTCTCTGTAAGTCCTGTGCACACACACGGGACTAACACACAGTGACCATGGCGACAGCAGTCAGACAGCGTGTCACACGCAGCAGGCAGGCGGGGCTGGTGACATCACGTCCCTGTCCTCACCCCTGAAGCAGCATGGTTAACGACTCGTGAATTTAACACCGACATAGTACGAGGGTCTGAGAACATCTCAACGACAAGTGGAAGCATGGTACACGTCATTGTTACTGTAGCTGCATTACATGTCATCGCTATGGAGATGACAGTAGCTATTAAGTCAACAGGGTCTGTCTTGCAACAGTGTTTTACAACATGTGACAGGGATAAGGTAGTATGGTAAAACCAGACTGAACAATGCACTCATTTTCATTTCATTTTAGTTTTGGGCTCACAAGTGGCGCATCGGATCCTGAACTGTTTCACAACCGGCCGTGATCGGGAGTCCCAAAGGGCGGCGCACACTTGGCTCAGCGTGGGTCGGGTTAGGGGAGGGTTTGGACGGGGTAGGCCGTCATTGTAAAAAGAGAATTTGTTCTTAACTGACATGCCTAATTAAATAAAACATTTATTAACTAGAGACAACATAACGAGCCTGAACTGGAAAGCTAGAGCTGGAATTGAGACCCGTTGTCTTGTAAGTCCTAGCCTCAGACCAGGCCTGGACCAGATGCTGTGTGGTTTCAAACATAAAGCTAAATTATAAGATCCATCATAGAATTTAATGGCATGTGCTCTACTGGCCCCATTCCATCATGAATTGGGGCCACAAAAGGCCCAGACACCCAAGGGGCCTCACATTCCCTTCATGTTCAAGCACAACTCCAGGTGGACACAACAGGCAGCTTTATGGAAACTCACCATGGTGACATCACTCACATGTTTCAGTGTTCAAGAAACTTGAGAGGGAATGTGTGTCAGTAAGTGTACTAGTACTATTCTCACATTCTTCAATCATAGAAACAGGAAATAATACTCTGATAGAAATCATACAGATTTGTGCCATTCACCTGACCTGTTCCCCTCATTGTACAGTTTGTGTGAGAGGGAGTGTATGTGAGAGAAGGGTTTGTTCTGTGTTCTGTATATCTATGTTATTGCTTGAGGAAGGAGGAGGCATTTCTACAGAGAAAGCAGAGAGAGGAGGAACAAACTCATTGTTGGAGGAGACCGCCCCATCCATTTATTACACCACCTTTCTTTCTCCCTCTTTCTCCTCCCTCATTCCCTCCCACGCAGGCACAGATAAGGTTTTCCTATAGTGCCTCCTAAGCCGATCATGTAATAGCAGAAACATATGTGATCTCTCTCTCGTTCTCTCTCTCTCGTTCTCTCTCTCGTTCTCTCTCGCTCTCTCTCGTTCTCTCTCTCGTTCTCTCTCTCTCGTTCTCTCTCGCTCTCTCTCGTTCTCTCTCGTTCTCTCTCTCTCTCTCTCTCTCTCTCTCTCTCTCTCTCTCTCTCTCTCTCTCTCTCTCTCTCTCTCTCTCTCTCTCTCTGCTGCTGCTGACATAATGTTCACAGGCCCAGTGGTCCAGAGGGAGGGTCGGGGAATCACGGTGAACTGAAAAAGGCTATTCATTATTTTCTTTTTTCCTCTTGTGCTTCCAGTTCCTCCTTTTTTACTGTTGGTTGAGTAGTTTCTCCTGATTCTCCTTCTCTTCTCTCTCTCCTTCCCTCCCTCTCTACCACTGTCTCTCTGTTACCATGTCGTCCTACTTTTCTCTCTCCTACAATTTGTATCTGTTCTCTCATTCTCTCTCTACTTCCTCTCCTATCGTCTCTCTCTGTTGTGTGTTGTCGTTCGCCTCTGAGCCCTCTGAGCAGCAGTGTTAAAACAAGTCCCTGGCCTGTCTGGATCGCAGCTCTGGATCGCATCTCCGACATGTTTTTAAAGTGAACAAAAGTACCCGACAGCTGTACATTTGTCTTGGCGTACACTTTTGAAAGAATTCCATTCCACCCCTCTGTATCCCTCGTTTCTCCACCTCTTTTTTTCTCTTTCTCACTCGCTCCAATTCTGTCTCTGAATCAACCTTTTATTCCTCTCTGCTTTCTCCTCTCTCCTAATCTCACTTACTGTCTCTCTCCTATTCTCTCTCTCTGTCACTCTCCCATTCTCTCTCACTGTCTCTCTCCTAATCTCACTCACTGTCTCTCTCCTATTCTCACTCACTGTCTCTCTCCTAATCTCACTCACTGTCTCTCTCCTATTCTCTCTCTCTGTCACTCTCCCATTCTCTCTCAGTCTCTTTCCCAGTTTCACTTTATCGTTCACTCACTTTTCTACTCTTTTCTCAGCTCTCTCTCTCCCACCTCTTTTATCTATTTCTCAATGTCTTGTCTGCCTCACTCTTTTCTTTTCTACTCTCTTCTCTTCCCTTTCTCGCTATTCTCCTTCTTTCCCCGCTCTGCCTCTCTCAAATGGCTCTTTTTTCTCTCTCTACTACCCTTCTCTCTTGCTCTCTCTTCTCCTCTCCTCTCTTCTCTCTCTTTTCCCCCCTTCCTTCTTTCTCACTCCTACACCGGGTTGGCTATAGTTACCTTGGGGTCGAGAAATACAATTCAAAATGATCCTGTTCCAATTTTCCAACGGGAACAATGTCTTTAAGCCAATCAGTGGGCTGTGGGTGTGGTTTTGGCCAAAGCCAATCTCAAGCCAGGTAGCATCCAGTTAAAGAAGGAGAGAAGGAGAGCGAGAAAGAGAGAGAGAAAGAGAGCGAGAGAGAGACAGATTTTACAGCAACTTAATGGAAAAGCCATACCATTATAGCAAGTGGAATTATTTTCAAGACCATATCCCAAACAGCTTGGAATTTTAAAAAACTATTGAAAACTAATTTTCTTTGAGATTCTGTCTCGTGAGTGTAGTCTGGGGAGGAGGGGGAGGCAGGGGAGACTTGGGGAAGGGAAGGGTAAGTGGAGGCTTAAGGAAGTTAAGAAAAGAGGGGAAAATGGCTCTAGAGTCTGGGAAGAGTAGAAGCAGACTGCAGCTAGGAGGGAGGGAGGGAGGGAGGGAGGGAGGGAGGGAGGGAGGGAGGGAGGGAGGGAGGGAGGGAGGAGGCAGAGATCCCCCTCTCCATCCATTGGGAAAATAAACAACAGAGTCTTCCTGGAAACAATCAGCAATATTTTTTACAGGACCTCCTCTTAATGAGGCTAAGTGTGGTCATGATGACGGGCTCCAAGCTCAGTGTTATCTATTTGTCAAACTCTGTTGCCATCTAAGGACCACAACTGAGCTTACCATCTCTGTGGTGATGGGAGACAAAAGTCCATCCTAGGTAGTGTCATGGATGTCAAATAAAAAGGGCCTCGATAAGAAAGGCAGAACAGGATTTGTCAATATCTTGTTCCAAACAGACAAGACACACTCAACAAGATAAGATACACTCAACAATATCTCAACAATAATGTCAGCTGTTACAGCTCACTTTTTTGAATCTTGATCTTCCACTTCCATAACAAAATAGGGATGACTCATTCCCCATGGTTCAGAAGAATTAAACGTCAAACCAGTGGATCCTAAACTATAGCACAGCAGCACATGAAGGCACACAATTGAAAATCTGGTCATATCTAAGTCCAAACCGGTAATCATCTTTCCCTGCTGTTCCGACTCTCTGTTCAACCACTCCAGTGGAAGAACAGTGGAGTATGGACTAAAGGAGATACTGTGGACAGTTTGGGTTTCTCTTCAACTGCTACTTTCCTGGTCTGGAATCAAACAACAACATCTTAAATCATGCCTTAAACGAGCTTGGAGGAGGTGCTGTTGTCTATCTTTAAAGCTATGGTTCAATCTTTGTTGGGAATTAATGCATCGCTACTGTTGCCGGTGTGTTGTCTTTTTTTGTTTTGGGCCAACGCCTCCTGGTAGGTGACAGTCAATTAAGGTGTCAGGTGAAGTGACATCAAGTTTGATTTAGGAAGATGGCAGATGACAGACATGCACATTCTATCAACTGTTGTTTCAAACCTCTCTCTCTCTCTCTCTCTTTTCACATTAGTCTCACCCTCCTCCTCCATGCTGCCAAACCCTAGGGTCCGTGCGGCAGGAGATCGAGCCAAAATAACCATAGATCAGCTTCAAACTTCAGCACACAAAGACCAAACACAACATTGCAAACTAGTGTATCAGTTACTCTAAGTCAGCTTTCAGGGTTTTTGAATTTCTGTCTCTGTCTGTCTGTCTGTCTGTCTGTCTGTCTGTCTGTCTGTCTGTCTGTCTGTCTGTCTGTCTGTCTGTCTGTCTGTCTGTCTGTCTGTCTGTCTGTCTGTCTGTCTGTCTGTCTGTCTGTCTGTCTGTGTCTGTCTGTCTGTCTGTCTGTCTGTCTGTCTGTCTGTCTGTCTGTCTGTCTGTCTGTCTGTCTGTCTGTCTGTCTGTGGAACGCTGAGTAAAGTGGAACGCTGAGTGAACCCCTATAGAGCCTGCTGCTGTTCGTTTCCAGTGGGATAGATTCAGATTCAGAAAACTTTAATGTCCTCAAAGAGGCAATTCATCTTGCAGCAGTCATAAAATATATAACATCTAAAAATGTTAAATAAATAGCAAAGGATATTTACAAGGCAATAGGCAGGGTAAGTGCAATTCATAGTGCCATGGCTAAGTGCAATTAGTCCAACATTTGTTAAGTTGCAGAATTGCATTCGGAATAATAAAGTACTTGGCCCAATTTTTTTTAACCTTGGGTAGTCTGTACCTGCGACCAGAGGGAAGGAGCTGGAATTTTATTCTCCTTATGAAGGGCTCTGGCCAAGTAGAGAGTTGACAGTTCTTGCTGTTGCTGCCCCATGATTTTTCCGTAAGTCCTGACTATCTAGCCCAACCTATTTTTCTGTACAACCTTAATATTCCCAAACCAGCAGGTCAAGCAGTAGGACAGAATGCTCTCAATTAATGATTTATAAAAGAGATGGTTACATCAACATTAAAAAAGTGCAGTTTCCGTAGGAAATACAGTCTGTTGACCATTCTTAAAAATAGTGTCAGGACACTGATCCCAGGACAGCTTGTTGTCAATGACTAGCCCAAGGTATTTGTACTCCTCCACTATTTCAATGGGCTCACCTTTTATCAGTGATGGTGTGTGCATGGTAGTGTTCCTTCGAAAGTCAATCACCATGTCCTTTGATTTTGATCTAATTAAAATGAGATGGGATGACTCACAACAGACAGTAAAATCATTCATAGCCAGTCCGTGCTCCACCTCATCCCCTTCGAGAAGACTGACCAAAGCAGTATCGTCAGCATATTTGATCAGGTGGCGCCCTGTGAACTGGCTCTGGCAGCTGTCTGGATACAGTATGTATAGTACTGGTGAAAGAACACTGCTCTGGGGGGTTCCTACTGAAGTAGTGCGCACCTCAGAGAGTGTGTTGTCAACTCCTACCTGCTCAGACCTATCAGTTAGGAAGTTGGTGATCCATGTGATAAGCATAGCATCAAGTCCAAAGTCTCCTCTCAGTCTGTCTGCAGGGACCAATGGATTGATTGTGTTAAATGCTGAGGAGAAATCTGCAAACATGATACGCTCATGGGTTTTACCAGATGTAAGAGTGAAAGGATGGCATCATCTGTCCCTCTCTCTGACCGGCATTGGAGGGGGTCAAGAAGGTGACTGTTGGTGTTGAGGATGTATGTCTTGATCTTTTCAAGAGATTTAATCAAGAGAGAGGTCAGAGCGACAGGTCTGTAATCGTTTGATGCAGATGGATGAGAGGTTTTTGGGACAGGTACAACAATAGATTTTTTTCCATAGAGATGGAATTTCCAATGTATCCAGGGACCACTGAAAGAGAGAGCAGAAGACACCGCTCTGCTGAGTGGAACAGTGTTTCAAGACATGACAACTTATGTTATCAGGCCCCGGGCTCTTTCGTGCTCCAGTGCTTTTGAACACTCGTTGTACAACTTCCTCATCGATGACAAGCTCGCTCTTGGTTGCCATGACATCCTTCTCCAGACAGGCCAGGGGAGCGGAGGTGGCCACTGTTTCAAAGCGGGTGAAGAACTTGTTTAGTTAATTGGCTGTAGAGAGGCACACCCTCTCATCCAGGCAGGGTTCGATACGTTGCCTACCTTTGAAGGGGGTGTTTGCCATATTCTTAATGCCCAACCAGGCAGACAGTCTCCCTGTAACATTATCTGTTGCACCTTATCCTTGTACTGGAGAGTCTCCCTGTAACATTATCTCTTGCACCTTATCCTTGTACTGGAGAGTATCCCTGTAACATTATCTGTTGCACCTTATCCTTGTACTGGCATCTCGTCTTTTTTATCTCTTTCTTCACCTCTCTCTGAAACTCTTTCATTTTGAGTGGATTCCCGGAGACAAACACTTGTTTCTTCTCATTAAGCAACACATTCAATTCTTTGGTCACCCATGGTTTGTTGTTAGCAAATATCGTGCATGTTTTTTGGGGATCACCTAATCAACACAGAATTCAATATAGCCAGATATTACGTTAGTCAACTTGTTCAGGTCAGCTGACGATTCTTCAAATACACTCCAGGTGGTACAATCAAAGCATCCCTGCAATTGATCAATACTGTCAATGTCTATAAGTTGGTCGTAGAAAAACAGTGTTATGATCTGATCCACCCAGTGGAGGTCTGGCCAAGGATGAATATGCTTTGGGGACCGAGCCATAACATAAGTCAATGATCTTATTTTTCCTTCTTAGACATCTCACATAAGTACTCACATGTAAGTACTCAAAGTGTGCTTAAGAGTACAGCTATTGAAATCCCCCATGATGAATTTGGGCGCATCAGGAGAAATCGCATCAAGCTCTTGAGTGAGGTTAAAAATGATGTCAGCTGCATTGACACTGTTTGCTCGAGGATGGATATAAACAACAGTCAGAAAAAGCTGGGTGAATTCACAGGGGAGGTAGAAGGGGCGTAGTGACACTGACAGTAGTTCTATATCAGTAGTGCAGATTTATTTCCTGACAATCGTAGTTTTACACCATCTATCATTTATCAGAACACAGACTCTGCCTCCTGACCAGTAGCGTCACTGTCTCTGTCCATATGAGTGATAGTGAATCCGTCAGGGGTGACTTCAGAGTTGGGCACCGCCTCCGACAGCCAAGTTTCAGAGAAGGCCATCACACAGGCCTCCCTGTATTCATATAGATACCATGAGTATCAATTTTTCCCTTAAGCGATTGGACATTGGAGAGCAGGATAGTCGGAAGCCGAATCTTTGTTTTGTTCCTTCTCAACCTCTGCTGCACACAGCCTTTCCTGCCCCTATACCTCTTCCTTCTTTGTAGTCCTTCACTCAGGTTGTTTTGTCTCACGATCTCTGCAGGTATGTCCCCTTCGGTCCATTCTCCCCAACGTGAGTTATTACATTGTGAAAGATAGTTTCTGCTGTAGCGGATGTGTGGTGCCGTCGACTTTCTCAGAAGTTTGCTGTTTCAGGTACCAGAAAAAGTCATCCAAGTAGGAGAATAATCCACTGTCGCTCTACCGTAGCCTAATCGGTAATCCGATGCAACATAAAACACTATTAAACTACTAAAAGCAAAGCAACAAAAACGGGCGAGTTTAAACAGGTTCATACAACAAACAAGGACTGTACAAACTCTGTAGGTCACCACTGCGCAGCGCCCCAGTCCATCCCTGATCGATAGATGATGCCAAGTATACTATTTTTATCCTGCCTTCCCAGAACCAAGTCCCTGGCCATCAAACATTGTTATGTTCACAGTCTCTCCTCTCTCTGAGGTTGTGTCCCGAAGGGCATCTTATCCTCTATACACTGACTGTATAAAACATCTTTCCATGACAGAGACTGAATCCAAATGAAAGCTATGATCCCTAATTGATGTCACTTATTCAATCCACTTCAATTAGTGTAGATAAAGGGGAGGAGACAGGTTAAAGAATATGTTTTATTCCTTGAGACAACTGAGACATGGATTGTGTGTTTGTGCCATACAGAGGGTGAATGGGCAAGACAAAAGATTTAAGTGCCTTTGAATGGGGTATAGTAGTATAGTAGGTGCCAGGCACACCGATTTGTGTCAAGAACTGCAACGCGGCTGGGGTTTTCAGGCTCAACAGTTTCGGGTGTGCATGAAGAATGGTCCACCCAAAGGACATCCAGCCGACTTGACACAACTGTGGAAGCAGTGGAGTCAACATGGGCCAACATCTCTGTGGAAAGCCTTCAACACCTTTGTCATGTCTTTACTATCATTAAATTGAAGAGTTTTTATCAAAGATTCTCTGTAATTAGTATTACGCGATCAAACTGATTAATCATGTAACTGTAATTAACTAGGAAGTCGGGGAACCAAGGAAAATATTCAGATTACAAAGTTATAATTTCCCAATATAACCTTTCAGATATTTGATATCTGATCAATTAATGAATTATCTACTTTACCTCACGTTAGCCTCATTCCAAACGTCGTAAATTGTTGGTTATCTGCACGAACCCAGTCTTCACTATGAGTCATCCATACATCAATTGTCTTAAATCATTTATTTATTACTAACTAAGTAATTCACAGAAATGCATAAACAAACAAACAAAGGCAATATGGTTACAAGAAATTATTGGAAAATGTGCCCTAGTGGGCTAAAACGGCATGGCGGCTTGTCAGACAAAAGGGAAGTGGGGTCGACTAAGAAGTCACTACAGAAGGAACACCTTCGTGAGAATGCTATTCATTGACTACAGCTAAGCGTTCAACACCATAGTACCCTCAAAGCTCATCACTAAGCTAAGGATCCTGGGACTAAACACCTCCCTCTGCAACTGGATCCTGGTGGTGAGGTTAGAACACATCTGCCATGCTGATCCTCAACACTGGAGCCCCTCAGGGGTGCGTGCTCAGTCCCCACCTGTACTCCCTGTTCACCCACGACTGCGTGGCCAAGTACAACTCCAATACCATCATTAAGTTTGCAAACGACACAACAGTGGTAGGCCTGATCACCGACAAAGACGAGACAGCCTATAGGGAGGAGGTCAGCGACCCGGCTGGGTGGTGCCAGAATAACAACCTATCCCTCAACTTAACCACGACTAAGGAGATGATTGTGTAAGGAGGACCAAGGAGGAGGACCAAGCACACCCCCATTCTCATCGACGGGGCAGTAGTGGAGAAGGTTGAGAGCTTCAAGTTCCTTGGTGTCCACATCACCAACAAACTAGAGTGGTCCAAACACACCAAGACAGTCTTAAAGGGGGCACGACAAAGCCTATTCCCCCTCAAGAAACTAAAAAGATTTGACATGGGTCCTCAGATCCTCAAAAGGTTATACAGTTGCAACATCGAGAGCGTTGCATCACTGCCTGGTATGGCAACTGCACGGCCTCCGACCGCAAGGCACTACAGAGGGTAGTGCGTATGGCCCAGTACATCACTGGGGCTAAGCTGCCTGCCATCCAGGACCTTTACGCCAGGTGGTGTTAGAGGAAGGCCCTAAAAATTGTCAAAGACCCCCCCCAGTCATAGACTGTTCTCTCTACTACCCCATGGCAAGTTGTACCGGAGCACCAAGTCTAGGTCCAAAAGGCTTTTCAACAGCCCCCCACCAACCCCTCTTTTAAGCTGCTGCTACTCTCTGTTTATCATATATGCATAGTCACTTTAACTTTACATTCATGTATATACTACCTCAATTAGCCCGACTAACTGGTGCCCCCGCACATTGGCTACCCGGACTATCTGCATTGTGTCCCGCCACCCACCACCCACCAACCCCTCTTTTACGGTACTGCTACTCTCTGTTTATCATATATGCATAGTCCCTTTAACCATACTGACATGTACATCCTACCTCAATTAGCCCGACTAACTGGTGCCCCCGCACATTGGCTACCCGGACTATTTGCATTGTGTCCCGCCACCCGCCACCCACCACCCACCAACCCCTCTTTTACTCTACTGCTACTCTCTGTTTATCATATATGCATAGTCATTTTAACTATACATTCATGTATATACTACCTCAATTAGCCCGACTAACTGGTGCCTGTATATAGCCTCGCTACTGTATACAGTGTCATGACGTTGCCCTCTTTGGGTATGGCGAGCACCCCTCCCTCTGCACCGGCCTTTTCTATGCACCATCCCCTACCCCCCTGTCTCCTACACCCAGGCTGCTGTGGTCAGAGAGAAGTCATAAATTCCTGGAGGAGATTATCTCCTCATGGCCACAGTATAGAGACAGAGTGAATTTTCATAGAGAACAAAGGAATTTCTTCCACTTCACACAACTTGAGGTCCGAACAAGATTTATGTTCTGGAGAAGGTATAAAAGATCGGTGAAGTATCCAGCTACGAACTGGTCCGTTTGGTACAATTTTGTGAAACTCATGTGAGTCAATACTGCCACATTACCATAACGCTGTTTATATAATAGCCTCAGATATGAGGCGTACATCTAATTGTTGTATAAGATTAATGAGTGAGGATGATACTGTTTGTGAAATTGTGTAATATGATTTTGGACTGTTAAATGAAGGAAACTCCAATTCCCTTTGGAGTTTAACTAAATCAGAGGACCGCCCATGAGCACAGTTATGGTCTGGCATCCTGGGACAGGCCCTTTTCTGCTCTTCCGAATAAAAAACCCACCCGGGTTTTCTATCAGCAGACCATGTTTCTCTCAATTACGAGAGGACAAAGGTTGCAGACCAGCTTACCTCGATAACGAGAGGGCCAAGGTTTGAGACAATTGCTGAATCTTTTAACCATCCCACGTGGTTAAACTCTTAGACTATCGATACCGACAGAATAAGAACAAGTCTTTGATCAAATTCAAATCAAATTTATTTATATAACCCTTTTTACATCAGCTGATAATTTGATATTAATTACTATCTGCAGCTAGGAATTTGGTATCATTGAATTCGAAGACCAACAACCGCCGAATCACCTATTCACGACAGAGAGAGAGAGAGAGAAAGAGAGGATGGACAGACTCTCCAACAGAAACAAACTTTTCAACAGAGATCCCGACGACACACTGAGCGTAAATATATATAATGATTGCAATTATTCCCGAATGAGTGAGCGTTCATGTGCAAAGGATTAGCATTTCAATTGTTATAATTATCAACTGTGTGTTGTCTTCTCAGTCGACCCCCACTTCCCTTTTGTACACCAAAAGGGAAGTGCCGGTTTATCCCACTAGGGAAATTTCTATCTACTGTTTGTTTATGCATTTCTGTGAATTATTTAGTTCGTAAATAAATTAAGACGATTGATGTATTGATGACTCATAGTGAAGACTGGGTTCGTGCAGATAACCAACCATTTACGACATTTGGAATGAGACTAAGGTGAGGTAAAATAAAGAATAAGTCATTAATCAGAAGACTAATTGATCAGATATTAAAATATCTGAAAAGTTATATTAGGAAAATTATACACTTTCCTGTCTAACTCTGAGCCCGCCTGCCTGACCACTCTGCCTGCCCCTGAGCCTGCCTGCTGTCCGGTACTGTTGCCCCACCTCTGGTTTACTGACCCCTGCCTGCCTTGACCTGTCTATTGCCTGCACCTGTTGGATTATTAAACCATTGTTAATTCGACATCTTTTGTTTATTTTATTTTTATATTTTTTTTAAATACCTGCCGGCCCCAGCCGCGAACTCAGGCTCTGTGTGTATTTAACTGACCCTCTGCCCATTCATCGCCATTTTACCTGTTGTTGTTTTAGCTGATTAGCTGTTGTTGTTGTCTTAGCTAGCTCTCCAAATCAACACCTGTGATTACTTTATGCCTCGCTGTACGTCTCTCTCATATGTCAATATGCCTTGTATACTGTTGTTTAGATTAGTTATCATTGTTTTAGTTTACAATGGAGCCCCTAGTTCCACTCATTATACCTCTGATACCTCCTTTGTCCCACCTCCCACACATGCAGTGACCGCTCCCAGTATAACCAGCTTGTCCAGAGATACAACCTCTCTTATCATCACTCAGTGCCTGGGCTTACCCCCGCTGTACCCGCAACCCGCCATACCCCTGTCTGCACATTATGCCCTGAATCTATTCTACCACACCCAGAAATCTGCTCCTTTTATTGTTTGTCCCCAACGCCCTAGGCGACCAGTTTTGATAGCCATTAGCCGTACCCTCATCCTACTCCTCCTCTGTTCCTCGGGTGATGTGGAGGTAAATCCAGGCCCCGCGTGTCCCCAGGCACCCTCATTTGTTGACTTCTGTGATCGAAAAACCCTTGGTTTCATGCATGTCTCATCAGAAGCCTCCTCCCTAAGTTTGTTTTACTCACTGCTTTAGTACACTCCGCCAACCCTGATGTCCTTGCCGTGTCTGAATCCTGGCTTAGGAAGGCCACCAACAATTCTGAGATTCCCATACCCAGCTACAACATTTTCCGTCAAGATAGAACTGCCAAAGGGGGAGGAGTTGCTATCTACTGCAGAGAGAGCCTGCAAAGTTCTGTCATACTTTCCAGGTCTATACCCAAACAGTTTGAACTTCTAATTTTAAAAATGAACCTCTCCAGAAATAAGTCTCTCACTGTTGCCGCCTGCTATCGACCCCCCTCTGCTCCCAGCTGTGCCTTGGACACCATTTGTGAATTGATCGCCCCCCCATCTAGCTTCAGAGTTCGTTCTGTTAGGTGACCTAAACTGGGATATGCCTAACACCCCGGCAGTCCTACAATCTAAGCTAGATGCCCTCAATCTCACACAAATCATCAAGGAACCCACCAGGTACAACCCTAAATCTGTAAACTGTTTTCAATCAGGATCTCAGCGATCACTGCCTCATTGCCTGTATCCGCTATGGGTCCGCGGTCAAACTAACACCCCTCATCACTGTCAAATGCTCCCTAAAACACTTCTGCGAGCAGGCCTTTCTAATCGACTTGGCCCGGGTATCCTGGAAGGATATTAACCTCATCCCGTCAGTCAAGGATGCCTGGTCATTCTTTAAAAGTAATTTCCTCACCATCTGAGATAAGCATGCCCGTTAAAAAAATGCAGAACTGAGAACAGATATAGCCCTTGGTTCACTCCAGACCTGACTGCCCTTGACCAGCACAAAAACATCCTGTGGCGGACTGCCATAGCATCGAATAGTCCCCACAATATGCAACTGTTCAGGGAAGTCAGGAACCAATATACGCAGTCAGTCAGGAAAGCAAAGGCTAGCTTTTTCAAGCAAGAATTTGCATCCTGTAGCTCCAACTCCAAAAAGTTTTGGGACACTGTAAAGTCCATGGAGAACAAGAGCACCTCCTCCCAGCTGCCCACAGCACTGAGGCTAGGTAACACGGTCACCACTGATAAATCCATGATAATCGAACATTTCAATAAGCATTTCTCAATGTCTGGCCATGCCTTCCTCCTGGCTACTCCAACCCCGGCCAACAGCTCCGCCCCACTCCCCAGTTTCTCCTTCACCCATATCCATACAGCAGATGCTCTGAAAGAGCTGCAAAACCTGGACCAGCACATATCAGCTGGGCTAGACAATCAGGACCCACTCTTTCTAAAACTATCAACCGCCATTGTTGCAACCCCTATGACCAGCCTGTACAACCTCTCTTTCGTATCGTCCGAGATCCCTAAAGATTGGAAAGCTGAAGCGGTCATCCCCCTCTTCAAAGGGGGTGAAACCCTAGACCCAAACTGTTACAGACCTATATCCATCCTGCCCTGCCTATCTAAAGTCTTCGAAAGCCAAGTTAATAAACAGATCACTGACAATTTCGAATCCCACCGTACCTTCTTCGCTGTGCAATCCGGCTTCCGAGCTGGTCATGGGTGCACCTCAGCCACACTCAAGGTACTAAACAATATCATAACCGCCATCTATAAAAGACAGTACTGTGCAGCCGTCTTCATCGACCTGGCAAAATCACCGTATTCTTATCGAAAGACTCAATAGCCTTGGTTTTTCTGACGACTGCCTCGCCTGGTTCACCGACTCCTTTGCAGACATAGTTCAGTGTGTCAAATCAGAGGGCATGTTGTCCGGATCTCTGGCAGTCTTTATGGGGGTACCACAGGGTTCAATTCTCAGGCTGACTCTTTTCCCTGTATATATCAATGATGTCGCTCTTGCTGCGGGCGATTCCCTGATCCACCTCTACGCAGACGACACCATTCTGTATACTTCTGGCCCTTCCTTGGACACTGTGCTAACTAACCTCCAAACGAGCTTCAATGCCACACAACACTCCTTCTGTGGCCTCCAACTGCTCTTAAATGCTAGTAGAACTAAATGCATGCTTTTCAACCGTTTGCTGCCCGCACCCGCCCACCCGACTAGCATCACCACCCTGGTCGGTTCCGACCTAGAATATGTGGGCAACTATAAATACCTAGGTGTCTGGTTAGACTGTAAACTCTCCTTCCAGACTCATATTAAACATCTCCAATCCAAAATCAAATCTAGAATCGGCTTTCTATTTCACAACAACGCCTCCTTCACTCACGCCGCCAAACTTACCCTCGTAAAACTGACTATCCTACCGATCCTCGACTTCAGCGATGTCATCTACAAAATAGCTTCAAACGCTCTACTCAGCAAACTGGATGCAGTCTATCACAGTGCCATCCATTTTGATACCAAATCACCTTATACCACCCACCACTGCGACCTGTATGCTCTAGTCGGCTGGCCCTCGCTACATATTCGTCGCCAGACCCACCGGCTCCAGGTCATCTATAAGTCTATGCTAGGTAAAGCTCCGCCTTATCTCAGTTCACTGGTCACGATAACAACACCCACCGTGTTCAGCAGGTATATCTCACTGATCATCCCCAAAGCCAACACCTCATTTGGCTGCCTTTCCTTCCAGTTCTCTGCTGCCAGTGATTGGAACGAATTGCAAAAATCGCTGAAGTTAGAGACTTTTATTTCCCTCACCAACTTTAAACATCAACTATCTGAGCAGCTAACCGATCACTGCAGCTGTACATAGTCCATCTGTAAATAGCCCACCCAATCTACCTACCTCATCCCCATACTGTTTTTATTTTATTTACTTTTCTGCTCTTTTGCACACCAGTATCTCTACTTGCACATCATCATCTGCTCATTTATCACTCCAGTGTTAATCTGCTAAATTGTAATTATTCACTCCTATGGCTAATTATTGTCTACTTCCTCATGCCTTTTGCACACACTGTATACATACTTTCTTTTCTCTACTGTGATCGTTGACTTGTTTGTGTTATTGGCTTGTTTATTGTTTACTCAATGTGGAACTCTGTGTCGTTGTCTGTGTCACACTGCTTTGCTTTATCTTGGCCAGGTCGCAGTTGCAAATGAGAACTTATTCTCAACTAGCCTACCTGGTTAAAGGTGAAATAAAAATCTGAGTCTTACCTTCATACCAGAAAAAGATGGAGAGACAGATACAGAAAGAGAGAGAGAGAGACAGCGAAAGGGGTCCAGTGCTGACTGGGTCAGGGGGGTGGTGTGCTGCCTGCCTGTTTGGAGAGAGGCCTGTCTGAACTTCTTCAGGATCGGTGTCCCTTCCACGGGACGGTTGCGCTAACGTAGGCTAAATTTCCCAGGACATAGACATATCTGATATTGGCAGAAAGCTTAAATTATTGTTAATATAACTGCATTGTCCCATTTACAGTAGCTATTACAGTGAAAGAATACCATACTATTATTTGAGGAGACTGCACAGTTTTCAACATGAAATTAACCTCTTAGCGTCCCCTGAGACGTCTGCGTCCCACCCAGCCATCAGGAAATGCAAATGCACTAAGCCAAATGCTAATAGCACTCGTTAAAACTCAAACGTTCATTAAAACACACATGCGGGGTACTGAATTAAAGCTACACTCGTTGTGAATCTAGCCAACAAGTCCGATTTTTAAAATGTTTTTCGGCGAAAGCATGAGAAGCTATTATCTGATAGCATGCAACACCCCGAAATACCTGAAGGTGACCTAAACAAAATAATTAGCGTAGCCGGCGCTACACAAAACGCAGAAATAAAATATAAAACATTCATTACCTTTGACGAGCTTCTTTGTTGGCACTCCTATATGTCCCATAAACATCACTATTGGGTCTTTTTTTCAATAAAATCGGTCCATATATACCCAAAATATCCATCTATGAAAACTGTGTGATCCAGAAAAAAACACTGTTTCAAAACGCAACGTCATTTTTTTAAATAAAAAAAGTTGCCTATAAACTTTCACAAAACACTTCAAAATGCTTTTGTAATCCAACTTTAGGTATTAGTAAACGTTAATAATCTATCAAATTGATCACAGGGCAATGTGTATTCAATAGCTCCACGTCTTCAAATCATGGTCGGAAATATCTCTTCCAAAACATCCTGTCGTACACCGGATGGTATGGGGTCTCTCTTCTTCGTTTGACCAAGAAACAACCTCCAGGCAATTGCCAAGACTGGCGACATCGTGCGGAAGCTGTAGGACTTGTAATCTCGGAGCCATCTATTTTGCTGTGCCATAGACAACACATGCAAGTGGCGCATTGATATTTTTTCCACTTTTTGGTGATCAGTTTTCCTTGGGCTTTTTGACGAAACACACGTTCTGTTATAGTCACAGCCGTGATTTAACCAGTTTTAGAAACGTCAGAGTGTTTTCTATCCACACATACTAATCATATGC
This sequence comes from Oncorhynchus nerka, assembly GCF_034236695.1. Lineage (NCBI taxonomy): Eukaryota > Metazoa > Chordata > Actinopteri > Salmoniformes > Salmonidae > Oncorhynchus > Oncorhynchus nerka. The sequence continues at coordinate 22,416,460 of NC_088399.1, forward strand.
ATATACTATATTCCTGGCATGAGTAGCAGGACGCTGAAATGTTGCGCGATTTTTAACAGAATGTTCGAAAAAGTAAGCCATAGCCCTAAGTTAAACAAAAAATTATTAATAAACAAATTAGGCACATTTGGGCAGTCTTGATACAACATTTTGATATGCAATGGTTCATTGGATCAGTCTAAACCTTTGCAAATACACTGCTTTGCACATACACTGCAAAATACAAATTGCCTCTTGGCTGGAATAATACATTGTGGCCTTTCTCTTGCATTTCAAAGATGATGGTACAAAAAAATAATAAAAGAACGGTTGTCTTTGTATTATCTTTTACCATATCTAGTGTGTAATAATAACAATTTTGAACATGAAAAGTTATTAATAAACAAATTAGGCACATTTGGGCAGTCTTGATACAACATTTTGAACAGAAATGCAATGGTTCATTGGATCAGCCTAAAACTTTGCACGTACACTGCTGCCATCTAGTGGCCAAAATCAAAATCGCCCCTGGGCTGGAATAATACATTATGGCCTTTCTCTTGCATTTCAAAGATGTAACAAAGAAATACAAAATAATGTTTTTTTTGTCGTTGTACTATCTTTTACTAGATCTAATGTGCTATATTCTCCTACATTCCTTTCACACTTCCACAAACTTCAAAGTGTTTCCTTTCAAATGGTAATAGGAATATGCATATCCTTGCTTCAGGGCCTGAGCTAATGGCAGTTAGATTTGGGTATGTCATTTTAGGCGAGAATTTTTTTAAAGGGGCGGATCCTTAAGATCCTGAAAGACATTAGAGTCCCTCTCATCCATCACTGTTTCAAATAAACACACATACAGCCTCTCGTTTGGCCAGGAAACACGTTGCTACGCACACACATACACACACGCTCACACAAGCACACACGCACAAATGCACACAAACAAACACATACGCACACAGACACACGTACACACACAGTCATGGAATTTCATAAAGATATGCAGAAAGACGAAAGAAAACATTCTATATCAAACATAAGCAAAATGAGTCTGGTAAACCCTTTGTTGACAATGACCAACGGAAAACCTTTCCTTGTATATGTTCTACTTCAGATGACTGTCTCATTAATAATCTAGCTGAAGGGTCCAGTAGGTTGGTGGGGGAGTACAGCACTGACTTGGAGGATCTCTCTGGGTAGGGGATGCTTTGCTGTTGAGTCATTCCAGCCAGAGTGAGCCGTACCATGGCAAGTCATTGCCCCTCGCCCCCCTCTCGCCTACCTCGACCCCCTGGGACCAGGGAGGGTTGGAGGGTGATTTGGCCCCTAGCAGGAAGCTGGCTCCACGTGGAACTTCAGAATCCCTCACCCTCCTCTCTGGGTGATTGGTGATAGGGTTTTCCTATTGGCTCTTGCAAGGGACCAACAGATGTGAATCTGTTCATTGTAAACTACTCACAACATGGCTCAAGACACCCCACCCCCCTGGATATCTGACACACACACACACACACAGACACAGACACAGACACACACACACACACACACACACACACACACACACACACACACACACACACACACACACACACACACAGTGTCGGATAATTGGCCAATAATTTGTATCTAATGGCAGGTTTTGAGCATGTTGAGAAATATGTCAGTCTTACAGTTACATTATCCTTATACAGTTACATTATCCTTATACAGTTACATTATCCTTATACAGTTACATTATCCTATTAACTATCATAGCAGACCAGCTGGGCTGTTAACATGTCTGTGTTTCTGTTGTTTTAGTTGTTTATTTCTTCATTATTTAAGGTTAAAACTTCACTTGTTTTCTCTTCCTTTATCTTTTCACTGTCTTCTAAGCTCGCAGTGCTCCTGGCCTTCATGGTAGTCGCAGACCAAGTGTTAAGGGAGTGTTTTCCTACTATAAAATACCTACAATACAGAGAGACAGTAGTATAGAGCTGTGGCTCTGAATATTGTTTCAGTGAATTTGGTGATGTTTTTTCCCCTATTCAGAGAAATTAGTCATTGAAGTTGTTTAGTTTATGTCCCATCCGATATTCTGATATTACCAAGTTCTGACCACTAGATGGTGCTGTTCTTGCTATGGGACTGCCGAGTGCGTAGCGAGTAAAAATCCTCTGTCCTCGGTTGCAACACGCACTACCGAGTTCCAAACTAAATCTGGAAGCATTGTCAGCACAAGAACTGCTCTTTGGGAGCTCCATGAAATGGGTATTCATGGCCGAGCAGCCGTACACAAGCCTAAGATCACCATGCTTAATGCCAAGCGTCGGCTGGAGTGGTATGAAGCTTCCAACTTTGTGGCAACAGTTTGGGGAAGGCCCTTTCCTGTTTCAACATGACAATGCCCCCGTGCATAAAACGAAGTCCATACAGAAATGGTCTGTCGAGATCGGTGTGGAAGCCACACAGCATGGGGCTCACCCACAGAGAGTTAGCCAGCGATGACTCCCCTCTGCTTTGCAAGGGGTCACACCACTGGAATATGGAAAAAGTGATGGATAAGTACTCTCTTCTTGTCTGTCTGTCTGTCTGTCTGTCTATCGGTCCGTCCGTCCGTCCGTCCGCCCATCTCTCCCGTGCATCCGCCCCTTTTCTCCCTTTCCCCTTTATCTCTCTCAATCTCCCCATCTTTCAGTCTCTGTCTGTCTGTCTGTCTGTTGTCTGTCTGTCTGTTGTCTGTCTGTCTGTCTGTTTGTCTGTCTGTCTGTCTGTCTGTCTGTCTGTCTGTCTGTCTGTCTGTCTGTCTGTCTGTCTGTCTGTCTGTCTGTCTGTCTGTCTGTCTGTCTGTCTGTCTGTCTGTCCATCCGTCTGACCGTCTCTCCCTTGCATCCGCCCCTTTTCTCCCTTTCCCCTTTATCTCTCTCAATCTCCCCATCTTTCAGTCTCTGTCTGTCTGTCTGTCCGTCTGTCCGTTCGTCTCTCTCTTGCATCCGCCCCTTTTCTCCCTTTCCCCTTTATCTCTCTCAATCTCCCCATCTTTCAGTCTCTGTCTGTCTGTCTCTCTCTCGCTCTCTATACATTTCTCCCCCTCTTCCGTCCCTCCCTCCCACTCCGTGTCTCTGAATGGAGGATGAGGGGTTTGGGATGGTGGGAAAAAACACCAACCAGCTGCTTGAAATTGTTTCTTTTTCTCCTCCATGTTAACGTGTTCACCGGCTGGAGAACACATTCTTTCCACCTCTGTCAGCCTCGCGGGTCAAACTGAACCATAGCCATTCCTCCTCTCCCCTCTCTCTAGTTTACATAAAGAACTTACGCTGCTTACTGCACTCTGCTCTGCTTGGTGCAAGTCCCGCAGAGGGAAGGAGGGGCGGAGGGAAGATGGTGAAGGAGGGAGAGGGAGACTGAGGGCTGCCTACCAGACATTTGCAGTCGATCACACTTTCCAGTTTCCTCCCAGTGTTATTCAGGTGCCATTTATTTCTTTATTTAAAAAGGGGAATAAAGTTTTTAAATATTAACACTTGCAGCATGCCAGTTTCCATTTTTAAACACTTGACTTGTTTCAATAACAAGAGGGAGAGAGAGCGAGAGAGAGAGCAAAAGAGAGAGCAAAAGAGAGGGGGAGAGAGAGAGCAAAAGAGAGAGATGAGGGCAGGATGGAGAGAGTAAATCAGTGACAGACAGACAGACAGACACAGACAGACAGACAGACAGACAGACAGACAGACAGACAGACAGACAGACAGACAGACTCACAGACTCAGACAGACAGACAGACAGACAGACAGACAGACAGACAGACAGACAGACAGACAGACAGACAGACAGACAGACAGACAGACAGACAGACAGACAGACAGACAGACAGACAGACAGACAGACAGACAGACAGACAGACAGACAGACAGACAGACAGACAGACAGACTCACAGACTCACAGACTCACAGACAGACAGACTCACAGACAGACACAAACACAAACCATGTAAACGTTCTGTGAAACAGAGATCTGGAGAGTGTTCTGTGATTCACCATGTTAACATCTTTAGGCGTACAGTATGGAGTGTGGAAAGCACATTTGCTTACTCTTTTAAGTGGGTTGGGTTGTGTCTGTGTCTAAAACACTCCAACACACACATAGGCGCAACCACCCGCACAAACACAAACACACACAGCATAAACATACACACACTTAGGCAAGATATGTAGGGTAACCTACAATACATGGGACAACACTATTTCCACTGTGCCTCTACTGTTTACAACAATGACTTTCTACTGATTACAACAATGACTTTCTACTATTTAAATAAATGACTTTCTACTGTATACAACAATGACTTTCTACTCTATACATCTGATCTAAGGACATCAATGAGCATCCAGCCCTACATGGAAGGAACAGACACATTCATATCATCTGATGTCAAGTAACCCACACTCTCTGTGGGAGAGTTGATGCTGATCCCTCACCTCTGTCTCTCTCTCTCTTACTCTATCTCTATCTGTAAGTCTGTCTGCAGATCAGGAGATGACAGAGAATTGAGAGAGAAATTGATAGAGATTGAAAGAAAGAAAGAAAGAAAGAAAGAAAGAAAGAAAGAAAGAAAGAAAGAAAGAAAGAGAGAGATTGAGAAAGAGATTGAGAGACAGAGAGAGGGGGAGAGAGAAAGAGAAAGAGAGAGAGAGAGAGAGAGAAAGAGAAAGAAAGACAGATAGACAGAGGGAGAGAGAGTGAGAGAGAGTGGCCAAGTTTACTTTAGGCATTGAGTCATCGGGCTGTGAGATGTTTCCCAGGCTGTGTGTGTCCATCTATCACTCCTTATCCTAGCATCAGTACCACAGAGCCAAGAGCCAGGAGATCTGGGTGGGTTGTAAGCCTGAGAAGAGAACAGACCCAGGTTCAAATAGTGGTTGGATTTCTTTCAAACACTTTGGCTGAGCTTGATTAAGCTTGAGTGATGTAAGGGAATCAAACAGAAGAGTTCCAAAAGTGCAAAAAGTGTCCATCTGGAAATGTGTAAAGTATTTGAAATAATAAATACATACTAGTTGGACCCAGGTCGAGTAGAGAGCATAGGGAAACTGCAGTAGGCCAGGAGAAGCAGAGAGCCAGAGAAGAACATGTACAGGTATATGTGCTTATAATGAGCTGTGTGAAGGTGAATAATGCACACTGAGAACCCCACCACCACACAGGAGCTGATACATGATCATGTGGGGGGAGTCTGTTGTCTCCAGGGATGCTATTGGTGTGTAGAAGTACCAAGTAGGGATGGGCACGGTTATTTGAATATCCGAATGGATGTTATTAATCGAATACTTGCGAGAGTTTACATTTTTTGATGAAAAAAAATCATAGGCCTAGTTTAATGATGTAAAGACTTTGTCTCAGTAAAATAAAATTATCTATGTGACATTGCTACACACAAGGATATACCATGAAATTTGAATTCTTAATTTAATAAAACAACAAACAACGAGCAACATACAGGTAAGCTGTTGTTTAATCTGAATTAAATTGTTGTAGACATGAACGGGGAACACAGCAAAATAGTGTGAGCTAGCCTAGTTAACTAGCTAACCGGCTAGCTACAGTAACACCTGGCTATCTTAGCTAGCTTCTTTACATCAAACCGATTGATGCAGTAAGGACAGGCACTGCCAGATGGGATGTTAGATAACCTATGGCATTTACATGTTTATCTAACTAGCCCGAGTTCTACTTTTCCTCTCTCCCCCTCCCATGCACACACCACATGCTGCAGCGGGCACAGTCTCTCCTTGTGTGCAGGCTGTCAAATCAAGTGTCCTAGTTTAAACAAAGAAACAAAAACATATTTTTAGACTATCCGGATATCTGACAAAATGTCATGATATTTGAATAGTGAAATTATTTAAAATTCCCATCCCTAGTGCCAAGAGGCAAGAAGAAGGGGGCTACAGACCAGACTAGAACATGGTTTCACTGGTCTAGGAGTGGTGCTAGAGACAGAGGGCTAAGTTGTGAGAGGGGGGTGGGAGGTTAGGAGGTAGTACAGGAGACAGTGTTTTTCAGTGGTATGGCGAGGGAAGAGGGGGTTGTTGAGGTGTAGTTTTGTACAGATCCCCTGGATGAGGTCATTTAAACCACCTCTTACAGAGACCAAAGTTGACAGGGGGGGAAGAGGGTGAGGTCATGACTTTTTTCTCCCTGAGGCCCGGAATGGTGAGGGGTCAGAGGGGACGTGGTGTCAAGGGGAAGATAGATGGGGTGTCGAAAGGAGGGAGGAATGAAGGGAGGTACAGTAAATGACGGCCATTTACCATGTTCATCAGGTAATGGAAAGTGGGGGGTTATTTTCTCCTTTTCTCTCCTTTCTCCCTTTCTCTCCCTGTCTCTCTCTATATCTCTCTTCCTGTCTCTCTCTCCCCCTCTTTCTCCCAGTCGCTCTCTCTCTCTCTCTCTTCCTCTCGCTATCACCGTCACTCTCTCTCTCTCTCTCTCTCCCTGTCACTCTCTCTCTCTCCCTGTCACTCTCTCTCTCTCCCTGTCACTCTCACTCTCTCTCTCTCCCTGTCACTCTCTTTCGCTCTCTCCCTGTCACTCTCTGTCGCTTTCTCCCTGACTCTCTCCCTGTCACTCCCTGTCACTCTCTGTCGCTCTCTCCCTGACTCTCTCCCTGTCACTCTCTCCCTGACTCTTTCCCTGTCACTCTCTGTCACTCTCTCCCTGACTCTCTCCCTGTCACTCTCTGTCGCTCTCTCCGTGACTCTCTCCCTGACTCTTTCCCTGTCACTCTCTGTCACTCTCTCCCTGACTCTCTCCCTGTCACTCTCTGTCACTCTCTCCCTGACTCTCTCCCTGTCACTCTCTGTCACTCTCTCCCTGACTCTCTGTCACTCTCTCCCTGACTCACTCTCTGTCGCTCTCTCCCTGACTCTCTCCCTGTCACTCTCTGTCACTCTCTCCCTGTCACTCTCTGTCACTCTCTCCCTGTCTCTCGCCATGTCTCTCTCTCTCTCTGAAATTGTAGTCCATGATATCAACTATTTCTATGATAAAACTCGAACATCCTCAAACATAAACACATACTTGAATACACACACATTCATGTCCTCGTTTATTCTGACATTTGACTGCCAAATGGCATGTCTAACTGTTTACTCTTTTTACCATTTTGAGTTAGTTCAATGAACAGGCAGGAGCAGCGATGATGGGGAAAGGAGAAGAAAACCCAAACACTTGTGTTCCTTTAAGAGTAGATACCAGGGCTTTATTTTCAAAGGTAATCACATCCCAAAGACAGGCCTCTGTGAACACTGGCTCAGATGTCTCAATCTGAATGATTGTCTGACTGGCTGGTTGACTGGCTGACTATCTGACTTACTGTCTGACTGGCTAACTGACGGATTTCCTGACTGACTGACTGCAGAGCTCTAACAGTCTGTGGGAGGTTTGCTTCCAAAATAAAAACGAAGTGAAACAGAGGCGAGGGAGAAAGAGGAGGGTAATTTGGGGAAATTATTGGCTACCTAGTGAGTTTTCCCCTGATGTGTTCTCTCACTGCTCATTGTTGATTGTTAATTACTGACATATGTACAGAGAGGTGAGTAGAGGTACTGAACATGAGCAGCTAGGAAACACACACACATTTGCACACGTTCATGCATATGCACGCTGTAAAACATACAAACACACACACACGCACAACACGCAACTTCCAGAACAGAACAGAACAGAATAGAACAGAACAAAATAGAACAGAACAAAATAGAACAGAACAGAGCAGAGCAGAGCAGAATAGAACAGAAAAGAACAGAATAGAACAGAACAAAATAGAACAGAACAGAGCAGAGCAGAATAGAACAGAGCAGAGCAGAGCAGAACAGAATAGAACAGAACAGAATAGAACAGAACAGAACAGAATAGAACAGAGCAGAACAGAATAGAATAGAACAGAACACCTTAACCCCGTTGAGACGAGCCTTGCACAAGCCTCTGGTCTCTGGTTAGTCTCCTACTGGCTGAATGTCCTTGTGTTTTGGATAGACTGGAAGTAGTCTGGTAATTACAACACATTACAACACGTCTCAACATCTGGGTTTAAAACACTAGGAAAGAAAAAGAGGCTCAGAGGGAACAGCATGGTCTAATAGACTGGACGTAACATAGTAAATGTAAATCCAGGACACTCAAATTAGTATGATATGTTATGTTTGGTATGGTTACATGCCAATGCTGTTACATGTTACATAACCATGCTGCAGTGTCTGTCTGCTTGTATAGACTAACCATGCTGCAGTGTCTGTCTGCTTGTATAGAAAGACAGTCGGGATGGATGGTTGGGTGCATAACGCAAACGTCTAGCAAACCAAAACTTTAGCAATTGAGCAATTAGTAACTTTTCAACTACTTGCTTCTTTTTTTAGCTACTTTGCAAGTTAGCTAACCCTTCCCCTAACCCTAACCCTTTAACCTAACTCCTAAACTTAACCCTAACATTAACCCTGACACCTAGCCTAGCTAACGTTAGCCAGCTAGCTAACATTAGCCGCCTAGCTAGAATTATTAGCATATCTGTCACGTCCTGACCTTAGTTCCTTTTTTTATGTCTTTGTGTTATGTTGGTCAGGGCGTGAGTTGGGGTGGGTAGTCTATGTTCTCTTTTCTATGCTGTTATATTTCCATGTGTTTGGCCTAGTATGGTTCTCAATCAGAGGCAGGTGTCGTTCGTTGTCTCTGATTGAGAATCATACTTAGGTAGCCTGTTTTTCCCATTTTGGTTGTGGGTGTTTAATTTCTGTTTAGTGTCTGTTCGCCTGGCAGAACTGTTTCGTTTTCTCTTCGTTGTTATTTTGTGTAGTGTTCAATTTTTCTATTAAAATATGACGAACACTTACCACGCTGCATTTTGGTCCTCCTGTCCTTCCACCAACGAGAATCGTTACAATATCACACATTTTGCAAATTCTTTACATATAATATGAACTGCAATTCGTAACATATCTTACGAAATGGGTGATGGATGTCCACAAATTAATACATACCATATAAAACTTAACAATATCAAACTAAATGATGCATCTCGGATTTACATACAGCATAATACAAAATGCTCTGAGACCAGGTTGGAGGATAGGGAAAGGAAGGGGGAGGGAAACTCTTGATTGTGTTGTTTGATGGAGTACAGCCTGTTTTGCTGTTGGCTTCACTGTTGATGGGAGTGTTGCAGTGAGAGCTAGAGGTAGAGATGCAGCTGTGTGTTAGTTAGTGTGGCCTTAGGCTTGGTCTTAGTCTTAGCCAGCAGTGCATATTCAGGAGATGATTCACACAGCTGTTGGTTCATTCATCTCGTCACCAGTTTGTTTCTACTCTTTTTCCATCCGTTTGTGATCTGCTCTATGCTTGATGTTTTAGTGAAAACTTTTCTGCAGCTGAATTATTGTATTACTTGAGCTATGAAGAAATTAAATGTGCAATTGCCCAACCAGCTGTGTACAAATACAAATATTGATACCGTGGAGTAACTATGTACAACATGTTCTCTCTAGCTACGATGAAGAACAATCAAATCCAAGCCAACCAGCATGAGCACAGAGAGCGATCGTTTCTCAGCCCAGAAACAAGGGTGACGCAACGTGGTATCTGCTTCTCAGAAGCCAAGCTCTGACTGAAGTGTTTGAAAGACCACAGCACTGGCAGGGTCCAACCACACTGTGTTTGAAAAGTCACCAAGGAGAAAAAACAATAACATGGAAAATGTGAGACACGCAAAAGGCCAGAAGGAAGGAACAGCCGGAGATCTGGGCACAGTGAGAAGAGAACCAGGATTTGATCAACTTCAGCACCAAATCAAAAAATGGTCATGCTCATATGGGCCAGCAGTCATGGTCAAGCTGGGGTTTCCCCAGGCTATGGACATGGGTATAACCAGCTCAACCAGCTAACTTATATTTTTCCCTCAAATTAACAGACTAGTCTCTGCCTCTATAAGTTAAATGTTTAAAAAATTTCCTATCCGACGATATTCTGGAAATGTTACATTTATCAAATGTGAATCTAGTTCCACTGAGATAATATTACATGCAATAAAATACTAAGTGTTTCCCCTGAGAATCCCCTGAACATAACTTTTCCAACTTGTCTGCTGCGAAGGGAAAGCCCTCTGGAGGTTCTGGCTGACATTCGGAGGGAGGTGAGGCTGGCGCCCCCCGTCTCCTCAGGAGTGGTCCCGGATGGTTAGAGTGACTCAGAACACAGTCACAAGGGTGTGGAGAGGAGGGGTTGAAGGAAACCCAAACATTCTGGAACATTCTCATACAGAATGGGGGTGGAGTGAGAAGCTACACTGGACAGTCCATTAAGACAGTTCATATCCACTCATGAGGGAGTTAGAAAGAGAAAACTGTAGCCCTGAGAAAGTAGACGAGGGAAAACTGTAGCCCTGAGAAAGTAGAAGAGGGAAAACTGTAGCCCTGAGAAAGTAGAAGAGGGAAAACTGTAGCCCTGAGAAAGGCGAAAAGGGAAAACTGTAGCCCTGAGAAAGGAGAAAAGGGAAAACTGTAGCCCTGAGAAAGGAGAAGAGGGAAAACCTTAGTCCTGAGAATAGAGAAGAGGGAAAACCTTAGCCCTGAGAATAGAGAAGAGGGAAAACCTTAGCCCTGAGAATAGAGAAGAGGGAAAACTGTAGCCCTGAGAAAGGAGAAGAGGGAAAACCTTAGCCCTGAGAATAGAGAAGATTGAAAACTGTAGCCCTGAGAAAGGAGAAGAGGGAAAATCTTAGCCCTGAGAATAGAGAAGATTGAAAACTGTAGCCCTGAGAAAGGAGAAGAGGGAAAATCTTAGCCCTGAGAATAGAGAAGATGGAAAACTGTAGCCCTGAGAAAGGAGAAGAGGGAAAACTGTAGCCCTGAGAAAGGAGAAGAGGGAAAACCTTAGCCCGGAGAATAGAGAAGAGGGAAAAGGTCCATTGACCCAAGGCCTGGAAATGTGGCCAGAAAGTCATACAGTATCAGTGTGAGTGTCTGTGGTCCCTGGCTCAGTGCTGCAGGAGGAGTAGGTTGTGGTATTGTTCTGACATAGTGTAGGGTCCAGTGTGTCCTACGGGCCATGCTGGAGATGACTGTGCTGCAGGCCTCTCTGCTCCAACAGAGCGTAGTTGTGTCAGAGTGGAGAGGAGAGAGAGAGAGAGAGAGAGAGAGAGAGAGAGAGAGAGAGGGAACTTACACATGTGTGCTCTCTGGAGAGACTGCATTCCACGTGTTTTGCTCTCTCCATATCTCCCCTCTCCATGATTGTATTTTCTCTTGCTGCATAATGACTTTGTCCCTCCCCTTCTATCTTAAACTCCACATCTTTCCATTTTATCCCTCCTCTCTCATCCATCTTTCTCTTTTATACTTAACGTCTATCACAACTTTACTCGTACCTCGCTCTCCTCCTTCTTTCTGTGAAATCTGAGTAGATTCATTATTGCAGTCATCTAAATCATCTCCAAACCAAACCAGCCCATAGAACAGATAGCATCATGGAAAAGAGGAGGAAGTAAGGATGGTGAGAAAATGGAGGTAGAGAGATGAGATAAGGGCAAGTAGTAGTGGAAAAGGGAAGCAAGGAAGCAGGGACGAGTAGAGAGGGGAAGAAAATGGCATAGAAGAGGTACTAAAAGAGCCGAGAAGAAAGGAGAGAAAGGTTAACAACAGAAGAGATGGGGAAAGAAAAGGGATGAATCACAGGAAAAATGAGGAGAGCTTTAGTCTAGATAGTTATTGAGAGATAAACCAACGTTGAGAAACTCCCCTAATTGAGTAATACTATAGCCACCCGAACAGACATCTGGCCAACAGCTCTCTCTCTCCCTTCCTCTTTCACTCTCTCTTTCCCAAATCTCTCCCTCCCTACCCATTACCCTCCCTCCCTATCCCCTACCCTCCCTCTATCCCTCCCTCCCTCCCTCCCAAATCTCTTTGCCACTCACATCCTTCAGTCCTCTGTCATTTCCTGTCTATCAGGCAGTGGAGGCTGCTGAGGGGAGGATGGCTCATAATAATGGCTGGAACAGTGAGGATGGAATGGCATCAAACACATGGAAACCATGTGTTTGATGTATTTGATATCATTCCACTTATTCCTCTCCAGCCATCCACACGAACCCATCCTCACCAATTAAGGTGCCACCAACCTCCTGTGCTGCCAGTGTACAGTCTGTGTCAACCTGAGTGATGGTACAGGTTGTCAATTTGCTAATCTCACCTCCCTATCCAGTGTCATGGCCACTGTCTTTCTTTACACCCACTATTGATCCAACACCCTCAAAGACTGTATCTTACAGTAGTTGCCGAGACAAGGACAGAAGATCTGCCAGAAATGCTCATCCTGAATGAAGTTAGAACTCATTGCATCAAATGCTAGACATCTTTGTCCTGTCATACAGTTTGCCCCTATTCCTTTGTCATCAGTTTGATCAGAAGGCTGTAAGTAAACGCAAGTGCCCCCTAGTGGTCAAAACAGGAACTAAACCGTCAGTACCAGCCAGCTCCCTTCTTCCTACCGATCATCACCACCTTTTTCCCTTATCAGACAGACCAGCTGGAAATGCTATTAGTCTATAAACAACTAAACCAGCTCTGGTGTCCTCTAAAACAACAGGAAATACAGAAGAAAGTAAACATCTAAAACAGTTAAAGGTCCAAAGGGTGGGAAGGTTATCAGATTAGACCTTGAACCAAGCAGTCTGGGAGGCACTGGGAACATTGCTTACAGCCAGGAATTTACTTTTACACTAGTGCCATATCACTGTAATGCTTTCCAAATGGAGGCGTGTGGTTGTAGTGGAGAGCATTACACTTAGCCAGAGAGCTAAGAGCTTCTTCCCCCATAACCACACTTCAATTTCCGGCATGCCGTATAGAATATACCCCTTAAGAATAGATCTAATGTGATGTTTCTCAGCTGGAATGAGCGGGCTTATGACAACTCTGCTTGGCAGGGGTAATGTTTAATGACCGAAAGCTCAGGATGCATCAGTGTTTTGGCCGAGAATGTTTGCCCAGTTTGTTCTCTACTCTCTCCCCTCTTTCTCTCTTTCTTCTATGTCTTTCTCTCTCCCACCTCTTTTCAGCTGCCGATGTGTCACCGGCCCCTCTTTCCCTCCTCCAGCTCCCACATCTATCATCTCCTAAACACCCCATCCACACACACACACACACAAACGCACACGCACGCACACACACACACACACACACACACGCACACGCACACACACACGCACACACACACACACACACGCAGACAGTCGATCTGTTCCAGATGTGTGCTGTGCTGGATGATGTCATGGAGGCAGACCGGAGGCAGTGGGCTCTGATCCTGTTTTTTCTACAGAAAACATTTGGTTTCAGACGGAGGAAAGGAAGAGGGGGAAGAGCCAAGAGGTGATAAGTTCCGAAAGAGCTAAGCGGCTGCTTGAAAAAAGCTAAAAGTAGAGAGAGCTATCTCGCTCTGATTAGTACGCTGGATAGGATTGTCTGAGTCACAGACCGTTGCTCATGGAATAGACAGCCACACATACGTACACACACACACAAACAAGCGCACGTACACACACACACACACACACACACACACACACACACACACACACACACACACACACACACACACACACACACACACACACACACACAGTGTCGGATAATTGGCCAATAATTTGTATCTAATGGCAGGTTTTGAGCATGTTGAGAAATATGTCAGTCTTACAGTTACATTATCCTTATACAGTTACATTATCCTTATACAGTTACATTATCCTTATACAGTTACATTATCCTTATACAGTTACATTATCCTTATACAGTACTCAGAAGTAGGGGTATTGTAAAGCAGTTGGCTACTGTTGTATCCCATTTATGCCCCATGCAACATTGTACAAGATCACCTTTTCAATGTGAATTGTCAACTGATACAGTATAGCCTGTCTCTCAGCTTATATTGTATCAATGTTATTCTGATAATGAATGGAATATATTGTTATATACAACCCATGTATTTCAGCAGTGCATTGTACAATGCACTATAATTGGAAATAGTAGCACATAGTGACTCTTTCCACATTGTCTTATTGAAGCGCTGAAGAAGAATGATGATGTAGCATTTAAAGCCACATCCATATATGATTTGGTTTTACCTTCCAACATAAATGTATGTACAATTGATACATTTATAAGGTATAAATATAGAATTTTACAGTGTTCAGAAGTTATCAAACAAGTATGCAAAACTAACTACGCAAGAGATTTTCTTGTACGCAGAATGCGCTGGAGTAGGATACTAATTGCACTGACAGGCACAACTCAGCAGGTACTCTACAGACCGGCGACATAACCAATCAGAGCTGCAGTATCCCTATATGCAAATAGACCATTGCCATATATGTCATTCAGTATGATGTAATATAAATTAGGCCATGCTCATAAAAAAAAGAAATTGTCCTCCCTAATCTTAAACGGCACCGACTGCCACTGAATACAACACATTACTGAGTACCACTCTCCATGATTTCAAGCACAGTTGTAACTGTATGATGTTATGGATATGCTTGTAATTGTTAAGGACTAAGGAGTTTTTCAGGCTAAAAAAGAAACAAATGGAGCTAAGCAAAGGCAAATTCCTAGAGGAAAACCTGGTTCAGTCTGCTTTCCACCAGACACTGGGAGATTAATTCACCTTTCAGCAGGACAATAACCTAACACACAAGGCCAAATCTATACGGGAGTTGCTTACCAAGAAGACAGTAAATGTTCCTGAGTGGCCGAGTTATAGTTTTGACTTAAATCTACTTGAAAATCTATGGCAAGACCTGAAAATGGTTGTTTAGCAATGATCAACAACTAATTTGACAGAGCTTGAATAATTTTTTAAAGAATAGCGGGCAAATGTTGCACAATCCATGTATGGAAAGCTCTTAGAGACTTACCCAGAAAGACTGTGCTTCTACAAAGTCTTGACAAAGTATTGACTCAGGGGTGTGAATACTTATGTAAATGAGATATTTCTGTATTTCATTTTCAATACATTTGCAAAAATGTTTAAAAAAACACGTTTTCACATTTCCATTATGAGGTATTGTGTATAGATGGGTGAGAAAACATTTATTTTAATCTGTTTTGAATTCAGGCTGTAACACAACAAAATGTGGAATAAGTCAATGGGTATGAATACTTTCTGAAGGCACTGTACTTGTGAAAATTTCCGTAAGAACATGTCTCAAGCCCCTCCCCTGTTTCTCTAGTAACAGCATTGATGGACAGGAGGATGTTCACACAGGAGGAAGGGCTGGGTCCAACAGTCACACCCTGTGAGGTTATCCAGAAAGGTATACACACACTCTCCCCCAGACTACCAATGGTACCTGGACATCCCAAAAGGACATGCAGTCTGTCTGTTGGTCTGTTTAAATACGTCAACTGGAAATTGAACATTTATTACTGAGGTGGGGGAAGAGAGAGAGAGAGAGGCGGTAAGATGGGAGAGGGAGGTGAGGTGGGGGTCGGGTGTTGTAGCCGTTACTAGGCGACCTTTGCATGAACAAATTAGGGAGAGAAAAAGAGGTTGTGTCACAGGACTCCAGTGAGACGTAAACAGTCAGAGGTTGTGTAGTGTGGCTAGCCTGTCAGAGGTTGTGTAGTGTGGCTAGCCTGTCAGAGGTTGTGTAGTGTGGCTAGCCTGTCAGAGGTTGTGTAGTGTGGCTAGCCTGTCAGATGTTGTGTAGTGTGGCTAGCCTGTCAGATGACTCAGAGAAACGTGAACAGTCAGAGGTTGTGTAGTGTGGCTAGCCTGTCAGATGACTCAGAGAAACGTGAACAGTCAGAGGTTGTGTAGTGTGGCTAGCCTGTCAGATGACTCAGAGAAACGTGAACAGTCAGAGGTTGTGTAGTGTGGCTAGCCTGTCAGAGGTTGTGTAGTGTGGCTAGCCTGTCAGATGACTCAGAGAAACGTGAACAGTCAGAGGTTGTGTAGTGTGGCTAGCCTGTCAGAGGTTGTGTAGTGTGGCTAGCCTGTCAGAGGTTGTGTAGTGTGGCTAGCCTGTCAGATGACTCAGAGAAACGTGAACAGTCAGAGGTTGTGTAGTGTGGCTAGCCTGTCAGATGACTCAGAGAAACGTGAACAGTCAGAGGTTGTGTAGTGTGGCTAGCCTGTCAGAGGTTGTGTAGTGTGGCTAGCCTGTCAGAGGTTGTGTAGTGTGGCTAGCCTGTCAGAGGTTGTGTAGTGTGGCTAGCCTGTCAGATGACTCAGAGAAACGTGAACAGTCAGAGGTTGTGTAGTGTGGCTAGCCTGTCAGAGGTTGTGTAGTGTGGCTAGCCTGTCAGAAGTTGTGTAGTGTGGCTAGCCTGTAAGATGACTCAGAGAAACGTGAACAGTCAGAGGTTGTGTAGTGTGGCTAGCCTGTCAGAGGTTGTGTAGTGTGACTGCCATGACCTCGCTGCCTGTCCCTCCCTGAGTCTGGTAAATACCTAACATAATCTCCAAAAAAAATGCCATACCTGCAGAAACAAAGATATGGCATGGCTGGCCACTTTAAATATTCTCTTCTTTTCTTTCATACTGGTCCTCCATGGGAATCAAACCCACAACCCTGACATTGCAAGTGCCATTCCCTACCAACTGAGCCACACAGGACAACATTTGTGGCACTTGGAGCCATCTGTGGTGCAGTCTACAGATGATGGAGTGTGTATCTAAGGGTTGGAAGCTAACCGGTAGACTACTCCACCCTCATGTGAACTAAGATGAGGGAAACAGATCTCAATTCTAAAACCGAGAAAGAGGCCTAACTAGGAACCACCATTGATGAGGGCAACATTAAATTGATATATAAAGCACACATACTGTAGGGATGATATCAGTGCATGATTTACACCAAACTCTGAGTTACTGATATAAAAACACAATGTTTTGGGCTAAAGTACTGGTCCCATAGTGTGTTTGTCATTGAGTGTATGTGTGGAGTGTGACAGCAGCCTGTGTTACATTGTGTGGTCTAGCAGTGCTTTAACGGGTGAACTGATCCTGTTGGTGGCTTAGTCTTGAGCTAAATCAGTTGAGCTTTCTTCAGTCACCTAGCCTATGGAGCTACGGAGGCCCATAGCCCACCCACACTGAGCTTGGTCCCTTTCTCTCGGTTTGGTTCTCTCTCTGTCTCTCTCTCTCACACTTTCTCTCTCTCTCTAATTATAGTCAAAGGAGCTTTATTGGCATCTGAAACATATACTGTCAAAGCAAGTGATTCAAATGAATTACGCAAGTAATTAACTATTTCCTCTTCCTTTTCTTGAAAAACAACACAACAGGCCCAATTCCTTCAAGCATCAGAAAACACAGTGGGAACAAGCCATGCATCAAATGAACGATTGCTTTAATCCGATTCGCCCCTGTGGCTACAGTAATCCATGAGGTATAGGATGTTGGATATTTTGAGCTCAATTGCAAGTAGTCTGTGTCTCAAATGGCACCATATTCCCTATAAAGTGCACTACTTTTGACCAGGGCACAGGGCTCTCGTCAAAAGTAGTGCACTATATAGGGAATAGTGTGCCATTTGGGAAGCAAACTAAATCCCCTTGTAGTCCCTTGGCTGGTTCCACTACCAAGCCCACTGAGACGGACCAGCCGGTCGTCTCTAATCTAACCTGATCTGTAGGGCCACACTGGTCCCTTTATTCTAACGTGATCTATAGGGCCATGCTAGTCCCTCTGGTCTAACCTGATCCGTAGGGCTAAATCTCTCTAGTCTAACCTGATCTGTAGGGCCACGCTGGTCCCTCTAATCTAACCTGATCTGTAGGGCCACGCTGGTCCCTCCAATCTAACCTTATCTGTAGGGCCACGTTGGTCCCTCTAATCTAACCTTATCTGTAGGGCCACGCTGTTCCCTCCAATCTAACCTGTAGGAACATGCTAGTCCCTCTAGTCTAACCTGATCTGTAGGGCCACGCTGGTCCCTCTAATCTAACCTGATCTGTAGGGCCACTCTGGTCCCTCCAATCTAACCTGATCTGTAGGGCCACTCTGGTCCCTCCAATCTAACCTGATCTGTAGGGCCACGTTGGTCCGTCTAATCTAACCTGATCTGTAGGGCCACGCTGGTCCCTCCAATCTAACCTGATCTGTAGGGCCACGTTGGTCCCTCTAATTTAACCAGATCTGTAGGGCCACTCTGGTTCCTCTAATCTAACCTGATCTGTAGGGCCACGCTGGTCCCTCTAATCTAACCTGATCTGTAGGGCCATGCCGGTCCCTCTAATCTAACCTGATCTGTAGGGCCACGTTGGTCCCTCTAATTTAACCAGATCTGTAGAGCCACGCTGGTCCCTGTATTGTTGTGGATGATGGTCATAATGGAGCAATTTCAGAGAAATAGATTGATTTCTACTGTAATGTCCAAAACCCAATTGACCCTAACAACTATGGCTGCCTGCTTCAGGCTTTGAAATAATGGAGCAAAATAGAGCTTACTTAGGTTTCTCTTTCTCTTACTTCAGCAAACGTTATGGTGGTGCCTGTCACATATCCAGGTCTTTATACAGTAGTAGGCTACCTGTAGCTATTTGATTTTGGTTTGTACTAAACTGTAGGGTAACATGTAAAACAACCAAATATTTGGGAAAAATACTTCCGAACAGTGCATTTTTTGCTAGACCTCATTCAAACCAACATAGTGAGGCATGATACACTTGTTTTAGACTACCACATGATTACATCACTGTGCCAGAGGAACAAGGTACATTCTGTGGGTTTTCGTAAGGAAACAAACAATAACATCGCTGGACCTCTATCCATATTATTGTGACATTTCTGTCAAGCCAATTGCCAACTTTCCAACAAAATGTCTCAAGTAGCTATTCGCTTGTGATTTTCCCATACAGTATCATCAGAATGTATTTTTAGAGGGAAACATTTAAGAAAAAACTATTTATCAAATTAGAAGCCAATAATTTTGTAGCGGACAATATCAATAAAGTAGGCCTATATGTACTTATCCAAAGCTCTCAGTCAGTCATTTTCTAAAACATTTTATTTCGACCACGTTGAGGGCATTTCAGTCATAACCTTGTGTTGTAGTTGGGTTTTGTTCAATTTCTATAATGGAATTTATGGAAAACTATTCAAAGGTACTGTATCCAATAATCTCCTTGCCCCGGTGCTTGAATTAAAATGAAAAAGGAATGTTTTATTCTCACAGATTGTTTGTCCAAGGCCCAGCCCTACAGGGCCCTAAAAACAATGGGATATAGGATGCACCATCCTCTCCTGGACAGTCAGTTCCAACCCCTAAATACCCCTTCTACTCGGCCATAACGCTTCACCCCATAACTCAAATGTGCCAGCATCATGCTCTGATGAAATGTGTCCACCGAGCAAGCCTAGATATTTCTCCTGACCATCCATGATGCAACAGAAACCTGAATAAAGACATCTCCCATGGAGGCCACCTGTCATAAACTGCCTGTTTGTTTCTAACCCTGCCCTATTTGGCTGGGCTCGAAAACATGATATAGGATCTCCACTATCCACAACACACCACTACACACCACTACACAGCCTCCGCTCTCCGCCCTCCTGGACAACGGACTGTAACCAGACTATGTCCAACATTACTTTTAATAGATCTCCAGTGCTGAGGGGAGGAAAGAGATGTAATGGTGATGGAATTGACTGTCAGCTGAAGCAAATAATAGGATGGCATCATAATAAAACCTACATCTGTTACCAAGAAAATAATGCAATAGTCAAGTGAAACAAGCTGTTCGCAAAACCGGTTTCCTTCGATGAGTGTAAAGATGATTGATACTGTAGCTTTCAGGCCTATATTTGCTGTGCTATAGAATTATGTGCAACAACACAGCCCAATACCATGTATTTGGAGTCCAATATTCTAACCACCACTGAACTAACATTTGGGTTCTAACCAATGAGGATCACAGATTCCTGGCTCCACCATGGTGAGGGCTGGGAGATCTGGTTGGAGGACACAGGGCTAACCAGAGCCATGTCAGGGATCAAGTACATTTACATTTACATTTACATTTAAGTCATTTAGCAGACACTCTTATCCAGAGCGACTTACAAATTGGTGCGTTCACCTTATGACATCCAGTGGAACAGCCACTTTACAATAGTGCATCTAAATCTTTTAAGGGGGGGGGGTGAGAAGGATTACTTTATCCTATCCTAGGTATTCCTTAAAGAGGTGGGGTTTCAGGTGTCTCCGGAAGGTGGTGATTGACTCCGCTGTCCTGGCGTCTTGAGGGAGTTTGTTCCACCATTGGGGGGCCAGAGCAGCGAACAGTTTTGACTGGGCTGAGCGGGAACTGTACTTCCTCAGTGGTAGGGAGGCGAGCAGGCCAGAGGTGGATGAACGCAGTGCCCTTGTTTGGGTGTAGGGCCTGATCAGAGCCTGGAGGTACTGAGGTGCCGTTCCCCTCACAGCTCCGTAGGCAAGCACCATGGTCTTGTAGCGGATGCGAGCTTCAACTGGAAGCCAGTGGAGGGAGCGGAGGAGCGGGGTGACGTGAGAGAACTTGGGAAGGTTGAACACCAGACGGGCTGTGGCGTTCTGGATGAGTTGTAGGGGTTTAATGGCACAGGCAGGGAGCCCAGCCAACAGCGAGTTGCAGTAATCCAGACGGGAGATGACAAGTGCCTGGATTAGGACCTGCGCCGCTTCCTGTGTGAGGCAGGGTCGTACTCTACGGATGTTGTAGAGCATGAACCTACAGGAACGGGCCACCGCCTTGATGTTAGTTGAGAACGACAGGGTGTTGTCCAGGATCACGCCAAGGTTCTTAGCGCTCTGGGAGGAGGACACAATGGAGTTGTCAACCGTGATGGCGAGATCGTGGAACGGGCAGTCCTTCCCGGGAGGAAGAGCAGCTCCGTCTTGCCGAGGTTCAGCTTGAGGTGGTGATCCGTCATCCACACTGATATGTCTGCCAGACATGCAGAGATGCGATTCGCCACCTGGTCATCAGAAGGGGGAAAGGAGAAGATTAATTGTGTGTCGTCTGCATAGCAATGATAGGAGAGACCATGTGAGGTTATGACAGAGCCAAGTGACTTGGTGTATAGCGAGAATAGGAGAGGGCCTAGAACAGAGCCCTGGGGGACGCCAGTGGTGAGAGCGCGTGGTGAGGAGACAGATTCTCGCCACGCCACCTGGTAGGAGCGACCTGTCAGGTAGGACGCAATCAAGCGTGGGCCGCGCTGGAGATGCCCAACTCGGAGAGGGTGGAGAGGAGGATCTGATGGTTCACAGTATCGAAGGCAGCCGATAGGTCTAGAAGGATGAGAGCAGAGGAGAGAGAGTTAGCTTTAGCAGTGCGGAGCGCTCCGTGATACAGAGAAGAGCAGTCTCAGTTGAATGACTAGTCTTGAAACCTGACTGATTTGGATCAAGAAGGTCATTCTGAGAGAGATAGCGGGAGAGCTGGCCAAGGACGGCACGTTCAAGAGTTTTGGAGAGAAAAGAAAGAAGGGATACTGGTCTGTAGTTGTTGACATCGGAGGGATTGAGTGTAGGTTTTTTCAGAAGGGTGCAACTCTCGCTCTCTTGAAGACGGAAGGGACGTAGCCAGCGGTCAGGGATGAGTTGATGAGCGAGGTGAGGTAAAGGAGAAGGTCTCCGGAAATGGTCTGGAGAAGAGAGGAGGGGATAGGGTCAAGCGGGCAGGTTGTTGGGCGGCCGGCCGTCACAAGACGCGAGATTTCATCTGGAGAGAGGGGAGAAAGAGGTCAGAGCACAGGGTAGGGCAGTGTGAGCAGAACCAGCGGTGTCGTTTGACTTAGCAAACGAGGATCGGATGTCGTCGACCTTCTTTTCAAAATGGTTGACTAAGTCATCTGCAGAGAGGGAGGAGGGGGAGGGGGAGGAGGATTCAGGAGGGAGGAGAAGGTGGCAAAGAGCTTCCTAGGGTTAGAGGCAGATGCTTGGAATTTAGAGTGGTAGAAAGTGGCTTTAGCAGCAGAGACAGAAGAGGAAAATGTAGAGAGGAGGGAGTGAAAGGATGCCAGGTCCGCAGGGAGGCGAGTTTCCTCCATTTCCGCTCGGCTGCCCGGAGCCCTGTTCTGTGAGCTCGCAATGAGTCGTCGAGCCACGGAGCGGGAGGGAGGACCGAGCCGGCCTGGAGGATAGGGGACATAGAGAGTCAAAGGATGCAGAAAGGGAGGAGAGGAGGGTTGAGGAGGCAGAATCAGGAGATAGGTTGGAGAAGGTTTGAGCAGAGGGAAGAGATGATAGGATGGAAGAGGAGAGAGTAGCGGGGGAGAGAGAGCGAAGGTTGGGACGGCGCGATACCATCCGAGTAGGGGCAGTGTGGGAAGTGTTGGATGAGAGCGAGAGGGAAAAGGATACAAGGTAGTGGTCGGAGACTTGGAGGGGAGTTGCAATGAGGTTAGTGGAAGAACAGCATCTAGTAACGATGAGGTCGAGCGTATTGCCTGCCTTGTGAGTAGGGGGGGAAGGTGAGAGGGTGAGGTCAAAAGAGGAGAGGAGTGGAAAGAAGGAGGCAGAGAGGAATGAGTCAAAGGTAGACGTGGGGAGGTTAAAGTCGCCCAGAACTGTGAGAGGTGAGCCGTCCTCAGGAAAGGAGCTTATCAAGGCATCAAGCTCATTGATGAACTAATAAGGATGTTAAGCTTGAAAGGGCTGGTAACTGTGACAGCATGGAATTCAAAGGAGGCGATAGACAGATGGGTAAGGGGAGAAAGAGAGAATGACCACTTGGGAGAGATGAGGATCCCGGTGCCACCACCCCGCTGACCAGAAGCTCTCGGGGTGTGCGAGAACACGTGGGCGGACGAAGAGAGAGCAGTAGGAGTAGCAGTGTTATCTGTGGTGATCCATGTTTCCGTCAGTGCCAAGAAGTCGAGGGACTGGAGGGAGGCATAGGCTGAGATGAACTCTGCCTTGTTGGCCGCAGATCGGCAGTTCCAGAGGCTACCGGAGACCTGGAACTCCACGTGGGTCGTGCGCGCTGGGACCACCAGATTAGGGTGGCCGCGGCCACGCGGTGTGGAGCGTTTGTATGGTCTGTGCAGAGAGGAGAGAACAGGGATAGACAGACACATAGTTGTCAGGCTACAGAAGAGGCTACGCTAATGCAAAGGAGATTGGAATGACAAGTGGACTACACGTCTCGAATGTTCAGAAAGTTAAGCTTACGTAGCAAGAATCTTATTGACTAAAATGATTAAAATGATACAGTACTGCTGAAGTAGGCTAGCTGGCAGTGGCTGCGTTGTTGACTTTGTAGGCTAGCTGGCAGTGGCTGCGTTGTTGACACTACACTAATCAAGTCGTTCCGTTGAGTGTGATAGTTTCTACAGTGCTGCTATTCGGGGGCTAGCTGGCTAGCTAGCAGTGTTGATTACGTTATGTTGCGTTAAAAGAACGACAATAGCTGGCTAGCTAACCTAGAAAATCGCTCTAGACTACACAATTATCTTTGATACAAAGACGGCTATGTAGCTAGCTATGTAGCTAGCTACGATCAAACAAATCAAACCGTTGTACTGTAATGAAATGAAATGAAAATGTGATACTACCTGTGGAGCGAAGCGGAATGCGACCGGGTTGTTGAGTGAGGAAGTTCTATTCGGTAGACGTTGGCTAGCTGTTGGCTAGCTAGCAGTGTCTCCTACGTTAAGGACGACAAATAGCTGGCTAGCTAACCTCGGTAAATTAAGATAATCACTCTAAGACTACACACTCTAAACTACACAATTATCTTGGATACGAAGACAGCAAAGACAACTATGTAGCTAGCTAACACTACACTAATCAAGTTGTTCAGTTGAGTGTAATAGTTTTTACAGTGCTGCTATTCGGTAGACGGTGGACGTTAGCTAGCTGGCTAGCTGGCTAGCTGCAGGGCAGATAGCAGTGTAGACTACGTTAGGACGACGAAATACGATAATTACGCAATTATCTTTGATACAAAGATGGCTATGTAGCTAGCTAAGAAGAAATTGCTAAGATTAGACAAATCAAACCGTTGTGCTATAGTGAAATGTAATGAAATGTAATGAAAAATTATACTACCTGCGGACCGAAGTGCGAATGCGACCGCTCGCTCCAACCCGGAAGTTCCAAGTAGGAGTCATGGCAGGAACAGAACACACAAGGGAAAGACACTAAGAAAGAAAAGGAGAGTAGGAGGGAGTAAAAGGAAGAGTTGGGTTTTTTCGTAAAGGCAATTGTGACTTTACCGATACTCTAGAGAGAGAGAGAGAGAGAGAGACAACATCCAGAACAGAGAATAGATTGATGGGAGAGAGGGGAGAGAGACAACATCCAGAACAGAGAATAGATTGATGGGAGAGAGGGGAGAGAGACAACATCCAGAACAGAGAATAGATTGATGGGAGAGAGACAACATCCAGAACAGAGAATAGATTGATGGGAGAGAGACAACATCCAAGAACAGAGAATAGATTGATGGGAGAGAGGGGAGAGAGACAACATCCAGAACAGAGAATAGATTGATGGGAAAGAGGGGAGAGAGACAACATCCAGAACAGAGAATAGATTGATGGGAGAGAGGGGAGAGAGACAACATCCAGAACAGAGAATAGATTGATGGGAGAGAGAGAGAGAAACAACATCCAGAACAGAGAATAGATTGATGGGAGAGAGGAGAGAGAGACAACATCCAGAACAGAGAATAGATTGATGGGAGAGAGGGGAGAGAGACAACATCCAGAACAGAGAATAGATTGAGGGGAGAGAGGGGAGAGAGACAACATCCAGAACAGAGAATAGATTGAGGGGAGAGAGAGAGAGAAACAACATCCAGAACAGAGAATAGATTGAGGGGAGAGAGAGAGAGAGACAACATCCAGAACAGAGAATAGATTGATGGGAGAGAGAGAGAGAGACAACATCCAGAACAGAGAATAGATTGATGGGAGAGAGGGGAGAGAGACAACATCCAGAACAGAGAATAGATTGATGGGAGAGAGACAACATCCAGAACAGAGAATAGATTGATGGGAGAGAGGGGAGAGAGACAACATCCAGAACAGAGAATAGATTGATGGGAGAGAGGAGAGAGAGACAACATCCAGAACAGAGAATAGATTGATGGGAGAGAGGGGAGAGAGACAACATCCAGAACAGAGAATAGATTGATGGGAGAGAGGGGAGAGAGACAACATCCAGAACAGAGAATAGATTGATGGGAGAGAGACAACATCCAGAACAGAGAATAGATTGATGGGAGAGAGACAACATCCAGAACAGAGAATAGATTGATGGGAGAGAGGGGAGAGAGACAACATCCAGACAACATCCAGAACAGAGAATAGATTGATGGGAGAGAGGGGAGAGAGACAACATCCAGAACAGAGAATAGATTGATGGGAGAGAGGGGAGAGAGACAACATCCAGAACAGAGAATAGATTGATGGGAGAGAGGAGAGAGAGACAACATCCAGAACAGAGAATAGATTGATGGAGAGAGAGAATAGGGAGAGAGACAACATCCAGAACAGAGAATAGATTGATGGGAGAGAGGGAGAGAGACAACATCCAGAACAGAGAATAGATTGAGGGGAGAGAGGGGAGAGAGACAACATCCAGAACAGAGAATAGATTGAGGGGAGAGAGAGAGAGAAACAACATCCAGAACAGAGAATAGATTGAGGGGAGAGAGAGAGAGAGACAACATCCAGAACAGAGAATAGATTGATGGGAGAGAGAGAGAGAGACAACATCCAGAACAGAGAATAGATTGATCCAGAACAGGGAGAGAGGGGAGAGAGACAACATCCAGAACAGAGAATAGATTGATGGGAGAGAGGGGAGAGAGACAACATCCAGAACAGAGAATAGATTGATGGGAGAGAGACAACATCCAGAACAGAGAATAGATTGATGGGAGAGAGGGGAGAGAGACAACATCCAGAACAGAGAATAGATTGATGGGAGAGAGGGGAGAGAGACAACATCCAGAACAGAGAATAGATTGATGGGAGAGAGGGGAGAGAGACAACATCCAGAACAGAGAATAGATTGATGGGAGAGAGGAGAGAGAGACAACATCCAGAACAGAGAATAGATTGATGGGAGAGAGGGGAGAGAGACAACATCCAGAACAGAGAATAGATTGATGGGAGAGAGGGGAGAGAGACAACATCCAGAACAGAGAATAGATTGAGGGGAGAGAGGGGAGAGAGACAACATCCAGAACAGAGAATAGATTGAGGGGAGAGAGAGAGAGAAACAACATCCAGAACAGAGAATAGATTGATGGGAGAGAGGGGAGAGAGACAACATCCAGAACAGAGAATAGATTGATGGGAGAGAGACAACATCCAGAACAGAGAATAGATTGATGGGAGAGAGGGAGAGAGACAACATCCAGAACAGAGAATAGATTGATCCAGAACAGGAGATTGAGGAGAGAGAGAAACATTCAGAACAGAGAATAGATTGATGGGAGAGAGGGGAGAGAGACAACATCCAGAACAGAGAATAGATTGATGGGAGAGAGGGAGAGAGACAACATCCAGAACAGAGAATAGATTGATGGGAAAGAGGGGAGAGAGACAACATCCAGAACAGAGAATAGATTGATGGGAAAGAGGGAGAGAGACAACATCCAGAACAGAGAATAGAGAGACAACATCCAGAACAGAGAATAGATTGATGGGAGAGAGGGGAGAGAGACAACATCCAGAACAGAGAATAGATTGATGGGAGAGAGAGAGAGAACAACATCCAGAACAGAGAATAGATTGATGGGAGAGAGGGGAGAGAGACAACATCCAGAACAGAGAATAGATTGATGGGAGAGAGGGGAGAGAGACAACATCCAGAACAGAGAATAGATTGAGGGGAGAGAGGGGAGAGAGACAACATCCAGAACAGAGAATAGATTGAGGGGAGAGAGAGAGAGAAACAACATCCAGAACAGAGAATAGATTGATGGGAGAGAGGGGAGAGAGACAACATCCAGAACAGAGAATAGATTGATGGGAGAGAGACAACATCCAGAACAGAGAATAGATTGATGGGAGAGAGGGGAGAGAGACAACATCCAGAACAGAGAATAGATTGATGGGAGAGAGGAGAGAGAGAAAACATTCAGAACAGAGAATAGATTGATGGGAGAGAGGGGAGAGAGACAACATCCAGAACAGAGAATAGATTGATGGGAGAGAGGGGAGAGAGACAACATCCAGAACAGAGAATAGATTGATCCAGAACAGAGGGAGAGAGGGGAGAGAGACAACATCCAGAACAGAGAATAGATTGATGGGAAAGAGGGGAGAGAGACAACATCCAGAACAGAGAATAGATTGATGGGAGAGAGGGGAGAGAGACAACATCCAGAACAGAGAATAGATTGATGGGAGAGAGAGAGAGAAACAACATCCAGAACAGAGAATAGATTGATGGGAGAGAGGAGAGAGAGACAACATCCAGAACAGAGAATAGATTGATGGGAGAGAGGGGAGAGAGACAACATCCAGAACAGAGAATATATTGAGGGGAGAGAGGGGAGAGAGACAACATCCAGAACAGAGAATAGATTGAGGGGAGAGAGAGAGAGAAACAACATCCAGAACAGAGAATAGATTGAGGGGAGAGAGAGAGAGAGACAACATCCAGAACAGAGAATAGATTGATGGGAGAGAGAGAGAGAAACAAACATCCAGAACAGAGAATAGATTGATGGGAGAGAGAGAGAGACAACATCCAGAACAGAGAATAGATTGATGGGAGAGAGGGGAGAGAGACAACATCCAGAACAGAGAATAGATTGATGGGAGAGAGACAACATCCAGAACAGAGAATAGATTGATGGGAGAGAGGGGAGAGAAACAACATCCAGAACAGAGAATAGATTGAGGGGAGAGAGAGAGAGAGACAACATCCAGAACAGAGAATAGATTGATGGGAGAGAGAGAGAGAGACAACATCCAGAACAGAGAATAGATTGATGGGAGAGAGGGGAGAGAGACAACATCCAGAACAGAGAATAGATTGATGGGAGAGAGGGGAGAGAGACAACATCCAGAACAGAGAATAGATTGATGGGAGAGAGACAACATCCAGAACAGAGAATAGATTGATGGGAGAGAGGGAGAGAGACAACATCCAGAACAGAGAATAGATTGATGGGAGAGAGGGAGAGAGACAACATCCAGAACAGAGAATAGATTGATGGGAGAGAGGAGAAGAGACAACATCCAGAACAGAGAATAGATTGATGGGAGAGAGGGAGAGAGACAACATCCAGAACAGAGAATAGATTGATGGGAGAGAGGGAGAGAGACAACATCCAGAACAGAGAATAGATTGAGGGGAGAGAGGGGAGAGAGACAACATCCAGAACAGAGAATAGATTGAGAGACAACATCCAGAACAGAGAATAGAGAGAGAGAGAGAAACAACATCCAGAACAGAGAATAGATTGATGGGAGAGAGGGGAGAGAGACAACATCCAGAACAGAGAATAGATTGATGGGAGAGAGACAACATCCAGAACAGAGAATAGATTGATGGGAGAGAGGGGAGAGAGACAACATCCAGAACAGAGAATAGATTGATGGGAGAGAGGAGAGAGAGAAAACATTCAGAACAGAGAATAGATTGATGGGAGAGAGGGGAGAGAGACAACATCCAGAACAGAGAATAGATTGATGGGAGAGAGGGGAGAGAGACAACATCCAGAACAGAGAATAGATTGATGGGAGAGAGGGGAGAGAGACAACATCCAGAACAGAGAATAGATTGATGGGAAAGAGGGGAGAGAGACAACATCCAGAACAGAGAATAGATTGATGGGAGAGAGGGGAGAGAGACAACATCCAGAACAGAGAATAGATTGATGGGAGAGAGAGAGAGAAACAACATCCAGAACAGAGAATAGATTGATGGGAGAGAGGAGAGAGAGACAACATCCAGAACAGAGAATAGATTGATGGGAGAGAGGGGAGAGAGACAACATCCAGAACAGAGAATAGATTGAGGGGAGAGAGGGGAGAGAGACAACATCCAGAACAGAGAATAGATTGAGGGGAGAGAGAGAGAGAAACAACATCCAGAACAGAGAATAGATTGAGGGGAGAGAGAGAGAGAGACAACATCCAGAACAGAGAATAGATTGATGGGAGAGAGAGAGAGACAACATCCAGAACAGAGAATAGATTGATGGGAGAGAGGGGAGAGAGACAACATCCAGAACAGAGAATAGATTGATGGGAGAGAGACAACATCCAGAACAGAGAATAGATTGATGGGAGAGAGGGAGAGAGACAACATCCAGAACAGAGAATAGATTGATGGGAGATGGGAGAGAGGGGAGAGAGACAACATCCAGAACAGAGAATAGATTGATGGGAGAGAGGGGAGAGAGACAACATCCAGAACAGAGAATAGATTGATGGGAGAGAGGGGAGAGAGACAACATCCAGAACAGAGAATAGATTGATGGGAGAGAGGGGAGAGAGACAACATCCAGAACAGAGAATAGATTGATGGGAGAGAGACAACATCCAGAACAGAGAATAGATTGATGGGAGAGAGACAACATCCAGAACAGAGAATAGATTGATGGGGGAGACAACATCCAGAGAGAATAGATTGAGAGACAACATCCAGAACAGAGAATAGATTGATGGGAGAGAGGGGAGAGAGACAACATCCAGAACAGAGAATAGATTGATGGGAGAGAGGGGAGAGAGAACGCGAGACAATGAAGAGTGGGGAAGACAGTACATACATAGGAGAGCACTGGCAAAAAGGAAGCAATATATCTTGATTGGTTGGTGCTGGGGAGGGGGCGAGTTTGGGGGGGTTGCACATACAGTGCCTTCAGAAAGTATTCACAACCCTCGATTTTTTCCACATTTCGTTGTGTTACAGCCTGAATTTGAAATAGCCTACACACAATACCCCATAATGTCAAAGTGGAATTATGTTATTAACATTTTTTTTAAATTAAGAAAAAATGAAAAGCTGAAATGTCTTGAGTCAATAAGTATTCAACCCATTTGTTATGGCAAGCCTAAATAAGTGCTTAACAAGTCACATAATACGTTGCATGGACTCACTCTGTGTACAATAATAGTGTTTAACATGATTTTTTAATGACTGCCTCATCTCTGTACCCCAAACATACAATTATCTGTAAGGTCCCTCAGTTGAGGAGTGAATTTCAAACACAGATTCAGCCACAGAGACCAGGGACGTTTTCCAATGCCTCGCAAAGAAGGGCACGTATTGGTAGATGGGTAAAAAAAAAAGCAGATACTGAATATCCCTTTAAGCATTGGTGAAGTTATTAATTACACTTTAGATTGTGTGTATCAATATACCCAGTCACTACAAAGATATGGGTGTCCTTCCTAACTCAGTTAACGGAGAGGAAGGAAACAACTCAGGGATTTCACGATGATGCCAATCAACAGGCACGGAGTTCAATGGCTGTGACAGGAAAAAACTGAGGATGGTAGTTACTTGTAGTTACTCAACAATAATAACCTAATTGACAGAGTGAAAAGAAGGAAGCCTGTACAGAATAAAAAGATTCTGAAACATGCATCCTGTTTGCAACAAGGCAATGTACTCATGTAATATTGCAAAAAATGTGACAAAGTAATTCACTTCTTGTCCTGAATAGAATAGTGTTATGTTTGGGGCAAATCCAATACAACACATTGCTGAGTGCCATGCTCCATAAGCATAGTGGTGGGTGCAGCATGTTACGGGTATGCTGGTATTCGTTAAGTGCTGGGGAATACATTTGCTAAAATGTCTAAAAACATGTTTATACTTTGTCATTATTGGTTGTAGTGTGTCGATGGGTGAGAATTAAAAAACAATCTATTTTGAATTCAGGCACAACACAACAAAATGTGAATAAGTCAAGGGGTATGAATACATTCTGAAGGCACTTTATGTGTGTATCATAGTGAGAGTGAAAGGGCTGCATGTGTGTGTGTCTGTGTGTGCAAACGCACAGTGTGTGTGTGATTGCATGCGTCTGTGTGTGTGTTGGGGATTTGGAGAGGTACGGTACTATGTCATCCTAGGTTCAGCACTGGTCATACTGGCTCCAGGTAAGTGTGTTTTATCCATCTCTGGAATACTGTGGTCTAGGGTACTGTGGTCTGGAGTCCTGTGGTCTACAGTCCTGTGGTCTAGAGTCCTGTGGTCTAGAGTCCTGTGGTCTAGAGTCCTGTGGTCGAGAGTCCTGTGGTCTAGAGTCCTGTGGTCTGGAGTCCTGTGGTCTACAGTCCTGTGGTCTAGAGTCCTGTGGTCGAGAGTCCTGTGGTCGAGAGTCCTGTGGTCGAGAGTCCTGTGGTTTGGTCTGGCTGCTGAAGAGTCAGAGGTTGTCAAATGATGTGGAGTGTCCATCCACTCGGTCCATCTCACTGCAGTCACACACCGTAGAAAGTCATCATTTAAAACGTCCCTTCCAAAAATATCTAAAACCTACAAAGAGTGGTCAGGCAAACAGAGGTTTCTATGTGCTGTGGCGAACAGATTCCTTTCACTCAACCTTCTGCTATTCATTGTGATTCAAGGCAAAACGCAGCAGCAATTTATTTCCCAAATGTCATGTTCCATAATGGCACACGCACTCAAGCCACTATAAGACTTATGAAATGGAATAGGTGTGTGTGTACACGTGCACATACACATACACGTATACATACACATACATGTGCATGTGTGATTTATTGCTGGTGTTAAAAGAAGATGACGACTCCAAGAGTGTTACAAGAGTGTTAAACTCAGAGTCCCAGTGAGGTTTCCATTCCTCTGGTGAAAATGCCACTGTTGAAACGTAATTACACCCCAAGGTGAGGTCACAAGCAGGAATTCCATTGTTGGCAATTACATTTGTTTTAATGGGTCGTTTGGAAGGGGCAATACACAATCACAGAGTCACAGAC
Organism: Oncorhynchus nerka; assembly: GCF_034236695.1. Taxonomy (NCBI): domain Eukaryota; kingdom Metazoa; phylum Chordata; class Actinopteri; order Salmoniformes; family Salmonidae; genus Oncorhynchus; species Oncorhynchus nerka. The sequence goes on from NC_088399.1 coordinate 22,448,375, forward strand.
ACACACACACTCACTCACACAAACACACACACAGGAATAAGTGTACATACACACAAACAGAGAGAGACACCCACTGTGCTGTAAATGGAAGCACGGGGGTCATCCGTCAGTTGACCCTTGACCTTTCTAAGTTTAAAGCATCTCTGCATATCTCACAAACCATGCCTATTCTAGGCTTCTGAAATGCTTATATCCACATTCATAAAAGTGAATAGGTCTTGAATTCACTCTTGAATAGGTCTTTAATTCACTCCTGGTTCACTGCTGGCTGGGCGTGTTGGCTATTCATGGCTTTAATCAGTGTCATTACATTGCTCAAAACGAGGTTGTTCGAAGGCTTGAACGTAACCCCAGACTCACAATTGTTTTCCAGACCATTTTGGGACTGATAGAGAACTAATCAATTGTAATAGGGATGTGGGAGAACCATACTAAGCAAACACTACTTAATGATTACAACACTAGGAGTGTATGTGACAAGAAAAGATATGAGAGGAAAATGTAAAAAAGAGAAGACCAGAAAATGAAAAAGAGATTGAGAACGGGTAAGAAAAATAGTTTCAAAAGTTGGAAAGGAGATGAATTGTTGGCTCATGGCTTCAGATCTCTGGATCAATCTGGGTCATAATCTATGGCCACTTTCAGTCACTAAACCTGCCCCTCTCACCACAAGCCAAATCACAGCAGCTCGTACTTATTTTATGAATATATTTTTTCTTTGCACTTCCAGATGTTTCTCCTTTTTCATCAGGAAATCCTTCTCTCCCTCCCTCCCTCTCTCTCTATGGCTCTCTCGCTGTCTCTCTCTCACAAAGGCTTTGCGTGGCTAGGCAACCAAACATGAACCCAATGTATCCTATGACTCATCTTATGTAGAGCACAAACATACTAGAGGAGGCTGGTGGGAGGAGCTAAGGGAAGACAGGCCCATTGTAATGGCTGGAATGGAATAAATGGAAGGGTATCAAATTCATCAAACATGGAAACCACATATTTGGCTCCGTTCCATCTATTCCATTCCAGCCATATAGCTCTTCCACCAGCCTCCTCTGCAACACACACCATTTTGAATTTCTAGTTTAAATGTAATATGAAAATACTGAGACAGAAATGCTGAGCAAGCTCCAATGTACCTCAGGGGTAGAATACTTTCCTTCTGAAATTTAAGTCACTCTTCTTTTTTTACCTGCAAAGTTCATGGGATCCTACCAACATGCTTGCAGCAGAGAGAGAGAGAGAGAGAGAGGGAGAGAGAGAGAGGGAGAGAGAGAGAGAGAGAGAGAGAGAGAGAGAGAAATCTCTCTGGTTGCTTGGGGTTTATAGTTTGTGACCCACTGACCTCAGTCTCCATCTCCATAGATGAACTCTGCTTCAAGCCTTTCTTCCCATAATCATTAGCACCTAGCAAATGAGAGAGGCCAAATGATAGACTGTTCAGCAGTGGCCTGGCTGCCCGTTGCCTGCAGGAAAGTGACAAGTCATTAGTAAGTGACTGAAACAACTTCAGGCCTTAAAGCACAGGCAGGCCTGCATTTTAAATGGATGACATCACCAAATGGTGACTTGAAATGTTATGACCACAGGCTACTGTGGCTAGAAGGGCATGTTCACACACGAAAATGTACAGTCCACGCCAGGGGTACAACTTTCACTGGGGACGAGGGGACATGACCCACCCACATTCTAAAATTGCAGTTTTATTTTTGCACTGTGATACAAAAAGTGGCATGCATGGGTGTGCTTTAGGACCATGCGGATACCTCAGAGCTGTCGGGTAGGCTGTTTGGCGGTTTCAGACGGCTGAATTTAGTACTAGCAGACACCACAGAGCATGCGGACAGGCTGTGTGAAGGCAAAGCTTCTGAAAGGCTGGACCAGCACAATGCTGCTGTCTGCAGCTGCTGTCTGTGTGTGTTGCACTTTTTCTCCCAGTTGTAAAAGCATGCAGAGCAGAAGCTGGCTAATCTTTATTAACTAATGTAGCTGGCAAGGTAACTGCTGTTTGACTTAACAGAAATTGCATTTTATTTTATATTTATTCCCAGTGCTGAGCTATCTATATGGAAATCTTTTGTAGCCTTTTTGTCCCGTTTCAACAGAAGTAAATTAACTTGGGTAGTTTTCGCCAGTTGATGTACCATTCGAGCTAGCCAAAAGTTGGCTGACGTTACCTAGCTCACTAACTTTAGCTATTATTTTTGCTTCAATCACACTAGGCCTGAATCAAACGATGAAACCAGTAGCCAAATGATTGAAGATTTGAACCATTGATTCTATTCTTGGATAATATAATGTATAAATGTACACCAAGGTCATTCTTTGTCATGCCTCATCTGAGCAGGATTATATGTTGACTGTGGTCTCAGCAGGGTCAGGCCACCAGGGAAGACCAGTCTGTGACAGCACTGAGGTGAACTTTTGCAGATACAACACTTTATTCTCTCTAAGCAGCAAACACTGGACAAGTCAGAAGCTTCAAATATTGAACTATTTTAAGGTAGTCTGACAAACCTCTGAAGTTGATTTCCAAACTGTAACAAAACGATTGATAGAGGCTTTTCTTGATGATACAAAACATGTCATACAAAAATGTGAGGAAGACCTGGAATACACAATTGATGATGATGAATAGATACAGATACAGTATGATGAATGCCCAGTGATGGTCATATAATCTTGGACATACATTACTGCAGTTTAAAACCATCCACAGAACATACCATATGCCAGTGAAACTGAATATTATGCACTCAGAAAAGTCTTGTGAAGGCTGGCTGAAATCTGGCAAAGAGTATGTTATTTTATCTCAGCATGTCTACAGATTCTCCCTTCTTCCTGTTTATGTTTGCTTGGAAATGTTGATACTGGAGACTGTTATCGGAAGAACCTGTGTAACCTAGCATTTATAGCTACTAAGAAATGCATTGCCATTAATTGGAAGGTTGGTTATCTTCCCACAATGTCACAATGGATGGCAGAAATGTCAAGTTATGTATCTGTCATGCCTGCTCCTGCTCTTCCCCCCTAGCGCTCGAGGGCGCCGGGTTCCCCAGCATTACGCACTCCTGCCACCATCATTAGCACACCTGCTTCCCTCGTCACGCGCAACAGCGATCATTTGGACTCACCTGGACTCAGTCACCTGTGTTATTTCCTTCCCTATATGTGTCTGTCCCTCAGCTCTGTTCCCCACTTCTGCATTAACATTCGTATGTCATTTTGTTACCCGTGTGCTGATGCTGTTCCTGTCTTGTTGTCTGTTCCTCATGAAATGTTTGTCTCCCCGTACCTGCTTCTCGACTCCAGCGTCGGTCCTTACAGTATCACTAGATTTGATTTATTACAAGATTAAGGGTATACTGTGCAAATGTAATAAATTATGGGTGCTTTATTTGGAATACTGTATGACAAAAGGGGTCTGTATTGAAAACATTAGCTTTTAAATGTCGAGCAGTTACAAATTGATTTAATTTGATTTAATCAGACACCTGTCTGATTTGTGCTTATCTCAGTGGACTAATCCATTGAGGAAGCCGCGGGGATTCCATGGTCCAAGAATATGGGGATTGTGGCTCAGGGCATGTCTCTCTCCAGAATGTGCTCTCTCCTGCCATTTTGTGGGTATTCATTGTTTCATAACTTTATTGTGTGAATTGTTTACTGTGTCTATCAATTCCCATTTCCTATTTCACCAGTAGTAGGCTACCGTTAATTTCCATAATTTCTCATCTGCAATGCTTGTTTTGTTATGGTCATCTCTGTTAATGCATTCAATATATTATTATTAATATTATAGTCATTTACCGTTCTCATTGTCAGAGTGGACGTGTGTTTTGCAGAACCCACAACCCACAACCCATGCTACATTTGTGAAAAACAAGTTTTTGTTTATTTCATTCCATTTACGAGTTTGATCAATTTATTCATCGTCTTTAGTTTGAAACGCTCCTGTCAATGTTGATTAAGGACGCACACCTGATTACACATATAGAAGTAGGACTAGTCTACCTGGCCTGCATACAAATGCAGGCCTATAAATGTGCCCATTCGGGGATGTTTGATAGTAGTTCTGATTGTCTTAACTCACCACCACTAATGAGCTGTGGTAATTTTTCTTCACCTCAAACATTTACATTTACATTTAAGTCATTTAGCAGACGCTCTTATCCAGAGCGACTTACAAATTGGGCAAACAGCAAGTTAACAAAGTCTGTTTGTAGAATCAATTGAGAATGACAATAGTTCCTCAAAGTATTTGAACAATATTTCAAGCTTTCTCCTTTTCTATAACCACTGGACATGAAAGGGAAAAATGTAATGGTCTGATTCAGAGGAAACGTCATAAAATACCCGTTGCACAAATAGCCTACAGCTGTGTCTGTCCCAAACTTACTGACTCGAAACTCTGAAGGCCCAGAATATATTATACAATGTTTCAAGTTTGCTCACTCGAGTTTCTGGGCGACCCAGTTGATAGTTGATACAATGTTTCAAGTTCGTTGCAGACATGCCATGCGTATACTTGCAGGCTGCAATGTTTTAATGTTTTGGCTTTATATAGGCTATTTTTAAATAGTTGGCAATAGCAATAAAAGTTACTTTTAGATCATTTTTTAAATGTACTTTTTACCATTTATCTCCCCAATTGGTAGTTAGTCTTTTCCCATTGCTGCAACTCCCGCATGGACTCGGAAGAGGCGAAGGTAAAAAGCCATGCGTTCTCCGAAACACGACCCTGCCAAGCTGCACTGCTTTTTGACACACTGCTAGCTTAACTTGGAAGCCAACAGCACCAATCTGTCGGAGGAAACACCATACAGCTGGCGACCGAAGTCAGCGAACATGCGCCCGGCCCACCACAAGGAATCGCTAGAGTGCGATGGGAGAAGGACAGCATGGCTGGCCAAACTCTCCCCTAACTCGGACAATGCTTGGCCAATTGAGATACAAAAATGATTATGAATTAAATGAAATTGTTCCATGAAATTGTGCATATGAATATCCTTACTGACATGCATATTATGAATTTAACTGAGAAGGATCATACTGCCCTTCCTCCTCTCAGGAGCCTCCACTGACTGACATGTTGTTCATCAAAAGATCAGAGAAGGAATATAGTACTGAAAGCACAAGCTACAGCTAGCTAGCACTGCAGTTCATAAAATGTGGTGAGTAGTTGACTCAAAGAGAGAGAAAGACAATAGTTGAACAGTTTTGAACAAATTACTTTCTTCCAAAATGAAGTAGAAGCTAGAGAGAGAGAGAGCTAGCTATATTGGGTTGTATTTTTAAAACTTTCACTTAGGTAGCTGAATGCAACTAGCTAGTTTAGCCTACTCAAACACCCGGCTCAAACAGAGAGGGATGCTATGTTAGCTAGGTGGCTATGGCTGTCCAACACCGGAACTCTTCCAAGTCAAGGTAAGCTTTTGGTTTTATAAATGTATTGCCACCGTGTCCCGCTGGTGTAACTGCTAAACTGCTTTCTGACTGTACATTGTACTGCATGATTGTAGTGGGTTTACTAACGCGTTAGTTCTAGTAGCTTTGTTGACTATGAGGTGACAACGACTGTGTGTAGCAGTTAGCAGTCATGATATGAAGGTTTGGCTTATTTTTTGCCTGGTCACAGACAGCTGATCTGTTGCGAACTGAAGTCCACAAGTGAAAGGAAAAGGTGAGAGGAAAGCGCATAGATATTTGAGAGAAGGAATTACAATATATACTGTATACATGGAACAAAATTATCATGCTGTTTTTATATGGCTGCTATGAAAGTGAACTGTGTTTGCGTGTAATCAGGGGTGTACACATACCGCCGATTCTGTTGAAAAAAAAATCTTAAACGGAAGCAAACGGAACGAAACGAGGATAAACATAGATAGAATTTGTCCAATAGAAACTCTCATTTGCAACTGTTGGACTAATGAGTACACCCTAGATCCGATAGATGTGCAAGGGGTATTGAATGTGTCACTGCCTATCACCTTGATAACTCAAAATTCTCTCAACCTGTGCACCTACATTGTAAACGTGCATTCATAGGTTAGGTTGTAGCAACCTCATGAAGGATACAGGGAAAAAGTGAGTAACATGTAGTAGCCTAAACCAATCGATGTTACATTGAGCTGGGTGTATAGAATATGAATGACAGTCATCAAATATGCTGTAATAGAAAAAAGGCCATGCTCATAAAAAAAATCATCCTCTCTCATCTTAAACGGCACTGACCATCACTAATGTCAGTTCATGCTACAAGAGCTCTGATAGGTTGGAGGACGTCCTCTGGAAGTTGTCATAATTACTGTGTACAGTGCATCCGGAAAGTATTCAGAACCCTTCTGTCACGAACCGGCTCAAAGCCCGTAACAAAAGGGAGACAACGTGGAGATAAGGAGTAACAAAAGATATATTTATTAACTAAAGCAACTAAGGAAAATATACAATGGTGTGTGTAATCAGTAATGTAAGTGAGTGTTTTGCATGCATGAATGTGATAATGCAGGGTTTTGAAAGGTGCTAAGGCAAACAATCAAAAACCACCAAGAAACACAACAAAAACTATCAAAGTATCTGCATGGAGAGAGTCTCCTCCATGAATGGGGAAGTGGTGTATTTATCCTGGGAGACACCGGGCCCAGGTGTTTCCCATGTAGCTGACGACCCTCCCAACTCCGCCCACCAGCATCCTAATAAGGAAACAACAAAGAGAATACGGCAGACAGAGTGGGAGGGTCGTCACACTTCCCCTTTTCCGCATTATGTTAAATTACAGCCTTATTCTAAAATGTAATACATTAAAAAAAATCCTCATCAATCTACACACAATAAGTATTCAGACCTTTGCTATGAGACTCGAAATTGAGCTAAGGCGGATGCTGTTTCCATTGATCATCCTTGAGATGTTTGTACAACTTGATTGGAGTCCACCTGTGGTAAATTCAATTGATGGGACATGATTTGGAAAGGCACACACCTGGCTATATAAAGGTCCCAAAGTTGACAGTGCATGTCAGATCAAGAACCAAGCCATAAGGTTGAAGGAATTGTCCGTAGAGCTCAGACACAGGATTGTGTTGAGGCACAGATCTGGGGAACTGTACCAAAATATGTCTGCAGCATTGAAGGTCCCCAAGAACACAGTGGAACACAGTGGCCTCCATCATTCTTCCTAGAACTGACCGCCCGGCCAAACTGAGCAATCAGGGGTGAAGGGCCTTGGTCAGGGAAGTGACCAAGAACCTGATGGTCACTCTGACAGAGCTCCAGAGTTCCTCTGTGTAGATGGGAGAACCTTCCAGAAGGACAATCATCTCTGCAGCACTCCACCAATCAGGCATTTATGGTAGAGTGACCAGATGGAAGGCACTTCTCAGTAAAAGGAACATGACAGACCGCTGGGAGTTTGCCAAAAGACACCTAAAGGACTCTCAGACCAAATCAAATCAATCAAATAAAATAAAATCACATTTTATTTGTCACATACACATGGTTAGCAGATGTTAATGCGAGTGTAGCGAAATGCTTGTGCTTCTAGTTCCGACAATGCAGTAATAACCAACGAGTAATCTAGCTAACAATTCCAAAACTACTACCTTATACACACAAGTGTAAAGGGATAAAGAATATGTACATAAAGATATATGAATGAGTGATGGTACAGAGCAGCATAGGCAAGATGCAGTAGATGGTATCGAGTACAGTATATACATATGAGATGAGTATGTAAACAAAGTGGCATAGTTTAAAGTGGCTAGTGATACATGTATTACATAAAGATGCAGTAGATGATATAGAGTACAGTATATACGTATACATATGCGATAAATAATGTAGGGTATGTAAACATTATATTAAGTAGCATTGTTTAAAGTGGCTAGTGATATATATTACATCAATTCCCATCAATTCCCATTATTAAAGTGGCTGGAGTTGAGTCAGTGTGTTGGCAGCAGCCACTCAATGTTAGTGGTGGCTGTTTAACAGTCTGATGGCCTTGAGATAGAAGCTGTTTTTCAGTCTCTCGGTCCCAGCTTTGATGCACCTGTACTGACCTCGCCTTCTGGATGATAGCGGGGTGAACAGGCAGTGGCTCGGGTGGTTGATGTCCTTGATGATCTTTATGGCCTTCCTGTGACATCAGGTGGTGTAGGTGTCCTGGAGGGCAGGTAGTTTGCCCCCGGTGATGCGTTGTGCAGACCTCACTACCCTCTGGAGAGCCTTGCGGTTGTGGGCATAGCAGTTGCCGTACCAGGCGGTGATACAGCCCGACAGGATGCTCTCGATCTGTAGAAGTTTGTGAGTGCTTTTGGTGACAAGCCAAATTTCTTCAGCCTATTGAGGTTGAAGAGGCGCTGCTGCGCCTTATTCACGATGCTGTCTGTGTGGGTGGACCAATTCAGTTTGTCTGTGATGTGTACGCCGAGGAACTTAAAACTTACTACCCTCTCCACTACTGTTCCATCGATGTGGATGGGGGTGTTCCCTCTTTTTTATTTTACCTTTATTTTACTAGGCAAGTCAGTTAAGAACAAATTCTTATTTTCAATGACGGCCTAGGAACAGTGGGTTAACTGCCTGTTCAGGGGCAGAACAACAGATTTTGTACCTTGTCAGCTCGAGGATTTGAACTTGGAACCTTTCGGTTACTAGTCCAATGCTCTAACCACTAGGCTACCCTGCCACCTCTGCTGTTTCCTGAAGTCCACAATCATCTCCTTAGTTTTGTTGACGTTGAGTGTGAGGTTGTTTTCCTGACACCACACTCCGAGGGCCCTCACCTCCTCCCTGTAGGCCGTCTCGTTGTTGTTGGTAATCAAGCCTACCACTGTTGTGTCGTCCGCAAACTTGATGATTGAGTTGGATGCGTGCGTGGCCACGCAGTCGTGGGTGAACAGGGAGTACAGGAGAGGGCTCAGAACGCACCCTTGTGGGGCCACAGTGTTGAGGATCAGCGGGGTAGAGATGTTGTTACCTACCCTCACCACCTGGGGGCGGCCCGTCAGGAAGTCCAGTACCCAGTTGCACAGGGTGGGGTCGAGACCCAGGGTCTCGAGCTTGATGACGAGTTTGGAGGGTACTATGGTGTTACAAGATTCTTTGGTCTAATGAAACCAAGATTGAACTCTTTGGCCTGAATGCCAAGTATCCAAGTGGAGGAAACCTGGGGCACCATCCCTCCAGTGAAGCATGGTGGTGGCAGCATCATGCTGTGGGGATGTTTTTGAGCGGCAGGGACTGGGAGGCTAGTCAGGATCAAGGGAAAGATGAACGGAGCAAAGTACAGAGAGATCCACGATGAAAACCTGCTCCAGAGCACTCAGGACCTCAGCTTGGGGCGAAGGCACACCTTCCAACAGGTCAACCACCCTAAGCACACAGCCAAGACAATGGAGGAGGGGCTTTGGGACAAGTCTCTGAATGTCCTTGAGTGGCCCAGCCAAAGCCTGGACTCTGGAGAGACCTGAAAATAGCTGTGCAGTGATGCTCCCCATCCAACCTGACAGAGCTTGAGAGGATCTGCAGAGAAGAATGGGAGAACCTCCCCAAATACAGGTAGCCAAGCTTGTAGCGTCATACCCAAGAAGACTCAAGGCTGTAATTGCTGCCAAAGGTGCTTCAACAAAGTACAGAGTAAAGGGTCTGAATACCTACGTAAATGTGATATTTTTCTATATATATATATTTTTTTATAAATTAGCAAACATTTCAAAAAAACTATTTTTGCTTTTTCATTATGAGGTATTGTGTGTAGTTTAATGAGGGAACTATTTTATCCATTTTAGAATAAGGCTGTAATTTAACAAAATTTTGAAAAAGTCAAGGGGTCTGAATACTTTCCGAATGCACTGTAAGTGAGAACCAAGAGCCTCCTAGGTTTTGTATTGAAGTCAATGTACCCAGAGGAGGACAGAAGCTAGCTGTCCTCTGGCTAACGCATGGTGCTGCTGAGACTACTGTAGACCTTCATTGCAAAACAGTGCATTTTAATAAATTATTTGGTGACGTAAATATATTTAGTATAGTTTTATCGTAAAATTTATGTTTGCTATTTTTATTTTTATGAAATTCACTGAGGAGGCTGGTCCTCCCCTTCCTCCTTTGAGGAGCCTCCACTGATTCAGAAATAATTCCTCTCAGTAACTAGTCTATTCTTCTATACTGCTTTATTGCAATCTGGTAGGCTTAATCCCCAATGACCTTTTTTAATTGACTTTTGTTGACAATTTAGAGGTCCTCAAGCCAGCTGGCAGTTGACCATAGTCATGATGTTGTTGTAGGGGAGTTGGACAGCGTTTGGTGCTTTTCATTGGGACCAGCACAGCACTGTAGCTAATATAATCCAAAGGGCTCCACTCGGCTGTAGCCCCGGTCCAAGGAGTACCTCAAGTCTCAGCTCACCGTGTGGAGGGGAGTGGAGCGGCGGTGACAACATATCTATTCCAGATGGAGGAGAGGAACGACCAACCAACAGACCAACTGCTGCTGACCTACTTTTACACTCTCCCTTTTCAAAATCATGCCACTACATAATAATGAGTGTGAGTTTTTGTCACAACCAAGGCTTGTGGGAAGTGACAAAGAGCTCTTATAGGAACAGGGCACAAATAATAACATAATAATAATCAATAATTTACTCTTTATTTAACCATCTTACAAATAAAACCTTATTTGTTCATCGAAGATTGTGAATAACTCCACACAGGTTAATGAGAAGGGTGTGCTTGAAAGGATGCACGTAACTCTGCAATGTTGGGTTGTATTGGAGAGAGTCTCAGTCTTAAATAATTTTCCACACACAGTCTGTGCCTGTAGCTTTCATGCCAGTGAGGGCCGAGAATCCACTCTCACATAGGTACGTGGTTGCAAAGGGCATCAGTGTTTTAGCAGCAGTTACGTTTGGCTACATACGGACCGTTAGTGGAATTCCCGTGAGAGAGTAACGGTTCATGTGATTGGATGTTAATTATTTGACTAGGCTACCTGTATTTGACATTGTGTTGTTATTTCGCTGAACACTAGATGGCGAGAAAAAAACCTCACCCAAATGTATAGCCACATTGGAAAATATACATTTGTATTTTTATTTATTTTTCATGTGATTTTTAATTGGCGTACCCCCGACGGCCAGGGGTATACCTGCCGTAGAGGTTAAAACTGAAAGGGGAAAAATCAGCCTTGTGACAAAATGCATTATAAAACTGCACATTTTTCTCATGGCAAAATGTGTTGAAATGTGGGAAGTTAGCTGTCCCCCCCCCCCCCCCCCCCCCCACACACACACACACACAAAAAAAGTTGTTTGTGTCACATCCTGATCTGATTCACCTGTCTTTGTGCTTGTCTCCACCAACCCTCCAGGTGTCGCCCATCTTCTCATTATCCCATTTGTATTTGTACCTGTGTTCTCTGTTTGTCTGTTGCCAGTTCGTCTTGTCTTGTCAGGTCTTACCAGCGTTCTTTCCCACATTCCTTTTTTTCTAGTTCTATTTCCTAGTTTTTTCTGGTTCTGACCATTCTGCCTGCCCTGCCGTCCTGTACCTGCCTGACTCTGACCTGATCACGAACCTCTGCCTGCCCTGCCGTCCTGTACCTGCCTGACTCTGACCTGATCACGAACCTCTGCCTGCCCTGCCGTCCTGTACCTGCCTGACTCTGACCTGATCACGAACCTCTGCATGCCCTGCCGTCCTGCCTGACCTGCCTGACTCTGACCTGATCACGAACCTCTGCCTGCCCTGCCGTCCTGTACCTGCCTGACTCTGACCTGATCACGAACCTCTGCCTGCCCTGCCGTCCTGTACCTGCCTGACTCTGACCTGATCACGAACCTCTGCCTGCCCTGCCGTCCTGTACCTGCCTGACTCTGACCTGATCACGAACCTCTGCCTGCCCTGCCGTCCTGTACCTGCCTGACTCTGACCTGATCACGAACCTCTGCCTGCCCTGCCGTCCTGTACCTGCCTGACTCTGACCTGATCACGAACCTCTGCCTGCCCTGCCGTCCTGTACCTGCCTGACTCTGACCTGATCACGAACCTCTGCCTGCCCTCCACAAGCCCTTTTCCTGCCCGTGTTTCTAATAAATCATCTGAGAACCGTACTATCAGCCTCCCTGTCTGCATCTGTGTTGTGATAATTTGTTTGTCTATTAGGTGGGCCCCCTACCCCTAGGGCCCCAAATGCGGTAGTCCGGCCCTGTGCCTATCCCTATCTCACCAGTCTGCCTGCCTAATTTTTATTTATTTTTATTTCACCTTTATTTAACCAGGTAGGCGAGTTGAGAACAAGTTCTCATTTACAATTGCGACCTGGCCAAGATAAAGCAAAGCAGTTCGACAGATACAACGACACAGAGTTACACATGGAGTAAAACAAACATACAGTCAATAATACAGTATAAACAAGTCTATATACAATGTGAGCAAATGAGGTGAGAAGGGAGGTAAAGGCAAAAAAAGGCCATGGTGGCAAAGTAAATACAATATAGCAAGTAAAACACTGGAATGGTCGTTTTGCAATGGAAGAATGTGCAAAGTAGAAATAAAAATAATGGGGTGCAAAGGAGCAAAATAAATAAATAAATTAAATACAGTTGGGAAAGAGGTAGTTGTTTGGGCTAAATTATAGGTGGGCTATGTACAGGTGCAGAAATCTGTAAGATGCTCTGACAGTTGGTGCTTAAAAGCTAGTGAGGGAGATAAGTGTTTCCAGTTTCAGAGATTTTTGTAGTTCGATCCAGTCATTGGCAGCAGAGATCTGGAAGGAGAGGCGGCCAAAGAAATAATTGGTTTTGGGGGTGACTACAGGTGACTACAGGTGGGAGATGCTATGGTGACCAGCGAGCTGAGATAAGGGGGGACTTTACCTAGCAGGGTATTGTAGATGAATGCAGTAGCCCCAGACACACACACACACATGCACACTGAGGTGGCCTGCTGTGGCCTGGGCAATGATTCCTGATGGCTTTCACGGAGGAAGAAAGGGCGGATGGATCTCTGGAGGTCTGCTGCCCCCATCAGCCTCACAGCATTTCTGATTCGGGTTCAGAGAAAAGTATGGGGGACTTTGCCAACAATAAGCTACTGTATGTCTCATATTCACCAGCATAGTAAGTCTATGGCCTATCAAGATCTCTTCACATTCAAGGAATGTTCAGCTGAAGCTTATTGAAAACACATCTTTATTTCACATGCTTACAAACCAGGCATACCTTTTTGAAGGATGATGGATTGAAAGCAGGAAGTCTTAGCTCTTCTATCTTTGGTAGAACATGACTGCCCTCTTCTGGTTATTGAAAAACCCTACACAAAGAGTTCAGGATGTACGCAGCATTGAGTCAATGCGTTACATGCTGTTGTCTGTTGGTTATGCTATGGGGGCATAACTAGCTACCTAGTTTAGTGAATATGAATGCCATAGTGATAATTATTCAATCAAAACAGCCAATTAAATAATTGTCCCGTTTCATTTTTCCGGTCAGGATGTCTCATAATTCTTAAAATACTAAGAAAAATAGTATATATTCCTGTGAGGATGTACCATTAACAAAAAATTGGTTGAAGATGCCACGAAGTAAGTGACAATGCCTTAACCATATGTGTGTTGAAGACCACTAAGGGCCTCTTCCATCCTTGTCAAGGGGAGTGCTAACCTTCTCTCCTTTCATACAACACAAACTGTTACTGTCAAATAATCTCTATATATATGACTGCGAGAGTATAAACGTATTTCCTAGGGTTACTCAAATTGAATCTACCAATATGGCTAAATATACAATAACAAGTATAAAATATCCTATTTTCTAATACGTGCAATGTTTTTCTAAATCAGTTTCAAATTAGTAGTTATATTAATTTATTCGTTCTATCTACGAAAAAGCCCAGAATGCATTGCCTAAAACTTCCATATCATTGGTGTGAGCCAATGACATCGAGTTATTGACCGCCTCAATCCAGGAAGTCAACAACATATTTTAGCATTTAAACCAGACCGTTTTGGTGTATGCTATGAAACAACTACCTATTCGGTTTCTGATTGTAGTTGTCTACTTACTCCATCAGCTGACGCCAATTACGTATAGTAGGTTAAAGTTCAAACAGAACAGAATAGATTGGATTGGTTCAATGAGAAATGTCTTTAACGAGAGAATTTGAATGGGGAAGGGAAGTATGGCAAAATAACACGTTTTGAAATGTTCCGCTCAAGACAAAACAGTACTGCATGGATGAGAAGCATTAAGTAGCGTTGGAAGTTGTTGATATCCCTCTCCATCTGTGGTCAGATTATATACTTATTGACAGATGAGTGGTCAAAATGCTTAAACTAGGTATAGCTAATTTTACATTTATAGCTGCTGGTTGTCAGTTTACTTTACCAGTCTTAACTAGCTACGCCCTTTAGACGCCAATGATAGCTAACAGAAACCCAGCCTTCCTAAAGGGTAGGAAGCAGGTGTTTTTACTCAAAGTAACAACACAGTCTGGTCAAAGACTTAGTAGTAGGTAGGGTTACCTATAACAACAAACAGTTGTGTTTTTACATATCTATTAACTTATTTCCGGATATCTTCAGAACTACCCACAATGCACAATTTTCTCAACATCATATGCAGAACCGGTGCTACCTATCTAGATCCCAGCCTCAGTGGTAACGTTATTTACTAGCTGTGCTAGCATGTAATTACAAATCCATATGTTAAATGTGGTTACGTTTACGCTACATACACTTTAAAAGGGGGACAGTTAGCTATAGCTAGTTAGTATCTAGCACATGATCATAACTCTCAGCTTTACACCACTCCAGCCGAACCTTGGCATTGTGCATGGTGATCTAAGGCTTGTGTGTGGCTGTTTGGCCATGGAAACCCATTTCATGAAGCTCCTGACAAACAGTTCTGGTGCTGACGTTGCTTCCAGAGGCAGTTTGGAACACGGTAGTAAGTGTTGCAACAGACACATTTTTATGTCCTCCAGCACTCGGCGATTGTGGGTTCCTACCTAGACGTTTCCACTTCACAATAACGGCGCTTACAGTTGACCGGGGCAGCTCTAGCAGGACAGAAATTTGACAAACTGACTTGTTGGAAAGGTGGCATCCTATGACAGTGCCACTTTGAAAGTCAGTGAGCTCTTCAGTAAGGCCATTCTACTGCCAATGTTTGTCTATGGAGATTGCATGGCTTTGTGCCTGATTTTTATACACCTGTCTGCAACAGGGATGGCTGAAATAACTGACTCCACTAATTTGGGGTGTCAGGGGTGTCCACATACTTTTGATTATATGTAGTGTAGATAGTATGTGTAACAGCATAGTTGTCTGTCCTCATTCTCCTCTAGCTTTCATGCTTATCTTTGCTGATACACAAGTATTTTAAAGTGTGCATGTGACAACTGTTAAAAGGGCTTTATAAATACATTTGATTGTATGTGAGTCTGCACTGCATGTATTGTTTATCTAATCTTTGTCACTGGTGTGTTCTGTTTTCGCAGATGGTGCTGGTGAGAGGCACACTACAGCAGTGGACTTGTCCAACCTGTGGTTGTACTGGACATCGCTCAGGTAAGCTGACCCCCTTGCCTGGATACCCATCCACATCGCTCCGGCCAACTGATGTTTCTTCTCCAAGATGAGTCTGTATTTGGCTCCCTCCCCAATGATTTCTAGAATGCAATCAAATTATGGCCGTTCTGATTTGGTTCTAGAAGTTGTTGGGGAGGGCTAGGGCTGTGGGGGTCAAGTAATTCTGTCTGTCAGTTGCAGTTGTTGTCAGGCAAAAGAGTGCCAGTTTTATGGTAATTAAATGTTAATTAATAAGTCATTTTTGCATCTCCAGGCCTCTATGCGTACAAGCTGCTGATGCGAGCCTTTGGAACGTCTACATTTTAGAAAGTCTAATAAATCTATTTAATATACATCATCACAATAAATCCATTACTTATTTTAGTCTGGTCTAAAGAATATAATTAAACTTAGATAAATGGAGAGGATATTTTTCCCATTCCAGAGCGAGTGTGCATTTGAAATGGCTATGTTGAGCATTAAGGTGATCATTTGAAACAGGTCCTATATGCTGGATTTAGATTTATTTGGCAACTTTAGTTGTGAATGATACAAACCTTATTATGTCTTAGAAATCAAAACATATATGGACTGTATGGTGCGATATATAGGCTATTGAAACTTGCTCTCTGTTCCTTGCCTCAGGCTGTACAGTCGTGGCCAAAAGTTTTGAGAATGACACAAATATACAATTTCACAAAGTCTGCTGCCTCAGTTTGTATGATGGAAATTTGCATATGTAAACAATGTGAAATGGCTAGCTAGTTAGCGGTGGTGCGCATTAATAGCGTTTCAATCGGTGAGACCATGAAGTAGTTGTTCCCCTTGCTCTGCAAGGGCCACGGCTTTTGTGGCGGGGTGGGTAACGATGCTTCGAGGGTGGCTGTAGTTGATGTGTGCAGAGGGTCCCTGGTTCGAGCCCAGGTTGGGGCGAGGAGAGGGACGGAAGCTAAATTGTTACACATATACTCCAGAATGTTATGAAGAGTGATCAGATGAATTGCAATTAATTGCAAAGTCCCCCTTTGCCATGCAAATGAACTGAATCCCCGAAAAACATTTCCACGGCATTTCAGCCCTGCCACAAAAGGACCATTTGACATCATGTCAGTGATTCTCTCATTAACTTCTTGCGTCGAGCCATCCCGGATCCGGTATCGTGACTACAGCCTCAAGCTCATTACCATAACGCAACGTTAACTATTCATGAAAATCGCAAATGAAATGAAATGAATCTATTTGCTCTCAAGCTTAGCCTTTTGTTAACAACACTGTCATCTCAGATTTTCAAAATATGCTTCTCAACCATTGCAAAACAAGCATTTGTGTAACAGTATTGATAGCTAACGTAGCATTTAGCGTAGCATGTAGCTTTAGCATTCAGCAGGCAACATTTTCACAAAAACCAGAAAAAGCATTCAAATTAAATAATTTACCTTTGAAGAACTTCGGATGTTTTCAATGAGGAGACTCTCAGATAGCAAATGTTCAGTTTTTCCTGAAACATTATTTGTTTAGGACAAATCGCTCCGTTTTCTGCGTCACGTTTAGCTACGAAAAAAAACCTGTATCCAGGATTGTGTAAATCTATCCGCAAGCTCATTAGCATAACACAACGTTAACTATTCATGAAAATCGCAAATGAAATGAAATTAATCTATTTGCTCTCAAGCTTAGCCTTTTGTTAACAACACTGTCATCTCAGATTTTCAAAATATGCTTTTGAACCATAGCTAAACAAGCATTTGTGTAACAGTATTAGTATTAGCCTAGCATAGGATTATGCCTCTATTTCAGCATGCAACATTTTCCACAAAAACCAGAAAAGAATTCAAATAAAATCATTTACCTTTGACTTCAGATGTTTTCAATGAGGAGACTCTGTTAGATAGCAAATGTTCAGTTTTTACAAAAAATATTATTTGTGTCGACTAATCGCTCCGTTTTGTTCATCACGTTTGGGTAAGGAAAAATAAATTAAAATAAGTCATTAAAACGCGAACTTTTTTCCAAATTAACTCCATAATATCGACAGAAACATGGCAAACCGATGTTTAGAATCAATCCTCAAGGTGTTTTTCACATATCTATCGACGATAAAATCCATCGTGGCAGTTTACTTTCTCTTCTGAAGAAATGGAACGCGCATGGACCTACAGATTACGCACACAGGACACTGGGCGGGACACCAGGTAAATGTAGTCTCTTATGGTCAATCTTCCAATGATATGCCTACAAACACGTCACAATGCTGCAGACACCTCGGGGAATAGACAGAAAGCGCAGGCTCATTCCTGGCGCATTCACAGCCATATAAGGAGACATTGGAACACAGCGCCTTCAGAATCTGGGGCATTTCCTGTATGAAACTTCATCTTGGTTTCGCCTGTTGCATTAGTTCTGGGGCACTCACAGATAATATCTTTGCCGTTTTGGAGACGTCAGAGTTTTATCTTTCCAAGGCTGTCAATTCCATGCATAGTCGAGCATCTTTTCGTGACAAAATATTGCGCTTAAAACGGGCACGTCTTTTTATCCAATAATGACACAGCGCCCCCATAGGTTGAAGAGGTTAACATAGGTGTGAGTGTTGATGAGGACAAGGCTGGAGATCACTCTGTATGCTGATTGAGTTTGAATAACAGACTGGAAGCTTCGAAGGGTGGTGCTTCGAATAATTGTTCTTCCTCTGTCAACCATGGTTACCTGCAAGGAAACACGTGCCGTCATCATTGCTTTGCACAAAAAGGGCTTCACAGGCAAGGATATTGCTGACAGTAAGACTGCACCTAAATCAACCCCATTTATCAGATCATCAAGAAATTCAAGGAGAGCGGTTCAATTGTTGTGAAGAATGCTTCAGGGCGCCCAAAAAAGTCCAGGAAGCGCCAGGACCATCTCCTAAAGTTGATTCAGCTGCGGGATCGGGGCACCCACCAGTACAGAGCTTGCTCAGGAAGGGCAGCAGGCAGGTGTGAGTGCATCTGCACGCACAGTGAGGCAAATACTTTTGGAGGATCGCTTGGTGTCAAGAAAGGCAGCAAAGAAGCCACTTATCTCCAGGAAAAACATCAGGGACAGACTAATATTCTGCAAAAGGTATAGGGATTGGACTGCTGAGGACTGGGGTAAAGTCATTTTCTCTGATGAATCCCCTTTCCGATTGTTTGGGGCATCCGGAAAAAAGCTTGTCCGGAGAAGACAAGGTGAGCACTACCATCAGTCCTGTGTCATGCCAACAGTAAAGCATCCTGAGACCATTCATGTGTGGGGTTGCTTCTCAGCCAAGGGAGTGGGCTCACTCACAATTTTGCCTAAGGACACAGCCATGAATAAAGAATGGTACCAACACATCCTCTGAGAGCAACTTCTCCCAACCATCCAGGAACAGTTTGGTGACGAACAATGCCTTTTCCAGCCATAAGGCAAAAGTGATAACTAAGTGGGGGAACAAAAGTTGATATTTTGGGTCCATGGCCAGGAAACTCCCCAGACCTTAATCCCATTGAGAACTTGTGGTCAAACCTCAAGAGGTGGGTGGACAAACAAAACCCCATAAATTCTGACAAACTCCAAGCATTGATTATGCAAGAATGGGCTGCCATCAGTCAGGATGTGGCCCAGAAGTTAATTGACAGCATGCCAGGGCAGATTGCAGAGGTCTTGAAAAAGAAGGGTCAACACTGCAAATATGGACTCTTTGCATCAACTTCATGTAATTGTCAATAAAAGCCTTTGACACTTATGAAATGCTTGTAATTATACTTCAGTATTCCTTAGTAACATCTGACAAAAATATCTGAAGACACTGAAGCAGCTATCTTTGTGGAAATCAATAT
This sequence comes from Oncorhynchus nerka, assembly GCF_034236695.1. Taxonomy (NCBI): domain Eukaryota; kingdom Metazoa; phylum Chordata; class Actinopteri; order Salmoniformes; family Salmonidae; genus Oncorhynchus; species Oncorhynchus nerka. The sequence goes on from NC_088399.1 coordinate 22,467,775, forward strand.
TTGTGTCATTCTCAAAACTTTTGGCCACGACTGTACACAGCTGTTCTCTCATCAAGTGGTCATATGTTCATGTTCACCAATCAGACTATTCTGAATTTATTCTTAATCTAATATGTAAAATTTGTTTTGATTTAGAATGGCCCATTATTAAATGGGCAGGCGCAGGGGGAAAAAGACGTCATACATATACTCAAATAGCAAATGGAGGCCAGGCGCTTTCCATCCAGTAGCACCTTTCTGATTCAGAGGGGTTGGGTTACATGCGGAAGACTCATTTCAGCTGAATGCATTCAGTTAACCAGGTATCCCCCTCTACCTTTTGTAGGCTACTTCAATTTTATAGCAGCGCATGTGCTTAACATGAGCAGCTGAGAAATAAATATAACAACACTTATTTCACTCCAAGCATCAACCACTATTTGAGGAGCATGTGCTCGCGGCCAGACAAGTGATATTCTGCCCAAACTCTGTATGCCATGGGCTCTCCAACCTTGTTCCTGCAGCCACCTAGTGCTTAATTTAGGAAACAATGTGAAATAATTTCAGGAACATCGCAACAAAACATACTTTTGGCCATGTAGTGTATGTGGACACCCCTTCAAATTAGTGGATTAGGCTATTTCAGCCACACCCGTTGCTGACAGGTGAATAAAATCGAGCACACTGCCATGCAATCTCCATAGACAAACATTGGCAGTAGAATGGCCCGTACGGAAGCGCTCAGTGACTTTTAATGTGGCACCGTCATAGGATGCCACCTTTCCAACAAGTCAGTTCATCAAATTTCTGCCTTGCTAGAGTTGCCCCAGTAAACTGTAAATTTATTGTGAAGTGGAAAGTCTAGGAGCAACAACTGTGCAGCTACACAAGCTCAAAGAACGGGGCCGCAAGTGCTGAAGCGCATAGTGCTTAAAAATGGTCTGTCACTGGTTGCAATACTCACTACCGAGTTTCAAGCTGTCGCTGAGTGCAACATCCGCACAATAACTGTTTGTTGCGAGCGTCATGAAATGAGTTTCCATGGCTGAGCAGCTGCACACAAGCCTAAGATCACCATGCACAATTACAAGTGTCTGTTGGAATGGTGTAAAGCTGGCTGCCATTGGACTCTGGAGCAGTGGAAACACCATCTTGCAGTCCGACGGACAAATCTGGGTTTGGTGGATGCCAGGATAATGCTACCTGCCACATTGCATAGTGCCAACTGTAAAGTTTGATGGATGAATAATGGTCTGGGGCTGTTTTTCATGGTTCAGGCCCCTTAGTTCCAGTGAAGGAAAATCTTAACGCTACAGCATGCAATGACATTCTAGACGATTCTGTGCTTCAAACTTCAAATCAAATCAAATTTTATTTGTCACATACACATGGTTAGCAGATGTTAATGCGAGTGTAGCGAAATGCTTGTGCTTCTAGTTCCGACAATGCAGTGATAACCAACAAGTAATCTAACTAACAATTCCAAAACTACTGTCTTATACACAGTGTAAGGGGATAAGGAATATGTACATAAGGATATATGAATGAGTGATGGTACAGAGCAGCATACAGTAGATGGTATCGAGTACAGTATATACATATGAGATGAGTATGTAGACAAAGTAAACAAAGTGGCATAGTTAAAGTGGCTAGTGACATAAGGATGCAGTCGATGATCTAGAGTACAGTATATACATATGCATATGAGATGAATAATGTAGGGTAAGTAACATTATATAAGGTAGCATTGTTTAAAGTGGCTAGTGATATATTTACATCATTTCCCATCAATTCCCATTATTAAAGTGGCTGGAGTTGGGTCAGTGTCAATGACAGTGTGTTGGCAGCAGCCACTCAATGTTAGTGGTGGCTGTTTAACAGTCTGATGGCCTTGAGATAGAAGCTGTTTTTCAGTCTCTCGGTCCCAGCTTTGATGCACCTGTACTGACCTCGCCTTCTGGATGATAGCGGGGTGAACAGGCAGTGGTTCGGGTGGTTGATGTCCTTGATGATCTTTATGGCCTTCCTGTAACATCGGGTGGTGTAGGTGTCCTGGAGGGCAGGTAGTTTGCCCCCGGTGATGCGTTGTGCAGACCTCACTACCCTCTGGAGAGCCTTACGGTTGAGGGCGGAGCAGTTGCCGTACCAGGCGGTGATACAGCCCGCCAGGATGCTCTCGATTGTGCATCTGTAGAAGTTTGTGAGTGCTTTTGGTGACAAGCCGAATTTCTTCAGCCTCCTGAGGTTGAAGAGGCGCTGCTGCGCCTTCTTCACGACGCTGTCAGTGTGAGTGGACCAATTCAGTTTGTCTGTGATGTGTATGCCGAGGAACTTAAAACTTGCTACCCTCTCCACTACTGATCCATCGATGTGGATAGGGGGTGTTCCCTCTGCTGTTTCCTGAAGTCCACAATCATCTCCTTAGTTTTGTTGACGTTGAGTGTGAGGTTATTTTCCTGACACCACACTCCGAGGGCCCTCACCTCCTCCCTGTAGGCCGTCTCGTCGTTGTTGGTAATCAAGCCTACCACTGTTGTGTCGTCCGCAAACTTGATGATTGAGTTGGAGGCGTGCATGGCCACGCAGTCGTGGGTGAACAGGGAGTACAGGAGAGGGCTCAGAACGCACCCTTGTGGGGCCCCCGTGTTGAGGATCAGCGGGGAGGAGATGTTGTTGCCTACCCTCACCACCTGGGGGCGGCCCGTCAGGAAGTCCAGAACCCAGTTGCACAGGGCGGGGTCGAGACCCAGGGTCTCGAGCTTGATGACGAGCTTGGAGGGTACTATGGTGTTGAATGCCGAGCTGTAGTCGATGAACAGCATTCTCACATAGGTATTCCTCTTGTCCAGGTGGGTTAGGGCAGTGTGCGGTGTGGTTGAGATTGCATCGTCTGTGGACCTATTTGGGCGGTAAGCAAATTGGAGTGGGTCTAGGGTGTCAGGTAGGGTGGAGGTGATATGGTCCTTGACTAGTCTCTCAAAGCACTTCATGATGACGGAAGTGAGTGCTACGGGGCGGTAGTCGTTTAGCTCAGTTACCTTAGCTTTCTTGGGAACAGGAACAATGGTGGCCCTCTTGAAGCATGTGGGAACAGCAGACTGGTATAGGGATTGATTGAATATGTCCGTAAACACACCGGCCAGCTGGTCTGCGCATGCTCTGAGGGCGCGGCTGGGGATGCCGTCTGGGCCTGCAGCCTTGCGAGGGTTAACACGTTTAAATGTCTTACTCACCTCGGCTGCAGTGAAGGAGAGACCGCTTTGTGGCAACAGTTTGGGTAAGTCCCTTTCCTGTTTCATTATGACAATGTCCCCGTGCACAAAGCAAGGTCCATAGAGAATTTTTTTTTTTTCGAGATCGGTGTGGAAGAACTGACTGGCCTGCACAGAGCCCTGACCTCAAACCCATCAAACAGCTTTTTGGATGAATTGGTACACTGACTGCAAGTCAGGCCTAATTGCCCGACCTCTAATACTCTTGTGGCTGAATGGAAGCAAGTCCCCGAAGCAATGTTCCAACATCTAGTGGAAAGCCTTCCCAGAAGAGTGGCTGTTATAGCATCAAAGGGGGGACCAACTCCATATTAATGCCCATGATTTTGGAATGAGATGTTCGACGAGCAGTGTATTTCTGTAGGGTATTTCTGTTGACAGCACGTCTGCGTGCTCGAGAAAGGAATAAAGAAGAGAGAAGGAGATGGGAACACATGGTGGTGAGATATTCTGTATAGCTAAAGGTAGTATCTCACCCAATTAATTTTGAAAATATAAAAAATACCCTTATTACTTATTCAAAAATCAAATTCAGTAATTGTAACTGTAAACCACCCTGCACAATGAATGAACCAACCACACCGCCAAGGGCTATACTACTCTCACAGACTCATGAATAGAAATGTTGGAGCATAAGGTAACCAGTCCATCCAGTATGCATAATAATACAGTCCACACTCAATGCCTAGACCAAATATGTACCAAAGACATTTTAAGAAATGTTGTTTGTTTTTCTGCCATGCATACTGTAGGCTATGTATTGTATAAAGGCACAATCATATGTTTACATCTGTATTTTTTTTCGTGCTTGGGCTCATAAGCCTATGAATATGCTCTGATATGCATATAGGTGTTTTTAATTAATCATCACCTTAGAAAGAGCTGTCCATTTCGTAGTGTTAGGTTTTGAAACAACATCCACAACAACCCTGTTTTACACTGTTTCAGTCTGCTGTTGAGCTTTCAGATTGATTGTCACAGTGAGGTGAGTTTTAAAAGTATGATAGGCCTTCTGTTTTGATGTTTGATGTGATTTTTGATAGCATTTCTTTTGAACCTTTATTTAACTAGGCAAGTCAGTTAACTTCTAGGGTAGGAGGCAGCATTGGGAATTTTGGATGAAAAGCGTGCCCAAATTAAACTGCTTACTACTCAGCCATAAAAGCTAGAATATGCATATAATTAGTAGATTTGGATAGAAAACACTGAAGTTTCTAAAACTGTTTGAATGATGTCTGTGAATATAACAGAACTCATATGGCAGGCAATAACCTGAGAAAAAAATCCAACCAGGAAGTGAGAAATCTGAGGTTTGTCGTTTTTCAACTCTTGCCCTATCGAATACACAGTGTCTATGGGGTCATGTTGCACTTCCTAAGGCTTCCACTAGATGTCAACAGTCTTTAGAACCTTGTTTGATACTTCTACTGTGATGTGGGGGCGAATGAGAGGGGAATGAGTCAGAGGTCTGCCAGGAGCCACGAGCTGACCGTGCGTGGTCACGTGAAAGTTAGCTTGCGCTCTATTGCTTTTCTACAGACAAAGGAATTCTCCGGTTGGAACATTATTGAAGACTTATGTTAAAAACATCCTAAAGATTGATTCTATACATCATTTGACATGTTTCTACGGACTGTAACGGAAATTTTTGACCTTTTGTCTGCTGCTAGTTACCGCGCGTCGTGAGTTTGGATTGTGTACTGAATGCGCAAAAAAAATGAGTTATTTGGACATAATCGAACAAAACAAACATTTATTGTGGAACTGGGATTCCTGGGAGCGCATTCTGATGAAGTTCATCAAAGGTAAGTGAATATTTATAATGCTATTTCTGACTTCTGTTGACTCCAAAATGGCCAATATCAATTTGGCTTGATTTGTCGTCTGAGCGCCGTACTCAAAGTTTAAAAAAAATCTGACACAGCGGTTGCATTAACGAGAAGTGAATCTATAATTCCATGCATAACAATCTTTTAGCAATGTTTATTTTGAGTATTTCTGTAAATTGATGTGACTCTGCAAAATCACCGGATGTTTTGGAACTACTGAACATAACGTGCCAATGTAAATATAAATATGAACTTTACCGAACAAAACATACATGTATTGTGTAACATGAAGTCCTATGAGTGTCATCTGATGAAGATCATCAAAGGATAGTGATTCATTTTATCTCTATTTCTGCTTTTTGGGACTCCTCTCTTTGGCTGGAAAAATGGAAAAACTCTGTCCCTTTAACCACTCTGAAATAAATGCAAATGGGGCAGCAGGTCGCCTAGTGGTTAGTGTTGGGCTAGTAACCGAAAGATTGCAAGATCGAATCCCCGAGCTAACAAGGAAATAATCTGTAGTTCTTCCCCTGAACAAGGCAGTTAACCCACTGTTCCTAGGCCGTCATTGAAAATAAGAATTTGTTCTTAACCTCTCGGTAGCGTCACACCTGTCAACAGCCAGTGAAACTGCAGGGTGCCAAATTCAAAACAGAAATCTCATAATTAAAATTCCTCAAACATACAAGTATTTCACACCACTTTAAAGATAAACTTGTTGTAAATCCAGCCACAGTGTCCGATTTCAAAAAGGCTTCATGACGAAAGCACACCAAACGATTATGTTAGGTCAGTACCTAGCCACAGAAAAACACAAAAAGCAGAAATAGAGATGATAAAATGAATCACTAACCTTTGATGATCTTCATCAGATGACACTCATAGGACTTCATATTACACAATACATGTATGTTTTGTTCAATAAAGTTCATATTCATATCCAAAAATCTCAGTTTACATTGGCGCGTTAAGTTCAGTAGTTCCAAAACATGCAGTGATTTTGCAGAGAGCCACATCAATTTACAGAAATACTCATAATAAACATGGGTAAAAGATACAAGTGTTATGCATGGAATTTTAGATCCACTTCTCCTTAATGCAACCGCTGTGTCAGATTTCGAAAAAGCACACCATGCAATAATGTGAGTACAGCACTCAGACAACAAAACAAGCCATACAGATATCCGCCATGTTGTGGAGTCAACAAAGTCAGAAATAGCATTATAAATATTCACTTATCTTCATCAGAACGCACTCCCAGGAATCTCAGTTCGACAATAAATGTTGATTTGTTCGATAAAGTCAATTTATGTCCAAATACCTCCTTTTTGTTTGCGCGTTTAGTACACAATCCAAACTCACGACGCGCGGGCAAGTCCAGGCGAAATTTCCGATGTAAAGTCGTAGACTTAGTCGTAGTCGTAGAAACATGTCAAACGAAGCATAGAATCAATCTTTAGGATGTTTTTATCATAAATCTTCAATAATGTTCCAACCGGAGAATTCCTTTGTCTGTTGGAACGCAGCTACGTCTCACATGAACGCGCGTGATTCGCTCATGCCACTCTGGCAGACCTCTGACTCAATCAGCTCCCATTCCCCCCTCCTTCACAGTAGTAGCATCAGTCAAGGTTCTAAAGACTGTTGACATCTAATGGAAGCCTTAGAAAGTGCAATATGGCCCCTTGGACACTGTATATTCGATAGGCAATGATTTGAAAACCTACAAACCTCAGATTTCCCACTTCCTGGTTGGATTTTTTTCTCAGGTTTTTGCCTGCCATATGAGTTCTGTTTTACTCACAGACATCATTTAAACAGTTTTAGAAACTTCAGTGTTTTTTTATCCAAATCTACTAACAATATGCATATATTAGCAACTGGGCCTGAGTAGCAGTCAGTTTACTCTGGGCATCTTATTCATCCAAGCTACTCAATACTACCCCCCAGTCCCAAAGAAGTTAACTTCTTGGTGACGGGGCAGTATTTTCACATCTGGATGAAATGCAAGCCCAAATTCAACTGCCTGCTACTCATCCCCAGAAGATAAGATATGCATATTATTAGTATATTTGGATAGAAAACACTCTGAAGTTTCTAAAACTGTTTGAATCATGTCTGCGAGTATAACAGAACTTATTTAGCAGGCGAAACCCAGAGGACAAACCATTCAGATTTTTTTTTTGAGGTCACTCTTTTCAATGGGTTTTCATTGGGAATCCAGATTTCTAAGGGACCTTCTCTTGCAGTTCCTACCGCTTCCACTGGATGTCACCAGTCTTAAGAAATTGGTTGAGGTTTTTCCTTTGTGTAATGAAGAAGTACGGCCATCTGGAACGTGGGTAACTTGAAGTGTACTGTTAGATAGAGGTGCGTGACCAGAAGGCAGGCTACAGTTTGTTTTCCTCCTGTATTGAACACAGATCATCCAGTCTTCATTTTGATTGATTATTTACGTAAACAAATACCTGAAGTTGTATTACAAAAGTAGTTTGAAATGTTTTGGCAAAGTTTACAGGTAACTTTTGAGATATTTTGTAGGCAAGTTGGAACCGGTATTTTTCTAGATCAAACCCTCCAAATAAATGGACATTTATCGACGGTATTAATCGAACAAAAGGACCATTTGTGATGTTTATGGGACATATTGGAGTGCCAACAAAAGAAGCTCGTCAAAGGTAAGGCATGAATTATATTTTTTATTTCTGCATTTTGTCGCGCCTGCAGGGTTGAAATATGGTTTCTCTCTTTGTTTACTATGGTGCTATCCTCAGATAATAGCATCGTTTGCTTTCACGGCCTTATTGAAATCTGACATGTTGGCTGGATTCACAACAAGTGTAGCTTTAATTTGCCATCTTGCATGTGCGATTTTTATAATAAGTTATTTGAATTTGGCGCTCTGCATTTTCCCTGGCTTTTGGCCAGGTGAGACGCTAGCGTCCCACATATCCCAGAGAGGTTAACAAGTGACAGCCGTAAGGGATCATAGCTTTTACCTGGTCAATCCGTTATGGAAAGAGCAGGTGTTTTGTATGTTCCAGTGTAAGCCTGACTCAGACCACTCACACAAGAAAAAAAGTAAGTTATTTTCAACATGTATTTAATTGGCACAGTTAACACAATACAAAGTATTCAGTGCTCTAAAACATAAGCATATACCAACTTGAACACAAACAAAAGTGCTACACACACCATTTGGCAGACTTTACAAAAAAAACAGTCTTAGCAAAGCAGAGAAAACAAAGTAAGGCCTTTAATACTTAACCTTAAAAATATATTTATTTCCTTTTTTGTCTTAGTTTAATCCATATTTATTTATATATATTCTCTCTAATTTCAACAAGCCATTTTCTTTTGTACAGGTGCACTGGGGCCTGGCTGGAGGTCTGGGTTGGTCTCAGTCGAGAGTTAGGCAGATTTTTCTCTATACTGGCTCTCTGAGTGGGTATGTCTGTCAGTCAGCACAGCATAGAGATGCACCTTCTGATGGTCTGCATAAAAATCAGTTTTGCCTTCTCACAAACAAACAAAACAACTGCCAAGTCAATATCTACACTAGTCAAAATAAGAGCTGGACGGCTGGGAATAGCAAAGTGAAACTTTGACCTGACCTGATTCTCGGCCACAGAACATGCAGATTTGCGCTGCTTGTCTTTTTAAATTATGTCAAGTAACTGGGACTCCACATGGTGATGGATCACTGTTCAATTGTGGTTCTGCTGATAATATACATGGTTTGCATTGATACAATTTCAGTTGCTGCTCCTTGAAATGTTGCTTGAGTAATAATACTGGAATACATTGTTTTTCAAAACACTTAAGGTGGAGTGCCAAATGGCACACTATTCCCTACATAGTGTAATTCTTTTGACCAGAGCAGGATCAAAAGTAGTGCACTATATAGGGAGCCATTTGGGACATACCTGAAGCTAATAATATCACTAATTGCTTCATTACACAAAACAAATGTTTTTCATTACTTTATCTACAGTGACTTCAGGCAGATCAAACAACTGGTTTCATCATCAAGTGGTTTGTAATTCAGGTGCAACAGTTTTCCAGCTAGAAACTAGCTACAAATTAAAAAGCAATCTCTTCGACCAAACACTGTTAAAAAATAATTACAAAATTAAAATGTTTATATGCGTTCAAGAAAGGGAAACAGTGGACATCATCATCTCTGTAGACATTGAGAGTAATCTTCCTTCACCACCTTTATAAAAAAACGAGATGTCTCGACCTAGTCAACATACCATAGATAATAGAATGGCATCTTACTCCCCCTGATTACTGCACAGTTGGGTAGAGCATGCAAGTTAAGCATTTCACTGTACTTGTGCATGTGACACAACTTGAACTTGTTTTTAGATTAAGTGGTAGCTAGGATCAACCCAGTTAAGGCCCAATAGGAAGTTTGTCTTGTCTCATATTCAGTCACAACATTGTGGGAAAGTGTGTGGATCATAGTATACAATACTTCCACACGCAGTAGTAAGTGGCCCAAGCAAACTACATGAGAATTTGAAATAATCTTCAAGTTCTCTTCCAGGGGACACTGTCTGTTGGATATACAGTGGAGACGTGAAACACCGCAGCATGTATCCACAGGATGACGCTAACGACCGCTTGCCTTCAACACACTTCTCAAACACGTACAATGTCAGCCAACAACATTACATACATACAGTATAACAAATAGACAAATTCAATGTTTTACTGTGCATGATATCATTCAGAAACAGACATTTTGGAATCCCACATTTTCTTCTCTTCTGGTAATGAGATTTGAGCTAGAGGAGTTACTGTGAGGGAGAGCACACACTCACTGTTAAAAACACAGGTAGGTGAACATGCTTTCAGAGACGACGAACAGTCAAACAGCCACAACAAAAAAACTAAATAAGGAACAGCTAGTAGATGATCCACAGGCACAGAACCCAAAAGGTGACGAATGAATAAACTGGTTAAGAAGTGTAACAGGCCGTGGGGGTTAACTTAAACAAAAAAGGCCGGGTGACGAGCATAAGCTAGCCCCCTGAACCAAGCGGGAGGGGGCGAGCCAAGGAGGAGACAGGGCAAGCATGCACACCGCACGCACCACCTGAGAGATGCCCCACCATAAGCGGTGACATGGCGCTCAACGACCAGCGACTGGCACTTGCAGGGGAGGGGAGGGGTGTGGCCAGAGAGGAGCAGACGGGATGCCAGTAACAACACATGATGGTACGGTAAGGTGAGAGAGTGCAGGTGAGTGAAGTAATGTGAACCTGTCTCCAACCCCACATTCCTGGAACTCCCAGTCCTGTCCCTTTCTCAGTCATGGATGGAGTGTGTATGGGGGATGTACATGATACTGACAGGCACCCACACGCGTACACACACTATAAATGAACTTCAGTCATACAGATGACAAATCAGAGAGTGGAATAAATGTGTTGTTTCCATGGAAACTCCATGTGATGCTGGATCTGGACTGTTCCTTCTGCGATGATGGCTCTGAGTCAATGAGTGAGAGATTCTGCAACTGCATCCACCTGATTGATTTGTATGGGAGTGTGGACTGGAGAGGGATTGGGTTGCTTCAGAGCTGGTCCCGGCCCTGTCTGACCACACCCTGCCGTGCTTTAGGAGGGGGGTTAGGGAGGAGTGGCAGGGAAGTGGGTTGGGACTCGGGGGGGCATTCGAGGTGAGAGAGCCAACAGCGTCCATGGTAACGCCGCATAGCGGAAGCTGAGTTAGTACATTGAGAAGCAAAGCTTTGCAGAGACAAAAGAAGCAAAATGATAAATGGGTAATAACCTATTAAAAAATAAAAGATTTACGAGCGCTCAATTTGGTTTGTTTTTCTCTTATTGTTGCTTCTGGTCAGAGACCGTTGCAGAAGGAGAGAACTCTACAAATGTATCAGGTTGGAAATTGAGATGCATCATAGGCCTCCTGCCTTTGCCTCGGTCATGTCGCTCTCTCTGACTTTCTGACCGTAAAGGAACGTGGTCGCTCTGTCGCTGAGGCTGCTTGCCCTGCCATTCCTGAGCCAGCTCTCACACTTTTAGGAATCTGCAATTTGAAAAAAAAGTATAAATAACACGAGAATCTCAGAAAGAAAATGTAGTTCACTATTCTTTGCATTCGTCTTCTGAAGGAAATATTGTTCTGTAGTCAGATAACTATCTAATCCAGAGAACCCAAGAAGCTCCTTCTCTCTGGCTTTAATATCAGTTGCTATACCTTAAAAATAGAATCTTTTGATTCTGCTACTGTTTCTAAATGTCAGCTTTGTGTGTGAATCTATCATTTCCAAAAACCAAGAGACACTTAAGCTTCTAACAATTTCAAACATGCACCAAAACATGTTAGGTAAAACATAAAATGACTACAAATTGAACATGCCTCACATTTAATTTGGACCCTGGTTTGGGGGAAGTGTGTTAGCACTGACAGAAATGGGATTACTTTACTGCTTGAGGAGAAAGGGTTGTGAAGGCATATTTGTTGAGCTTTTTGAGATTTGACAAAGTTGGAATCTCTTCCAAGAGACCTTTTGGGCCTATGATTGCACAATTCAGTAATCTTCAAAAGATAAATGCCTGGATATTTTAGAGGCATAAAACAGTTTGTCAACACCATACTTTAGCACAGATGCTTCTCAAATCGACTCATCTGCACAAGGGTGCTACTCAAAACCCATGCATGAGCTGGCAACCAACCAAGCACCAACGTTCCAATCAGCCCCACAACAGTCCGTTCTCACAATGTTCTCACCGAGAGGGAAAATGACGGTACAGCTCATTCTCAATCCTGTATTCCTGTATGAAAAGAAAGGTCCAGAATAGTCCAAAACTAAAATATATATATATATATAAAGTTGTCTCTTTCTTGGACCTTTAAGTATGTGATTGGTGCATGTTGACTGTAGAGGAGTGAGACAATCTAAGGGATAGGGGTTGTTATTCAAAACAATATATTTGTCATGAATTAGGTACAGCATGTAGTCATTATGTATAGCAGAATCAGTAATTTCTCATTAGCATATTTCTACATTGTACAATCTAGCATGCTTTACTACTGGGGACAGCAAGCAACTGGTGTTGATTTTTTCCCCACATGCTCTTTAAAAACTATCCTGTGGTTTTAACCCCCCAAAAAAGTTTATTTGAGAGCCTATATTAGTTATCTTCAAATACCACCTCTGTGTGGGAAGATGATACAGACCATCAACATCTTATGTTAGTCAAACACAGATACAGACACAAACTTACATTTGCCATTTTGTTTTCATCCTGACCTCAACTAGTCTATCTTTGAGGCCATTGGCTATGATAAAATATATCTTTGAGGTCAGTTGATTACATGTCTGGGGAGAAAGAAATGGCAGCAGATTCAAAAAGTTGGGAAATATGACCCTATGCATATCAAGAACAATAAGACAGCAGCACTCATTGAAATCCTCATTAAAACTGGCCTGATTCCCATTGAGTTGACTGGAGAGGTAATGACAGTGCTCCCGGCTGGCCACTCAGTGGCACTAAAGCAAACGAGGAGAGGATTCTCTCAGAACCAGTGGGAAAACAACGCTCCCCTAGATACCGATCTAGGATTAGCTTCCACAACCCTAACCTTCACCTTTCTAGGTTAAAATGCAAAACTGACCCGGGTGGAAACCCTGACAGAGCAAGATGGAAATTCTGATTGGTCCATCTTTCAGAGAGGGAGAGAGTGGGAGGAGTCTACTCTGGTCTAACCAACCATCACCCTCACTCCTCCCATCTTCTCTCACCAAATCCTTATTTTGTCCCATCCAAAAAGAAAACCCCTTCAGTTAAATGTATGTCATAGCACCTTTGGTGTTCGTTTCCAAAAAGACCTCGACGTAGGACGTGGGTACGTAGCCTTCTTCCTCTTCGTTCCTGCGGACCCTCGTCCAGCCATCACCTTTATCCTGCTCTATTACAAACAGCAGCTCTCCTTCTGTCACTGAGATAGTCCCCTCATTATGACCTGAGGGAGGAGGAAAGGAAGGAGGGAGGGAGGGAGAGAGACAGTGTAAAAAAAATAGGTGGGAAAGTAAAATTGTTGCGTTTCTCTCAAATAGTCAAATAGATGTGCCAGCCCACATTACCCGTGTTGTTGTCTCTGATTGGTGTATTACCTGTTAAAGGTGTATTACCTTCAAATGAGTAGACGGCTTTACAGGTGCCGATGGTGGGCAGTGTCTCCTCATCCCCATCATCAAACTCATCATCAAACTCTGGAGTGTTTGCTATGGCCACCTTGACCTGAGTCTCTGAACTCTGCTCCTCTGTGTAACTGCCATCCGGGCTGCTCAAGGACCACACACACACACACACACACACACACAGTAACTATAGCAATCTCACAACACATACTGTAACAAACTAGAAAGCTGTGTTGATTAATGGAGTGTGTGTTGTGTGTACTGTACCTCTCTCTGTCCTGTGCACAGTTGTTGTCGACCATGGTGCTGTTGCTGTTCTGTGACTCGTACAGACCACTCTGTCTCCTGGGAGTGTCACTCCTCGATGGTAACCTCCCCTCCACCTCCGCCAGCCATCCCTGGTAGGGACAGTCAGACACACACACATACGTTAGGGATGTGAGATGAGATCTGCTAGTGTAGTTCATTCCAGAGCTATACTAGCAACACTCACAGTTCGTCCAGCATCTAAAAATAAATTAATGTCTGGCATAGGTCAAGAGGGCTTAGGATGACTCACCTCGAATTTATGGACCTCGGACTGCAGTTTCTCGATGTTCATTGCCATCTCTACTAGCCGGGGGTCCACACTGGCAGGGTCTCCCATCTGGGGATTCTTCTCATACACACCCTTCATCTTAGTTAGGGCATCTCTGATGGATGGACACAGAGGAAGAGATATTAACTAATTTCATCGTCCGTTCCCCCGCAGAAATCTAATTAGCATAATAACCAAATCCCCATACATTTCTCAGTTTAAGCTAGAGATATCGTTTATTTTGCATTGGATCAGTGGCGACGTGTCATTCAGAGAAGAGCCCCACCTGTTTAGCCATGTTTTTCTTCTTTCTGTTTTGCATGTTATTCTGGCATTAATACGTGTCACATATCAGTTTGCAAACAATATAAAAATGAATCCATTATTGAGTTAATAAAGCTGCATGCAGGTGTTTCAGCCTAGCTCAGTTCTTTCTGTGGTGGTGGAGCAGCCAGCGGATAATACGTAACTAGGGGTTCTCTAGTTGCGCTGTGATTGGCTCAGTGTTATTTCACTCATGGGGACACTACGTCACCACAAAATCTACAGGTAGAGCTCGAAAATTCAAGTCCCTTGGGTGCTGCCATAGAGTTACATTAGAAGTGCCCATCCAAGAAGGCTCAAGGTCATTGGCCACAGATAAAATATATAATCACGTTATATCTACCATAGCTTTGATTGGATTGATGTCAACCTCATACTTTCAAAATCTTGATGACAAGCAGTCATCATCATGCATCAAGTCGGCAATCTACTGGCAAATCCTTTTCAATCCCTGCCATATAAAAATAGATTATAGATAAAACATCATCGGCCATTGGACATAAACATTACATACAACAATGAGTGATAAGGCGCCACTACAGCCCGGGGTTCGATCCCAGGCTGTGTCACTGCCTGTCGTGATCGGGAGACGCATGGGACGGTGCACAATTGGTCCAACGTCGTCCGTGTTAGGCCGACCGTGATGTCCTTGTCTCATCGTGCTCTAGCGACTCCTTGTTGTGGGCCGGTCGGTCCACTTCGGGCGTCAGAGCGACAGTGTTTCCTCCGACACATTGAGATGGTGCGGCTGGCTTCCAGGTTAAGCGAGCAGTGTGTCAAGAAGCAGTGCGGGCTCTCGACCTTTGCAGAGTCCGTAGGGGAATTGCAGCGATGAGACAATATCATAACTACCAAATGGATATCACGAAAAAGGGGGGTAACGCCATGGGCCAGAGAGTTTTGAATACATCGGCCATGCTGTCAATCCAGCATGATTTCTGCCACGTTCAAGACAACTGGGAACTCGGATAAAAGTAGCTCCGACTGGGAAAATACGGAAAATCATTTTGAACGGTCATCCAACTCTGAATTCCAAGTCTGGATTTCGGTCCTCTTTCTAGAGCCCACAAGAAGGCCCGCCGCGCCACATTCCTGTTCAAGTGAGCACAGCACAACAAGGTGAGTCCAAAAATATATTGTATGCTGTTGCATAAATTATGTAATATGCCAGGGGGATATATATACTGTAGCTAAGAAAGTAATATTTAGTGTATGTTGTGTAGTAAGCTGTTAGTAGCCCATGTACCTCACCCTAATAATTTGCTCCTTTTTCACCGCACAACTTAGCCTACTTGGTGGTGCAGATTAGGCCTATAGCCTGTTTAATATTGTAAGAGCTTTCATTGTCTGCTTATATGCCCCCTTTATTTATCCTACAGTTCTAACTTGCTGTACAGGGACAATACTGTAATAATGGCCCATGTTCTGAATTCTATCGCCGTGCATTAACAAACAGTTATATTGACTACGTCCATCCTAGCGCACTCATTGTCTTATTCTAAATTATGGATTGCCTCTTATGTGCGCGTCGTCCCCTTATGTCATAGTTTGTACATATCAATTGTCAGTAGAAACCACATTTGTTTAAGCAGGTCAGCCGTGTCAGCTCTGTTTTTTTAAAAGGCAGTAAATGAGGCTGAATGAACTGTTTCGCTGCCAGATGAGGCTCTGCTAATAGTCAGGTGTAGCAGTGTTAAGGTTTTGAGACAGCTTTATATATGTCCTAATAGTTTGTGGGCATCGTTTGTCACCGCTATAGTGCAATTAATGTATTGTTTAGTGTTGTGTAGTGGCTTTGCTGGCATGCATCAAACTCCACCCCCCCAATAAGTGGCTAAAATCGCCACTGCATTTGATTCTTCTCAATCCATCGCATTCTCTTATGTAACACCTCCCCATCTGCGGTGACAGAGCTAGAGCGGTGTTTGTCAGACCATGAGACATCCTGAAAATCGGTCTCTCACAAAATTGTGTGTAGGGGCCGAACGATTTGGCCTAAAAACTATTATGACCCCTCTATGGAAAGATGGGACTCTCACAAGCACGATGGTGTTCTCCATCTTGGGACTTATCTGAAGTCGGTACAGCCGATCTGCCAAATTCTGTCTGTAGCGTTTGAACAGTTTGGGCTACACACTAATATGTAAAGGTGAGACTAACGAACATGTACATGTCAGTTGTTTTGCTCCAGAACACCCACAGGTCTCACAAGACTTGTCTGAAGGTACAAATGTATGGAGTGACAAAAATAAGGAGTTAAATACAGTTGAAGTCTGAAGTTTACATACACTTAGGTTGGAGTCATTAAAAGTCGTTTTTCAACCACTCCACAAATTTCTTGTTAACAAACTATAGTTTTGGCAAGTCGGTTAGGACATACACTTGGTGCATGACACAAGTCATTTTTCCAACAATTGTTTACAGACAGATTATTTCACTTATAATTCACTGTATCACAATTCCAATGGGTCAGAAGTTTACATACACTAAGTTGACTGTGCCTTTAAACAGCTTGGAAAATTCCAGAAAATTATGTAATGGATTCAGAAGCTTCTGATAGGCTAATTGACATTATTTGAGTCTGTTGGAGGTGTACCTGTGGATGTATTTCAAGGCCTACCTTCAAACTCAGTGCCTCTTTGCTTGACATCATAGGAAAATCAAAAGAAAACAGCCAAGACCTCAGAAGTCTGAGTCTGGTTCATCCTTGGGAGCAATTTCCAAACGTGAAGGTACCACGTTCATCTGTACAAACAATAGTACGCAAGTATAAACACCATGGGACCATTCAGCCGTCATACCGCTCAGGGAGGAGTGTTGAACATACTTTGGTGCAAAAAGTGCAAATCAATCCCAGAACAACAGCAAATGACCTTGTAAAGATGCTGGAGGAAACAGGTACAAAAGTATCTATATCCACAGTAAAACGAGTCCTATATCGACATAACCTGAAAGGCCGTTCAGCAAGGAAGAAGCCCCTGCTCCAAAACCACAATAAAAAAGACAGACTACGGTTTGCAACTGCACATGGGGACAAAGATCGTACCTTTTGGAAAAATGTCCTCTGTTCTGATGAAACAAAAATAGAACTGTTTGGCAACAATGACCATCATTATGTTTGGAGGAAAAAGGGGGATGCTTGCAAGCTGAAGAACACCATCCCAACCATGAAGCACGGGGGTGGCAGCATCATGTTGTGGGGGTGCTTTGCTGCAGGAGGGACTGGTGCACTTCACAAAATAGATCAGCATGAGGGAGGAATATTATGTGGATATATTGGACCAACATCTCAAGACATCAATCAGGAAGTTAAAGCTTGGTCCCAAATGGGTCTTCCAAATGGACAATGACCCCATGCATACTTCCAATGTTGTGGCAAAATGGCTTAAGGACAACAAAGTCAAGGTATTGGAGTGGCCATCACAAAGCCCTGACCGCAATCCCTTATAAAATTTGTGGGCAGAACTGAAAAAGTGTGCAAGCAAGGAGGCCTACAAATCTGACTCAGTTACACCAGCTCTGTCAGGAGGAATGGGCCAAAATTCACCCAATTTATTGTGGAAAGCTTGTGGAAGACTACCCAAAACAATTTAACTTTTTATGGCTGCAGGGGCAATATTGAGTAGCTTGGATGAAAAGTGCCCATTGTTAACGGCCAGCTCCTCAGTCTCAGTTGCTAATATATGCATATTATTATTAGTATTGGATAGAAAACACTCTAAAGTTTCCAAAACGGTCAAAATAGTGTCTGTGAGTATAACAGAACTGATATTGCAGGCGAAACCCTGAGGAAAATCAAAACAGGAAGTGGCTTATATTTTGAAAACTCCATGTTCCATAGCCTCCCTTTGCTCCATTTAAAGGGATATGAACCAGATTCCTTTTCCTATCGCTTCCTCAAGGAGTCAACAGTCTTCAGACATAGTTTCAGGCTTTTATTTTGAAAAATGAGCCAGAACGATAACATCGCGTCAAGTGGTCACATGAGTTTTGAGTTTGGGTAGGTATTGCTTTTCCCTCTCCTACTGAAAGACATTTGCGGTTGATATATTATTGAATATATATTTTAAAAACAACCTGAGGATTGATTATAAAAACGTTTGACCTGTTTCTGTGGACATTATGGAAATTATTTGGAATTTTCATCTGCGTTGTTGTGACCGCTCTTTCCTGTGGATTTCTCAACATAACGCAACAAACAAACGGAGGTATTTTGGATTTTAAAAAATCATCTTTATGGAACAAAAGGAACATTTGTTGTGTAACTGGGAGTCTCGTGAGTGAAAACATCCGAAGATCAAAGGTAAACGATTAATTTGATTGCTTTTCTGATTTTCGTGCCCGAGCTACCTGATGCTAAGTGTACTTAATGTTTTATCGTGCGATCTATAAACTTACACAAACGCTTGGATTGCTTTCGCTGTAAAGCATACTTTCAAAATCTGACACGACAGGTGGATTAACAAAAGGCTAAGCTGTGTTTTCCTATATTGCACTTGTGATTTCATGAATATAAATATTTATAGTAATATTTATTGTATGTAGCGCTATGCTATTCAGCGGTTGTTGATGACACTTATCCCGATAGTGGGATTGCAGCCATAACAAGTTAAAGGCAATGTTACCAAATACTAATTGAGTGTATGTAAACTTCTGACCCACTGGGAATGTGATGAAAGAAATAAAAGCTGAAATAAATCATTCTCTCTACTGTTATTCTGACATTTCACATTCTTAAAATAACGTGGTGATTTTAACTGACCTAAGACATTTTTACTAGGATTAAATGTCAGGAATTGTGAAAAACTGAGTTTAAATGTAGTTGGCTAAGGTGTATGTAAACGTCCAACTTCAACTGCACATATTACCTCAACTATTTTTTACTTAACACTTACTTTTCTTAAAACTGCATTGTTGGCTAAGGGCTTGTAATTAAGCATTTCACTGTAAGGTCTACCTGTTGTATTCAGTGTATGTGACAAATCACATTTGATTTGATGTTCCAATTAAATATTTTTTCTATCATTAAAAAAAAATCAATCTCAAATAGCAAAATTATCCTTGGCATCGCCTACTTAAAACAATTCCAGATAAATTAGTAGAACCACCCCCCTCCCCCAGTTTACACAGGGCTTAGACGGTTTAGTGCCAAAAAACGGTTAAATACCGTTAAATACATGTAAAAAATATATATATACATATATATATATATATACACATATATATATATATATATATATACACACACAAATAACAAATGTTTCCTGGTCTTTCTTATATCACGCAGCTATAGGACAGACAATTTTTAACAAACTTCCTTTAGATTTTTTGGGGGGGACTATCTGTTGTTCTATGTAGTGAATCTGTTATTCAATGCGTTTCTATGGACTAATAGCAATAAGGACTAAAATATTTGAATATCAAATAATTGTTTTATATTTTTGGGGGGTACATCAAGTGGTTTTAAAATTCAAAATAGCTATATGATCCCTAGTATGACCTTCTTAAAACAATTCCATATAGCTTAGTAGTACCCCCCTCTCCCGGCTTAGACTCACATTGGTTAATAACACTCAGACGGAAACAAATTAGAGACCCTGGGATTTACAACTCCTTGGTTGGGTCTGAAGCTTTCTTGAGGCTTAAGCAATTTTTTTAAAGGAAAAATCTATAAAAAAAACTATTTTGGTATTTGTTTAATTAGTCCACTGTTAAGACAATCCAAATGCTTTTGCATGTTTTCAAGATATAGGATTTTCAAGAAGCAATGTGTCACTTGCCACATCATGATGATGCGTTTTGCATCATATGATGGCTTTTGCATCATCGCCGCAGTTTTACTGGGGACATTTTGTTTCCACAACAGGGCTGACACTAAAGGAAGTGAGCTTTTAGGGACGAGGTAGGACATCATTTCCAAACAAATATGGCTGAGGCTTATGTTGAAAACACAGACACAAACTTACTTCTGGTCCATCTCTTTCTGGATGTCCTTATTTATGTCGTCTATCTTGGCCTGAAGCTTCTTTCTCCTCTGCTCTGGGGGCAGGTGGCTGAAGTCCTCCGGTCCAGAGCCCTGAGAGACAGAGAAATGGAGAAAGAAATGGTAGCAAGAGAGTGGGAGAGAACAAGACAAGTTGGAGACAAAGTGAGTTTCAGGAGCGTTGTACACCCTCTTTGTAAAATATATGAATAACATGTAACATCCCTCTCGGATGTCCAGGCTCTCTATCTAACACTAGGAACCTTTAGGTGCAGTATCCCCCTTACAGAAAATCCATTAGGATAAATGAATTCCCTATCATTTAGGGTTGTGTATCTGATAGAGTTATGGCAGCTGGTGAAGGAGATACTGCAGCACTATACTCTACCACTAACCTCTGAGCTCTGGTTGGGGGGGGGTCTCTGTGTAAAGGTAAGCCCTACAACCACCTTTCACCTATTCAGTCCCAAGCCTCAAAAGTTATTAGGCTGTATCACTTCATATCCAGTCCATTTCTGTGTTCATTTCATAACTGTCGAGAGAGAAGATGACTCCTGTTAAAAGGAGGTAGTGTTTCTGAAATGAAATCTGTGGGACCATTTGAGGGCAGACGGTATAATGTTTCCTGATAAAGGAGATTCTTGGATAGAATACATATCGATCATCTCTGATGATGGTGAGTCATTCTCTCTGTTCTGTGCTCGACCTGCCTTTTGTCTTCTGTTTATGCTGCAGTTCAGAGATACAGCACTTTGTGGTGCTATTTGGTCAGTTAAATTTTTAAAACTTTTTTTATTTTCACAAATGCATGTATTACAATACAATAACTGGATAATTGTTGAATGCATGTCAATATAGAGTAACCCACTGGAAGTTTTATTTACTGTGGCATTACTCACATGTTCATGTATTATTGATGTAAGATTTTACCCTGCAGTAATATTATGGTATTTGTGTGATCATGAGCTTGGACTGGATCGGTTAAGGCTCAGACAATACTCTGTGGTAACATAGCAGAACCAAAGGACAACGTCCTACTGGCCAGGGGTCAGAGGTCACTGGAGTTTACTGGTACGTAAGCCGATTGAAACGCAGCAGCAGGCTAGGCTACCATGGCGATGACCTTCCTTACCCCATCTCTCTGCACCGCTGTGCAACACTTACCGGACAACATGCAACACAACAAACAGGTTTCATTCAATATGCTCTGGATCTTTATCCTATAGCGCTGCAACGCTGTGCAACACTTACCAACCAGACAACATGCAACACAACAAACAGGTTTCATTCAACATGCTCTTGATTATGCTCCAAAAAATACTTATATTATTTACTGTATATAAATAGTTAATCACAAGAATAAAGAACAACATGCTTGCTATTGATTTCTGTAGATGTTGGTAAAAACGAAATACTCCACACCACTCACAAGACAATATGCTATACATGTTTTTTTTTTTATCCAGTAACTTTTTTTTATCCAGTAATATAAAGTTCACACTCAGACATACAGTACCAGTCAAAAGTTTGGACACACCTACTCATTCCAGGCATTTTCTTTATTTTTACTATTTTTGAGATTGTAGAATAATAGTGAAGACATCAAAAATATAAAATAACACATATGGAATTATGAAATAATCAAAAATATGTTAAACAAATCAAAATGTATTTTATATTTCAGATTCATCAAAGTAGCCACCCTTTACCTTGATGGCAGCTTTGCACACTCTTGGCATTCTCTCAACCAGCTTCACCTGGAATGATTTTCCAACAGTCTTGAAGGAGTCCCCACAGATGCTGAGCGCATGTTGGCTGCTTTTCCTTCACTCTGCAGTCCAACTCATCCCAAACCATCTCAATTGGGTTGAGGCCAGGTCATCTGATGCAGCACTCTATCACTTTCCTTCTTGGTCAAATAATCCTTACACAGCCTGGAGGTGTGTTGGGTCATTGTCCTGTTGAAAAACAAATGATAGTCCCACTAAGCGCAAACCAGATGGGATGGTGTATCGCTGCAGAATGCTCTGGTAGCCATGCTGGTTAAGTGCGCCTTGAATTCAAATAAATCACCTACAGTGTCACCAGGAAAGCACCCCCACACAATCACACCTACATGCTTCACGGTGGGAACCACACTTGCGGAGATCATCCGTTCACCTACTCTGTGTATCACAAAGACACGGCGGTTGAAATAAAAAAATTGGACTCATCAGACCAAAGTACAGATTTACACCAGTCTAATCCCCATTGCTTGTGTTTCTTGGCCCAAGCAAGTCTCTTCTTCTTATTGGTGTGCTTTAGTAGTGGTTTCTTTGCAGCAATTCGACCATGAAGGCCTGATTCATGCAGTCTCCTCTGAACAGTTGATGTTGAGATGTGTCTGTTACTTGAATTCTGTGAAGAATTTATTTGGGCTACAATTTCTGAGGCTGGTAACTCTAATGAACTTATCCTCTGCAGCAGAGGTAACTCTGGGTCTTCCTTTCCTGTGGTGGTCCTCATGAGAGCCAGTTTCATCATAGTGCTTGATGGTTTTTGTGACTGCGCTTGAAGAAACTTTAAAAGTTCTTGAAGTTTTCTGGATTGACTGACCTTCATGTCTTAAAGTAATGATGGGCTGTTGTTTCTCTTTGCCTATTTGAGCTGTTCTTGCCATAATATGGACTTAGCCCTATTTGGTAAAAGACCATCTTCTGTATACCATCCCAAGCTTGTCACAACACAACTGATTGGCTCAAATGCATTAAGAAGGAAAGAAATTCGACAAATTCACTTTTAACAAGGCACAGCTGTTAAATCAAATTAATTCCAGGTGAGTACTTCATGAAGCTGGTTGAGAGAATGCTAAGAGTGTGCAAATATGTCATCAAGGCAAAGGGTAACTACTTTAAAGAATCTCAAATATAAAATATATTTTGATTTGTTTAACACTTTTTTTGTTACTACATCTGTCTTATTTCATAGTTTTGATGTCTTCCCTATTATTCTACAATCTCAAAAATAGTACAAATAAAGAAAAACCCCGGAATGAGTAGGTGTGTCCAAACATTTGACTGGTACTGTCCATTCAAATCTACTTGATTACATTTAATCACTGTTGACAGATCCTGATCTCTTCTAATCTCTACACAAAGGGTTTGATATGCATAGTTGACCATTCAATCATTATTACTACACACAAAGTTATTAACTAATGATTATCATGGATTATGTTATTGTGATAGACTAAGGAGATCTGCAATAATTTCAGGGCAGTTGATTATAATTGATCAATCCAAATTCTTCACAGGGCTTGAAATTTAGAGGTGTAGATAATTCATCAAAACATTACATTACATTGAATAAGTCCTGATAGAAACCTTTTTCAAAGCCCATCTCTATCTAATCTCATCCACCAGCCAGCTCTCTCTCTGTAGCAATTGAGCCTGGAGATGAGTTTAGTTTCTACCTGACAGACCAAAAGCTCCCATTTCCTTTGTTCCCATCTGTTCTGCATTTCAGTGGAAAATAAATGGTATTCCTGGAAGGCTTAGAATTATCTGGATGTTTTAGTCTAGCTCTTTTTTCATGCCATTAATTTCTACATCAGAACCTCGGAGTCTGGCAGCGAATGCTGAACAACATCTTTAAAGCCCTGCATTGTGAATGCACTGCATCTATCTCTTTAAACATCTTTGATTCTATCTACCCTCTATCTTTATCAGCTATGATTATGATTTATCTATTGGGATCATCTGTCTTTTATTCTAATGATTATGGTGATAGATCAAAGGGAATGGAACTAGCAGATGGACAGACAGAACTAGGTTCAAAATACTATCTGAAAAAATGTCAAAATCCTTCAGCTGTGCTTGTCTGTTGTAATGGATTAGAAAAGTGGCTTAGGTTAAAAGATTTCAAATAGTACTTGAAACCCAGTTCTGACAGACGGACATACAAAACAATAACAGTAATTCTGATCACCTCAATCAGATTCCGGACGTGGGAATTGAATGTGATCTGCACAGAGCACACAGGCACAGTGGGAGAGACACAACAAACAAGACACACAACAAAATAAACAAATGAGACAACAAGGGTCTGTAAAATCCATCGTCATGTCACAACAAAATGAATAAATAAGTCCGGACGAAAGGAACTGAACACAAACAACGGTCACACAGAATTATCAACCATTTTTGTGTTGCTAGGAGGACGTGCACGCTACGCTCAGAATACGGTTCATGCCACTACGGTCATGCAGTGTTACGGTCATGCTTACCAACTTGAGAGAAAGCTTCATGGGAGGAAGAGGGGAGAGGGAAACGGCAGGAGAAAGAGAACAGACAAGTCAGACAACAGCAGAATAACATGTAGCATTGGTCATGTTTCCCCCTGGCATAGCATGCACATGTACGTTGACATGGATATATTGATTACAAAGCAGCTCCTTAGCCACACTTCCCAATATGATGAAAAGAGGTGGGTTTTAACCTGGAAAGGGGAATGTAGAAGTATTGGATGCCTTGTATGATATATTGCTGAGCTTTGATCATCAAACCCACACCAAATATGTCCCTGTGGTATTGACCAAAGAGATAACCGGCACTTTCAAAACCAAACAGCAAATGCATAGATCCATCAGGTATGAGAGCATTTGTGAAAATGACCGATGAGATATGAGAGGTGCTAAGGGTCTGTGGTTCTTTGCAGATGCTGGTTAGTTTGGATGCTCATGTATATCCGTGGATATCGGAAGCCCGGTATGCCACAGTTTGTTCTGATTACAATGGAAAACTAAGTTTGCGTTACCACAGCAATAGGTCATGCCAAGACCATACCTGGTCATTCTCAGGACCCTTCTAATGTCTTCCTCAGCCATATGTTACTCTAACGTATGGCTCTGGTTAACTTTTTTCTAATTTGGCCAAGTTCAATGTCAGCTTTCAGGGATGAATGAAAAAATAAGAAAAGCGTTATGAATGACTTGAGATGATAGGTAAGCCAACTCACAAGTCTATACTGCACAGGACGGCAAATGAGAGCGAGCAACTTGAGAGAAGAGAAAGATGGAGAGAGACGAGTGGACGCACCCACACTCATTGTAGGGAAACAGGAGGTCAGATTAGGGGATGATTCCACAACCCTCTCCTCTTCCCTTCCTGAATCCCTCATTTCTTCCCCCACAATGACAGCATTGTAACAGCAGGGGGTGATAGCAGCATGTGTCATGGCTAAGCATGATGACAGTTCAGAGGCAGTGTGTATGTTTCAAACTGACTGGACATTCACTCCTAAAAGAGGTTAGCCTAAGTCTGTTTGTGCCAATCTGAGTTGGCAAAAGAGCATAACCAGACTGGAACTCATGCTAGGGAGAAGTTGCTCCTAGATTCAAAGCTATACCAGGACCTACAGTAGTAACGTTCTGTATCAATGAGTTCAATAAAACTATAACCATAATGACTTTCATTCACCTTCTTCAATGGTTAATTGAGGGGGAGGGGTCTTGCAAAGAAACAGTGACTTATGATTGATAACTGTTAAATTAAAGGACAATTAAGGAAAATTATAGATAGAAAGTAGAACTGGAAAAATAATTTAAGGCGGAAAAGAGGTTTATGTTAATTGCTTTGGTTTAATTGCACATGTAGTGAGGTCACTATTAAAGATCATTAGAGCTCATTGTTAGCTCCATAGTTCTAGAGAGGAGAGATACTTTAACACAGTGGGTCACTCCAGTCTGAATCATTGTAATGACTTATTATGAGGACGTAGTTTGTACGACATAAAAGAGAGATACTTTAACATGCACTGGGCTGCTATAGCTACAGTGAATGATTTGTAATCCAGTTAACAGCTCACAGGCTGCACTCAGGAGCTAGGATGAGGCAGGGTTATACTCACTTCAGTCCTGTAATCAAGTCATCCACATGGAATGGCCCAGGATCAGCCTATTTCTCCCTCTCTGTACACTTCTCTACACTTCAAATGGTTCTCACGTTTGTTATTTCCTTCAAGGAAATAGTCAAATTCCTGCGGGGTATATTGAGTCAAATCCTGACTCAGCAGACATCCCAGACAGACAGGTGTATATACAGGTACATATTCATACATGGTCTATATACATACAGGCTATGGTGCAATGGTGTCAGCACACTGAAAGAAGAGCTGGGTAGACTAAACTTCCTGAAAGTGTAACGAGCACCACAAACCCAATGTTGTGCACCCCAAAAAATAAGATATAGGAGCAAACGGTGGGGTGACCATCATCCACCATGCTCCAATCCTACTTCCTTAGTTTAAATGTAGTGCTTGTGACACTTTGAGAATTAACCACTAACAAATGTGCACTGCAGCAACAGAAAGTCCAAGGCAATTCTGCTGTTGTGACAAATAGTGCCTCAAGCTGAGATGTGGGACAGGAAATGAGGTCCTCTTTTGTTCTGATCATTTGACTAGTGTGGTCTTATGACAGGGCAGCAGGGCCATGTGAAATAGCCTGACGCAGTCACAGACACTAGCCTCATTTAGAAGGAAACAAAACTACCGAAAATGACTAAAGAAACAGATAACAGGAAATAAATGATTATTTCTATGTTTTTGTGTGACTGTAAATGTGATAAATGTGTGTGTATATATATATACTGGCAATGTTATCATCATTAAATGAGACTACTGTCTATGCCGCACATGGCCCAGACACACACATATATTTCCTAATGCAAACGAACACACAGTCGGCCAACATACGCACTTACGACATGTTGACTAGCCTCGAAAGCGTAAGTGGGTATGCCCAGAGTCCTCCAGTCTTTGTGATAACAGAGCAAGCGAGGGCGAGTAGGAGGCTGCTGCCGTGGTTATCAGAGAGAAAACAGCTTCATCAATTAGCACAGGGCTACTAATGAAGCTAATGGGTTTACTACTTCCCCCCCCCACACACACGCTCACTCATTCAAAGGCTTACATCATTCATCTCTCTCCCTCTCTTTCTGTCTTTCACACACACACTAACTAACTCTCATGATGCTGTCATCAGTTATCCTCACTCTCTCACATAAACACTCTCTCTCACTCCCTCCATCTCTCTCTCTCTCTCTGTGTGTGTATCTGAAGTTGGATCAGAGGGCCGGGCCCCAGAAGGCAGAGGAATAACAGGCCCTCCCACTGGGGCATGCTGGTGGAAAAATCCCTCTGCTGTGCAGCCCTCAGCCAGAGACTGAACCCAGAACCCCACCTACAGACACAACTAGCATGATATTCAAATACAGACTCATAACACATTTTATATAACCAAGTCAATGAAAAAAAGTAATAATATGCTCAAAAACTGACATTTGTCCTCTCAAAGATACTGTATCAAGGGAAGTAAACTTTTATTTCAGAACTAATATTCTGCTTAGTACTGAGCTTTATTAAATTGATAATGTGAATACTTTCACTCATTAACAGCACCTGTACAGTATAGTGCTGTACTACGATACAGACTAATAACTAGACCAGGCTGACCCAGAGATGGAGTACTTCTTTAAGAGGTATTCTGGATTACTATTACACTGGGGTGCTGTCCAACTGAGCAGGCGTTTAAGCAATATGTCCGCCCGTGCCAGCTTGGGCAGAGCAGAAAAGGCTATAAGGACACACCTGAAGCCCAAACCGATATTTCATTTCAGAATTGATAAAAATGTGGTTAATAAGGTAAGGGTCAGTTTTTGGCTAATCGGTTTAAGTGTCTGCTGTGTCCTTATCTCTCAAGGACAGAGAAGAAAGCTCTTGTTTTGAATTGACTTCTAAATAAAAAAGGTTAAATAAAGTTTAACACAAAAATAAAGTGTAAATGTATTCTTAACAATGTTAATATACAGACAAAAAAACAGAAATACTAAATCAATATGGAATATGAAAAGGGTTGAAGATGATATTGAGAGATTCAGATATAGCGATATGAATCTTCAAAAACAGGTCATCTGGTGCTCAATATATCAACCTGACCGACCAAAACAAAAACCAGAACTTTCTTATTCTCCCTTCCCTGCAATACAGTACTACATAAAAGGAATACAGTAAGGGACTAACTTAAATCTGCAACATTGACAGAAAACAATGCTTCAGATTTAAAACCACTACCCTGGCCTGCACGTTTAGAATATGACCGTTACTCCACGTCCTCTATTGAAGACGTTCACTTCCTGCTAGATTCGCCCCATTTCCTCATTCTCCTGACCTTCAATTATTTCCTCCTTGATATGATCCCAGAGAACATTGTTTTACTATTACTACTACTTATCCTCTGTTCTTATAGACGTCATACTGTCACGTCCTGACCATAGAAAGCCTTTATTTTCTATGGTGGAGTAGGTCAGGGAGTGACTGGGGGGGGGGGGGTGTTCTAGTTTATTATTTCTATGTGTAGTCTAGTTTTTGTATTTTTATGTTGGCCTGGTATGGTTCCCAATCAGAGGCAGTTGTCTATCTTTGCCTCTGATTGGGGATCATACTTAGGCAGCCTTTTCCCACCTATTGTTTGTGGGATCTTGTTTTTGTATTGTTGCTTTTGACCCCTTCAAGGTTGTACGTTCGTTTGTTTGTTTCTCTTTATTGTTTTGTTGCTGGTTCACATTTAAATAAATCATGATGAACCCAAATCACGCTGCGCCTTGGTCTACGCATTTCGTCGAGCGTTACACATACGTTGTGGGCCGAGCTATGAGAAATGTATGGCTCTGGTCCATTCCTTCTGTTGCCGTTCAGAAGATAGGAACATAAACAAACTTTATTCGTAGAGGCCGGAAAGAACACGTGAGCAGCCTAGCCCATTCCTGAGGTCAAGGGGAGCCTTGTGTGGTGCCGTGGGCATGGCCTGACCTGGACAGGGATCATGGTTTAGGAATAGAAACTCAGCGTGACACCAGATAGCTGCAGCGTGTATGTCTGCAGATAAAGAGGGTGTGTTGAACCTCAGGGGCTTGCTTCTAAAATAGCACTTCTAAAAGCCGGGCCTGGCCCGACAGAATCAGTGACTCAATCAGCATACAGCGCAACATCATATTCAATATACTCCGACTTTTGACTTTATGCATAATCATTATACATTATACTGTTACTGATATTCAGTTCGACCCAGATAGGCTGTTTAGGAGGAAGTCATTCTTGACTAAAGAACAAAACTTCTTCCAGTTGCTTATACTCTCCCCATTACTACTTTTAGCAATGTATTACTTGTGATTTCCTTCATTGCATCATTATGGCAACACTTCAAGGAGAGCTACAATATAGCAGGACACCTACTCATGTCTGTCACGAGGAGGGAGCTCAGACGACACGGTCATTGTGTGTGAAGCAGTTTTAGAGTTCAAAGTGGAGACAGGGTGGAGAGTTCGAGTTTATGTCTGGAGAGAGACGGACACAGACTGTGTGGTTCTGGTAGAGCAGAACTATGGAAGCATGCTAGAGAGAGCGGTACACAGAGACTGATACAGGCAGAACGCTGAATGGAGGAGGCTGGAGGATAGACAGATGTCCAAGATAGATTTGGCCCAGTACAGTTTTTATAATTTTTTTGTTGAGATGATTCCCCAGTGTTCCTGAGATAACATGACACTGATGATGTAATACACATAATATATAGCCAATTAATGATTAATAACGGAAGAATATAGGCCTAATGTCAACACTACCTGATGAACCTCCGTCATACAGCGGCGCTACAGAGCCCGGGGACAGGCGAGCACACACGCAACACACACACGCACACACACACACACACTCTCTCACACACAAACAACCACATCCACAGCACAACACACACACACACTTACCCCTCGCCTCAGGCTCCGGAGGCAGGTCATTTTGGGTTTGGAGGCCATGAACTCGTTGAAGCGGTTGGAGAGGGGCTCCTTGTTCTGCTTGGGAGACTGGGGGTCGTTGGGAACAGCACAGGGTGAGGGGGGCTGGAGGCTGGGGGCGGGGGGCTGGTGCGGGGACGTTAACAGGGACATAAGCTACCATTAAGAGGTAGCCGTGACCGAGGAGGAGGAAAAGGTGCAGAATCAAAACAAGAGGACAAAAAAGGAAGGAGGGAGGAACACAAAACGAGATAAATAAATAAGGGCCCAAATAATGTTAAAAACAGGTAAGAGAAAAACCCAACGGAAACAGAGACAACCAAGAGAGATGTCAAACACAAACAAACCCAGTGTCATACCCAGCTGTTATGTAGTAATGTAGTCTTGTCAAACAAACAAAGTAAAACAAAGGTCGAAGGTCGTAACGTAACCAGAGTGAGTGAGAAGCGTTAATAGTGTTAGAGCTAGGTGCTGCTGCAACACATTTAAGCAGACAGTTTCACAGAGAAGCACATGCAAGCTTCCATTTTGTAATATCAATTTTCTGGAAACCTCATCACATGCGAGCGGTTGGACTAGAAATTCCCCACATCCTCTGAGATGCGACAGCAGCTGAATTTCAGGTCATCATCACAGAAACCTAACTCTCTCTGCCCAAACCCTTTAATGCTCAATTAATGAGCTACCAGCCATTTGGGAGCAAGAGAGAGATCTGCAATTTGTACTGACAGATTGCTTACATTACTCAGTGAGTGAACATGCACACAAGAGCTCAGTATACCGGTCTTTTTAAAACCAAAGGAGTAAATAAATGTACGTAAATGGTTTGCAATATCATTTTTTTATATTCAAAGAGGAGTTCTGTTTATAGAAAGGGATACAACTTGGACTAGGGTCTCCCATCTCTGCTATGCTCGGATATAAATGTCTCACGTTTTCACCATGCTGTGTGAACGTGAGTGTGTGTGTGTGTCTCCTCTCCTTCCAGGACATTCTGTTCTCCTCACACTCTCAGGGTACAGTACGTGCATGGCCTCACTCAAAAGGTGAGGACAAATACTCTGTCATCAGCTGTCCCTTATGCTCTTGAGTTTGAACACAGACACATTATGAACAGGAGGAACACCAAACAAACAACACACACATCATGGGGTTCCCTCTCTCGGGATTAAACCTCAGGGAGTCGGAGCTAGGGAAGGACACCCCCGCACACACACACCCAAGTGCTCTGCTCTATCATGGTGCCACCTCAAGCTTAAAACCTCATCCCAAATGGCCCCATGTTAGACAGCTGAGTCACACAGAAGCAAGGGGCTGTGAGAAGGCCATTCCAGACAGACCACCATTGTAAGAGCACGATCAGGGAGTGAGACTGTTATTAGGCTACAGGACATACAGTCAGAGTGCAGAGGAGTGAGTTAATCTGTCATTTGAGTTTAACACCAGAGAGAGAGGGGGAGAGAGAGAGAGAGAGAGGATGGGGTGGTGGGACTCAGTTATCAATGTATTAGTGGGTTTTGGTTAAGTTGAGAGTTGGTGGCTCAACGACAATGATGGTGACGATGATGACTAGTGAGTAACCAGGAAAAGGATGGCAAATAATAACAACCACACTGACAATACTACTGACGTACTGTAACGACAGAATTATTGCAATTACAATGATAAATTAAAACGAACTGAACAGAACTATAACAATAACCAAAATAGAGCATTAAAGTCACATTTGACAGTGTAACCTACAACAATGTCCCCTGAAGTTACATTATTTAAGCCTTGTTATAGCCAAATGTGTGGCCAAAAACATTGGACATTCTTGTACAGGGAGAATGAAGTGATGTCACAACCACTCCACAAATAATACACTTGACCCTGTGAGGTATCACTATACACAGTACCTTTGAGTATGTGGGAGTGTATGTTACCTTGTTCTTGTTCTTAATGAAAGGCCACAGTTTGCCTTTGCTCTTGCCCCCGCCGGGACGTTCCTTGGCCTCTCCTCGTGAGTTGGACAGGCTGGTCTCAGAGACAGTCCTCTTCATGGTCTGTCCCGGCCCGTAGTCCTCAAACTCTACGTCCCCTGGGGGCTCAAACCCAGACTTGTACGACTCTACTACTTGCTTAGAGTCCTGGTGGGGTGGGGTAGGGGGAGAGATGGTAGAGTGAGAGATAGGAAGGGGAGAGATAGGAGAGACCTAACAGATCTATCTCTTATGTCAACAGTTTCATAATAACATTTGAATATGACCAGAAAACTCAATTTCTATTCCAAGAATTCCTAAAAAGCAGGTTAAATGTAAAAGTCCAGAAATATAAAGTGTCAATTAGGACACCGCTCATTGTTCACTACAGAGTTACAGGGTCTGTATCGGTATCTCTATCTTTATACTGATAAGGCCAGAGGGAAGAGGTAAGAGGTCATCAGCCTGACTGCTGCTGGCGGTAGAGACAGAGCCATAGGGTTCTGTGTAGAGAAGATATGGAAGGGAGCCATTCCATGTGAATCTATTATTCCTACTCTTTTTACTGGAACAGCACAGGCCTTCATTTAGTAATCTCCCCTCCTTCCCTTAGTGACACCCCAGGGATAGGCTTTGTCAAACCAGGCATGCAGCCAACATGAGACATCTCAATATATTAGGCTGATGATTTTCTATAGCTAGCACTAAAATAGCGTCCGCCATCTTGGCATACTGGATTGAATGCTTGAAAAATCCAATGTTTTTTTACTCAATGAGTCGCATATAAATGACTCACGTGTGTGTATGTATACTGTCAAGCGTGTGTATGTTTTCTGGTGAAGTGGGGAACTCATAGTTAACCTTGTGTGTGCAGACAGTGAAGTGGCCACATCCAGACTAGCTGCTCCCTCCTTACACAATGTAGTGTGATACTTCACGCAACACTCACACAAGCGAAAACTTTTACTTTGGCACTATACTCCAGCCTATTTTTTTTTTTATAGATCAAATGTTTAATATGAGGCGACAGTACAGAATGTCACCTCATATTTGAGTTTATTCATGAATAAATCATGAATAATGATGAGTGAGAAAGTTACAGATGCATAAATATACCCAACAAAAAATGCTAACCTCCCGTTACTGGTAATGGTGAGAGGTTAGCATGTCTCAGGGGCATGATCTTTGTGCCTCTGTACATTTTTACCTCATCATTATTCACAATTAATTCATGATTAGCTGTAATCATGGTAGCATCCACATTCATATAGAAGTGCAGAGCAACGTATTCTTATTATTATTTTGCTATATCTGTGTAGTATTGTGTTGAGTTAGGACCAGCCACTCTTAGAAAAAAGGGTTCCAAACGGGTTCTGTGGCTGTCCCCATAGGAGAACTCTTTTTGGTTTTAGGTAGAACCCTTTTCGGTTCCAGTTAGAACTCTTTTAGGGTCCATGTAGAACACTCTGCGGAAATGGTTCTACCTGGAACCAAAAGGGTTCTTCAAACGGTTCTCCTATTGGGACAGCCTTTTTGGTTCTAGATAGCACCTTTTTTTCAAAGAGTGTATGGGTCCAGACTGGTACCATATCGGTCAAACAACGGTAGTGGCAGCATCACGCTACTCTGCTCAATCAAGTACTCGCCCCACCTCTCAGTGACTCCAAAATGACACAATACATTATTTACCATTAATATCTATTGGGCACAACAATCTGAAACACAACCAAAAATAAACCTGCAAATGCATCCAACAAGTTTGTAGAGTTACATGCTTGATGTAGTCATTGCGTGTTAGGAATATGGGAACAAATACTACTACTACTACTTTAATACACAAAAGTGAATTTGACCTTCAAATGCTTGATTTCTAAATGGTAAATCTGATTTTTATGAAAATACCCTAAAATAAAAGGTGACATTCTGTACTGTCACCTCATATGAAACATTTGATCTCAAATCCAAAATCCTGGAATATAAAGCCAAATTAAAAGTTTTAGCTTCACTGTCCCAATACATTGCATTCGGAAAGTATTCAGACCCCTTTCACATTTTGTTACGTTACAACCTTATTCTAAAATGGATTTTTTTTTAAAATCCCCTCATCAATCTACACACAATAGTCCATAATGACAAAGCAAAAACTGTTTTTTAGATTTTTTTGCATCCTCTGTAGAGATGGGAGAACCTTCCAGAAGGACAACCATCTCTGCAGCACTCCACCAATCAGGCCTTTATGGTAGAGTGGCCAGACGCAAACCACTCAGTAAAAGGCACGACAGCCTGCTTGGAGTTTACCAAAAGGTGACTAAAGGACTCAGACCATTAGAAACAAGATTCTCTGGTCGGATGAAAGCAAGATTGAACTCTTTGGCCTGAAAGCCAGACACTACGTCTGGAGGAAACCTGGTACCATCCCTACGGTGAAACATGGTGGTGGTAGCATCATGCTGTGGGGATGTCTTTCAGCGGCAGGGACTGGGAGACATGTCAGGATTGAGGGAAAGATGAACGGAGCAAAGTACAGAGAGATCCTTGTCTGTACCTATCTCTCACCTTCTCTCTCTCCCCCCATAGGCCTCTCTTTCTCTGCACTCATTCTCTCATTATTGCTCCTGTTACATTGCTGTTTTCCCAGCTCTCTCTCTGAAACCATTAACTGTGGGAGTGTCAAGGGATGGGGCTTAATTTAGCCCAGAGATGATTGGCTGAGTCAGGCGGCTGAGTGAATGAGAAGGCTCCAAAGAAAGCATTCTCACCCGTTTTAATCCCAGGTCTTGTTATGACTTAACAGATGAGCATTTGAGGTGGATGGGTGAGGCAAATACCTCAGTATCTCTGAATTTTGTAAGGCCAAGAGCCTGGACTCTGGTGAGGGAGGAATACCATCAACAACACATAGTACCCACATGGTTCTAGCCTGGAAGAAGACTGTACATACAATCTTGTGCATGCATACTCACAGTCTTTGGCTCGATGGACTCAGCAGCCTTGGTCATTCCGTCTAGACATTTCCCTACAATAGGCAGCACCTCACGGTCCACCTCTGCGTATGTCTTCATGGACACACCCACCCTCTCGATCCGCCTCTCCTCCATCTCCTGGAGTTTCTACATACACACAAACACACAACGATCCTTATTACAATGCTGTAACACCAGCATCCTATTACATACTATAAGACAGTAGCTCTGTGGTCGTACCGCACTATACTGCTGCCAAGTATGTAAGGTACTGTAAATCTATGAAGATGTCTATAATTGGTTCAAAGATACCATAGTTCGGAGGTTGCTTTTCAAACTGGCTCTGACACCACTGGCCAGCAAGCCAACTCCATTACTATCACCGGCTGTAAAGAGGCCAGGGTTAACATCAGAGTCTGCAAGCCAACTCCATTACTATCACCGGCTGTAAAGAGGCCAGGGTTAACATCAGAGTCGGCAAGCCAACTCCATTACTATCACCGGCTGTAAAGAGGCCATGGTTAACATCAGAGTCGGCAAGCCAACTCCATTACTATCACCGGCTGTAAAGAGGCCATGGTTAACATCAGAGTCGGCAAGCCAACAGTGTTAACGTCATGTCATCACCTGGCATCACTATCATCAAACTATCATCTAACTCAAATGGGTTGCCAGCAGATGCACCAGTCTTCACCATGAGTGGGCACAGTCCGTTGTGAAGGAACTCTATGATGATCATCATCAACCTCTGTTTTATTCATCTACATTATTGTTAATTGTTAATAAGAGGACCAAAATGAAAATCTTTGTATTATTAACTTTAGTGTCATCTTCAAATGCATTGTGTCCATAAGTTGGGGTTGTAATGTATTTATAAATTGTCAATTAAATCAAAAGACATTGAGACAGATGAGGGCATCACTGTCTGTAGTAATGTGTATTTTCTTTACGTTATCTGGAATATATTGTGGATGAGGATGTAGTAATGTGTGGTATTGCCTGGAATATATTGGGGATGAGTGTGTAGTATTACCTGTAATATATTGGGGATGAGTGTGTAGTATTAACTGGAACATATTGGGGATGAGTGTGTAGAATTAAATAGAATATATTGAGGATGAGAGTGTAGTATTAACTGGAATATATTGGGGATGAGGGTGTAGTAATGTGTAGTAATACCTGGAATATATTGGGGATGAGGGTGTAGTATTGCCTGGAATATATTGGGGATGAGGGTGTAGTAATGTGTAGTAATACCTGGAATATATTGGGGATGAGGGTGTAGTAATGTGTAGTAATACCTGGGATATATTGGGGATGAGGATGTAGTATTAACTGAAATGTATTGGGGAGGAGTGTGTAGTATTACCTGGAATATATTGGGGATGAGGTTGTAGTATTGCCTGGAATATATTGGGGATGAGTGTAGTATTAACTGGAATATATTGGGGATTAGGGTTAGGCAATGTTTAGTAATACCTGGAATATATTGGTGATGACGGTGTAGTATTACCTGGAATATATTGGGGATGAGGGTGTAGTATTACCTGGAATATATTGGGGATGAGGGTGTAGTAATACCTGGAATATATTGGGGATGAGTGTGTATGTCACGCCCTGGTCGTAATATATTGTGTTTGTCTTCATTTATTTGGTCAGGCCAGGGTGTGACATGGGTTTATTGTGGTGCGTTTTGTCTTGGGGTTTTGTGGGGTGTTGGGTGTGTGGCTTAGTGGGGGTATCTAGCAAAGTCTATGGCTGTCTGGAGTGGTTCTCAATCAGAGGCAGGTGTTTATCGTTGTCTCTGATTGGGAACCATATTTAGGCAGCCATATTCTTTGAGTGTTTTGTGGGTGATTGTTCCTGTCTTTGTGTTTGCACCAGATAGGGCTGTTTCGGTTTTCACATTTCATTATTTTTGTAGTTTCTTCATGTATAGTTTTTTCCTTCATTAAAATATCATGAATCATCATCACGCTGTATTTTGGTCCGACTCTCCTTCACCACAAGAGAACCGTTACAGTGTAGTATTAACTGAAATGTATTGGGGAGGAGTGTGTAGTATTACCTGGAATATATTGAGGATGAGGTTGTAGTATTGCCTGGAATATATTGGGGATGAGGGTGTAGTATTATCTTGAATATATTGGGGATGAGGGTGTAGTAATGTGTACCTGGAATATATTGGGGATGAGGTTGTAGTATTGCCTGGAATATATTGGGGATGAGGGTGTAGTAATGTGTAGTAATACCTGGAATATATTGGTGATGACTGTGTAGTATTACCTGGAATATATTGGGGATGAGTGTGTAGTATTAACTGAAATGTATTGGGGAGGAGTGTGTAGTATTACCTGTAAAATATTGGGGATGTGGGTGTAGTATTAACTGGAACATATTGGGGATGAGTGTGTAGAATTAAATAGAATATATTGAGGATGAGGGTGTAGTATTAACTGGAATATATTGGGGATGGGGGTGTAGTATTACCTGGAATATATTGGGGATGAGGGTGTAGTATTGCCTGGAATATATTGGGGATGAGGGTGTAGTAATGTCTAGTAATACCTGGAATATATTGGGGATGAGTGTGTAGTATTACCTGTAATATATTGGGGATGAGAGTGTAGTATTACGCGTAATATATTGGGGATTGGGGTGTAGTATTACCTGGAATATATTGAGGATGGGGGTGGGGTATTATCTGGAATACATTAGGGATGAGGGTGTAGTATTGCCTGGAATATATTGGGGATGAGGGTGTAGTAATATGTAGTAATACCTGGAATATATTGGGGATTAGTGTGTAGTATTACCTGTAATATATTGGGGATGAGGGCGTAGTATTAACTGGAACATATTGGGGATGAGTGTGTAGAATTAAATATAATATATTGAGGATGAGGGTGTAGTATTACCTGGAATATATTGGGGATGGGGGTGTAGTATTACCTGGAATATATTGGGGATTGGGGTGTAGTATTACCTGGAATATATTGGGGATGAGGGTGTAGTAATACCTGGAATATATTGGGGATGAGGGTGTAGTAATGTGTAGTAATACCTGGAATATATTGGGGGTGAGGGTGTAGTATTGCCTGGAATATATTGGGGATGAGGGTGTAGTAATGTGTAGTAATACCTGGAATATATTGGGGATGAGTGTGTAGTATTACCTGTAATATATTGGGGATGAGAGTGTAGTATTACGCGTAATATATTGGGGATTGGGGTGTAGTATTACCTGGAATATATTGGGGATGAGGGTGGAGTATTATCTGGAATACATTAGGGATGAGGGTGTAGTATTGCCTGGAATATATTGGGGATGAGGGTGTAGTAATATGTAGTAATACCTGGAATATATTGGGGATGAGTGTGTAGTATTACCTGTAATATATTGGGGATGAGAGTGTAGTATTACGCGTAATATATTGGGGATTGGGGTGTAGTATTACCTGGAATATATTGGGGATGAGGGTGGAGTATTATCTGGAATACATTAGGGATGAGGGTGTAGTATTGCCTGGAATATATTGGGGATGAGGGTGTAGTAATATGTAGTAATACCTGGAATATATTGGGGATTAGTGTGTAGTATTACCTGTAATATATTGGGGATGAGGGCGTAGTATTATCTGGAATATATTGGGGATGAGGGTGTAGTAATATGTAGTAATACCTGGAATATATTGGGGATTAGTGTGTAGTATTACCTGGAATATATTGGGGATGAGGGTGGAGTATTCTCTGGAATACATTAGGGATGAGGGTGTAGTATTGCCTGGAATATATTGGGGATGAGGGTGTAGTAATATGTAGTAATACCTGGAATATATTGGGGATTAGTGTGTAGTATTACCTGTAATATATTGGGGATGAGGGCGTAGTATTACCTGGAATATATTGGGGATGAGGGTGTAGTATTGCCTGGAATATATTGGGGATGAGGGTGTAGTAATGTGTACCTGGAATATATTGGGGATGAGTGTGTAGTATTACCCGTAATATATTGGGGATGTGGGTGTAGTATTAACTGGAACATATTGGGGATGAGTGTGTAGAATTAAATAGAATATATTGAGGATGAGGGTGTAGTATTACCTGGAATATATTGGGGATGGGGGTGTAGTATTACCTGGAATATATTGGGGATTGGGGTGTAGTATTACCTGGAATATATTGGGGATGGGGGTGTGGTAATACCTGGAATATATTGGGGATGAGAGTGTACTATTACCCGTAATATATTGGGGATGTGGGTGTAGTATTAACTGGAACATATTGGGGATAAGTGTGTAGAATTAAATAGAATATATTGAGGATGAGGGTGTAGTATTAACTGGAATATATTGGGGATGGGGGTGTAGTATTACCTGGAATATATTGGGGATGAGGGTGTAGTATAATCTGGAATATATTGGGGATGAGGGTGTAGTAATGTGTAGTAATACCTGGAATATATTGGGGATGAGTGTGCAGTATTACCTGTAATATATTGGGGATGAGAGTGTAGTATTACCCGTAATATATTGGGGATTTGGGTGTAGTATTACCTGGAATATATTGGGGATGAGGGTGTAGTATTTTCAGGAATACATTAGGGATGGGGGTGTAGTATTGCCTGGAATATATTGGGGATGAGTGTGTAGTATTATCTGGAATATATTGGGGATGAGGGTGTAGTATCACCTGGAATACATTGGGGATGAGGGTGTAGTATTACCTGGAATATATTGGGGATGAGGGTGTAGTATTATCTGGAATATATTGGGGATGGGGGTGTAGTATCACCTGGAATACATTGGGGATGAGGGTGTAGTATTACCTGGAATACATTGGGGATGTGGGTGTAGTATTATCTGGAATATATTGGGGATGGGGGTGTAGTATTACCTGGAATATATTGGGGATGAGGGTGTAGTATTACCTGGAATACATTGGGGATGAGGGTGTAGTATTATCTGGAATATATTGGGGATTAGTGTGTAGTATTATCTGGAATATATTGGGGATGAGTGTATAGTAATGTATTGTAATACCTGGAATATATTGGGGATTAGTGTGTAGTAATGTGTGGTAAAACCCGGAATATATTGGGGAGTAGTGTTTAGTATAAATATAATATATTGGGGATGAGTGTGTAGAATTAAATACAATATATTGGGGATGAGGGTGTAGTATTACCTGGAATATATTGGGGATGAGTGTGTAGTAATGTTCATTCTGCTCCTGGTTGAACTTGGTCAGGTAGTTGGAGTATTCAGTCTTACTGTCTGCTGCAATCTGGTGTCTCATCTGAGCCTGCTGCCGCGCCTGAGGAGAAACAAACACACATCACACTTAATGAACTTGGTGCCTTCATGACTCACACGTGTGCACGCATACACACATGCACACACACCCACACTATCCCAGATGCAGGTCTGTTGAGGGAGCAGCAGTAGCAGAAGCCATTAGCAACACACAGTGTATGTTGAGTGATACACACACAAACAGGAAATAACCTAAAGAGCCATAAATACCCAACATAACCCTTGAATGAGAGGAATGGAATTCACCACAGACTACATACAGAGTTCTATGTCATGTCATCTGTCATGTGATACTCAGACAGTCCTCACCATAGTGCAGGTCATGGCTGCCCAAAGTAAGTTCCTTCCAACGGTAAACCAGGCCTGTCCCTCTCCTCCCTACAGTACACCAGGCCTGTCCCTGTCTGTCTCCTCCCTACAGTACACCAGGCCTGTCCCCGCCTGTCTCCTCCCTACAGTTCACCAGGCCTGTCCCTGTCTACCTTCTCCCTAACTTACACCAGGCCTGTCCCTGTCTACCTTCTCCCTAACTTACACCAGGCCTGTCCCTGTCTGTCTCCTCCCTACAGTTCACCAGGCCTGTCCCTGTCTAACTTCTCCCTACCTTACACCAGGCCTGTCCCTCTCCTCCCAAAAGTACACCCCGCCTGTCTCCTCCCTACAGTACACCAGGCCTGTCCCTGTCTGTCTCCTCCCTACGGTACACCAGGCCTGTCCCTCTCCTCCCTACAGTACACCAGACCTGTCCCTGTCTGTCTCCTCCCTACGGTACACCAGGCCTGTCCCTCTCCTCCCTACAGTACACCAGACCTGTCCCTGTCTGTCTCTTCCCTACAGTACACCAGGCCTAACCCCGCCTGTCTCCTCCCAAAAGTACACCAGGCCTGTCCCAGTCTACCTTCTCCCTACAGTACCCCAGACCTGTCCCCTCCTGTCTCCTCCCTACAGTTCACCAAGCCTGTCCCTGTCTACCTTCTCCCTACAGTACACCAGGCCTGTCCCTGTCCCTCACCTCCCAAAAGTACACCAGACCTGTCCCTGTCTGTCTCCTCCCTACAGTACACCAGGCCTGTCCCTGTCTGTCTCCTCCCTACAGTACACCAGGCCTTTCCCTCTCCTCCCTACAGTACACCAGGCCTGTCCCAGTCTACCTTCTCCCTACAGTACCCCAGACCTGTCCCCGCCTGTCTCCTCCCTACAGTTCACCAAGCCTGTCCCTGTCTACCTTCTCCCTACAGTACACCAGACCTGTCCCTGTCTGTCTCCTCCCTACGGTACACCAGGCCTTTCCCTCTCCTCCCTACAGTACACCAGACCTATCCCTGTCTGTCTCCTCCCTACGGTACACCAGACCTATCCCTGTCTGTCTCCTCCCTACAGTACACCAGGCCTGTCCCTGTCTACCTTCTCCCTACAGTACCCCAGGCCTGTCCCTGTCTGTCTCCTCCCTACAATATACCAGGCATGTCCCTGTCTGTCTCCTCCCTACAGTACACCAGGCCTGTCCCTCTCCTCCCGACAGTACACCTGGCCTGTCCCTGTCTGTCTCCTCCCTACAGTACACCAGGCCTGTCCCTCTCCTCCCTACAGCACACCTGGCCTGTCCCTGTCTGTCTCCTCCCTACAGTACACCAGGCCTGTCCCTCTCCTCCCTACAGTACACCTGGCCTGTCCCTGTCTGTCTCCTCCCTACAGTACACCAGGCCTGTCCCTCTCCTCCCTACAGCACACCAGGCCTGTCCCTCTCCTCCCTATAGTACACCAGACCTATATTTGTGTGTCTCCTCCCTACAGTACACCAAGCCTGTCCCTGTCTGTCTCCTCCCTACAGTACACCAGGCCTGTCCCTGTCACCCAAGCCATACCATATTTCTATCAATGTTAGGTTCCATTCGAATTGAAGGCAGTCAATTCAGGAAGTAAACAAAGATAATTTATTTTCAGTGACTTCTCAATACACTGAATTCCCAGCTATTTCTTTTTAATGTGTTTACATTTCAGAATTTTACATTCAAATCACTTGAATTGACTGCCTTCAATTTAACTGAACAAAAATATGAATGCAACAATTTCATTGATTTTACTGATTTACAGTTCATATTGAAATAAATTAGACCCTAACCTATGGATTTCACATAACTGGGATAAAGATTTACATCTGTTGGTCACAGATACTGTACCTCACAATTGCCCTCAGGATCTCGCAACGGTATTTTGGTGCATTCAAATTGCCATCGATAAAATGCAATTGTGTTCATTGTCCATAGCTTATGCCTGCCCATACAATACACCCCCCCCCCAAGACACAGAAACAGACACAAACACAGGGCTGGCATAATAATCAAATGGAGGAGGGACACAACTTCTTGACTACCACACCTATACAGAGTGAACAGAGCGGTGAATGTGTGTAAAAGAGAGGCAGGTGTGTGGAAGGATAGATACACCCTGACAACACTAATGATCAACA
This sequence comes from Oncorhynchus nerka, assembly GCF_034236695.1. Classification (NCBI taxonomy): domain Eukaryota; kingdom Metazoa; phylum Chordata; class Actinopteri; order Salmoniformes; family Salmonidae; genus Oncorhynchus; species Oncorhynchus nerka. Next base: position 22,510,454 of record NC_088399.1, read on the forward strand.
AACCTCAAACTCTAACCTCAGCTGCCTCACATCCTGTTGACTCACTAGGCAGTAAACAGTGGATAACCTAGCTCAGTATGATACACACACCAAACACACACCTCTTCTGCAGAGACACTTTAATCTCTGAAACAAATCTAAAACCACAAAGCTAAAATGAGACTGAAATGTCTTAAGGCTCGCACATATTGCACCTAATCTAGCGTTCGTCTGCCGCTCATTCATCGTGTGGTAGAATAGCCGTGCACTCAGTTTGCAAATTACATTCAGAGGTGCTAAGTATTCTGGGCCAGCAAAAGCTACTGGTGTGTCCGAGACCTTCCAGAAATAAATAAATGCACCTTACCGACATACATGTCTTGTCAGTGTTTTGAATAAAGAAAAAGGAACAGAAATAAATGTCTGATGCTTTTGCTTGCATAGCCACATTAGCCAAGCAGTACGTTGATTAATGTCAACGGTGCTAAGGATAAAGCAAGCAGAAGGTTTTGACAAATACACACATGAAGAGACTGAGCGATATAAGCCTAAACTCACAGAAAAAACAACAGGTATGAAGACACAGCAAACAGACCACCAAAGACAACTTATTATGCTAAAAAGTAAAAAGCAACCCTACAAACAGAGATATATAGACACACCTGAGAGGACAGAGAACAGTGCTCAGTATTGGACAGAGTCCAGATATAGCACAGTGCTCAGTATTGGACAGAGTCCAGATATAGCACAGTGCTCAGTATTGGACAGAGTCTAGATATAGAACAGTGCTCAGTATTGAACAGAGTCCAGATATAGCACAGTGCTCAGTATTGGACAGAGTCCAGATATAGCACAGTGCTCAGTATTGGAAAGAGTCTAGATATAGGACAGTGCTCAGTATTGGACAGAGTCCAGATATAGGACAATGCTCAGTATTGAACAGAGTCCAGATATAGCACAGTGCTCAGTATTGGACAGAGTCCAGATATAGGACAGTGCTCAGTATTGGACAGAGTCTAGATATAGCACAGTGCTCAGTATTGGACAGAGTCTAGATATAGCACAGTGCTCAGTATTGGACAGAGTCTAGATATAGCACAGTGCTCAGTATTGGACAGAGTCTAGATATAGCACAGTGCTCAGTATTGGACAGAGTCTAGATATAGCACAGTGCTCAGTATTGGACAGAGTCTAGATATAGCACAGTGCTCAGTATTGGACAGAGTCTAGATATAGCACAGTGCTCAGTATTGGACAGAGTCTAGATATAGCACAGTGCTCAGTATTGGACAGAGTCTAGATATAGCACAGAGCTCAATATTGGACAGAGTCCAGATATAGCACAGTGCTCAGTATTGGACAGAGTCTAGATATAGCACAGTGCTCAGTATTGGACAGAGTCCAGATATAGCACAGTGCTCAGTATTGGACAGAGTCTAGATATAGGACAGTGCTCAGTATTGGACAGAGTCGACATATAGCACAGTGCTCAGTATTGGACAGAGTCCACATATAGCACAGTGCTCAGTATTGGACAGAGTCTAGATATAGGACATTGCTCAGTATTGGACAGAGTCCAGATATAGGACAATGCTCAGAATTGGACAGAGTCCAGATATAGGACAATGCTCAGTATTGAACAGAGTCCAGATATAGGACAATGCTCAGTATTGGACAGAGTCCAGATATAGGACAATGCTCAGTATTGGACAGAGTCCAGATATAGCACAGTGCTCAGTATTGGACAGAGTCCAGATATAGGACAGTGCTCAGTATTGGACAGAGTCTAGATATAGCACAGTGCTCAGTATTGAACAGAGTCCAGATATAGCACAGTGCTCAGTATTGGACAGAGTCCACATATAGCACAGTGCTCAGTATTGGACAGAGTCCAGATATAGGACAATGCTCAGTATTGGACAGAGTCCAGATATAGGACAATGCTCAGTATTGGACAGAGTGCAGATATAGGACAATGCTCAGTATTGGACAGAGTACAGATATAGGACAATGCTCAGTATTGGACAGAGTCCAGATATAGCACAGTGCTCAGTATTGGACAGAGTCCAGATATAGGCCAGTGCTCAGTATTGGACAGAGTCCAGATATAGGACAATGCTCAGTATTGGACAGAGTCCAGATATAGCACAGTGCTCAGTATTGGACAGAGTCCAGATATAGGACAATGCTCAGTATTGGACAGAGTCCAGATATAGGACAGTGCTCAGTATTGGACAGAGTCTAGATATAGCACAGTGCTCAGTATTGAACAGAGTCCAGATATAGCACAGTGCTCAGTATTGGACAGAGTCCACATATAGCACAGTGCTCAGTATTGGACAGAGTCCAGATATAGGACAATGCTCAGTATTGGACAGAGTCCAGATATAGGACAATGCTCAGTATTGGACAGAGTCCAGATATAGGACAATGCTCAGTATTGGACAGAGTACAGATATAGGACAATGCTCAGTATTGGACAGAGTCTAGATATAGTGTCACGCCCTGGCCTTAGTATTCTGTGTTTTCTTTATTATGTTGGTTAGGCCAGGGTGTGACATGGGTGATTATGTGTTGTCTTGTCTAGGGGTTTTGTAGATTGATGGGGTTGTGTTCAGTGTAGTATTCTAGGTAAGTCCATGGTTGCCTAGAGTGGTTCTCAATCAGAGGCAAGTGTTTATCGTTTTCTCTGATTGGGAACCATATTTAGGCAGCCATATTCTTTGGGTATTTCGTGGGTGATTGTTCCTGTCTCTGTGTTTTGCACCAGTTAGGACCGTTTCGGTTTTTCCACGTTTTCTTATTTTGTATAGTGTTCACGTTTTCATCTTTCATTAAAGATGTTTATAAATAACCACGCTGCATTTTGGTCCTCCTCTCCTTCCCAGGAATAAAACAGTTACAGAATCACCCACCACAACAGGACCAAGCGGCGTGGTGACAGGCAGCAGGAGCAGCGCAAGGAGGAATGGACATGGGATGATGTGTTGGACGGCAATGGTTGCTACACTTGGGAGGAGATCCTGGCGGGAAAGGATCGCCTCCCATGGGAACAGGTGGAGGCAGCTAGGAGAGCAGAGGCAGCCGGAGAGAGGAGCCGTCGATACGAGGGAACACGGCTGGCAAGGAAGCCCGAGAGTCAGCCCCAAAAATGTATTGGAGGGGGAACACAGGAAGTGTGGCGAAGCCAGGTAGAAGACCTGCGCCAACTTCCTGTGCTTACCGGAGGGCTAGAGAGACCGGGCAGGCACCGTGTTATGCTGTGGAGCGCACGGTGTCCCCAGTGCGGGTGCATAGCCCGGTGCGGTACATACCAGCTCCTCGTATCGGCTGGGCTAGAGTGGGCATCGAGCCAGGTGCCATGAAGCCGGCTCTACACATCTGGTCTCCAGTGCGTCTCCTTGGGCCGGCGTACATGGCAACAGCCTTACGCATGGTGTCTCCGGTTCGCCTACACAGCCCAGTGCGGGCTATTCCACCTCGCCGCACTGGCAGGGAGACCGGGAGCATTCAACCAGGTAAGGTTTGGCAGGTTCGGTGCTCAAGAGCTCCAGTGCGCCTGCACGGTCCGGTCTACCAATACACGCAGTCAGTCAGGAAAGCTAAGGCCAGCTTCTTCAGGCAGAAGTTTGCATCCTGTAGCTCCAACTCCAAAAAGTTCTGGGACACTGTGAAGTCCATGGAGAACAAGAGCACCTCCTCCCAGCTGCCCACTGCACTGAGGCTAGGTAACACGGTCTCCACCGATAAATCCACGATTATTGAAAGCTTCAATAAGCACTTCTCAACGGCTGGCCATGCCTTCCGCCTGGCTACTCCAACCTCGGCCAACAGCTCCGCCCCCCCCGCAGCTCCTCGCCCAAGCCTCTCCAGGTTCTCCTTTACCCAAATCCAGATAGCAGATGTTCTGAAAGAGCTGCAAAACCTAGACCCGTACAAATCAGCTGGGCTTGACAATCTGGACCCTCTATTTCTGAAACTATCTGCCGCCATTGTCGCAACCCCTATTACCAGCCTGTTCAACCTCTCTTTCATATCGTCTGAGATCCCCAAGGATTGGAAAGCTGCCGCAGTCATCCCCCTCTTCAAAGGGGAGACACCCTGGACCCAAACTGCTATAGACCTATATCCATCCTGCCCTGCCTATCTAAGGTCTTCGAAAGCCAAGTCAACAAACAGGTCACTGACCATCTCGAATCCCACCGTACCTTCTCCGCTGTGCAATCTGGTTTCCGAGCCGGTCACGGGTGCACCTCAGCCACGCTCAAGGTACTAAACGATATCATAACCGCCATCGATAAAAGACAGTACTGTGCAGCCGTCTTCATCGACCTCGCCAAGGCTTTCGACTCTGTCAATCATCATATTCTTATCGGCAGACTCAATAGCCTCGGTTTCTCGGATGACTGCCTTGCCTGGTTCACCAATTACTTTGCAGACAGAGTTCAGTGTGTCAAATCGGAGGGCATGCTGTCCGGTCCTCTGGCAGTCTCTATGGGGGTGCCACAGGGTTCAATTCTCGGGCCGACTCTTTTCTCTGTATATATCAATGATGTTGCTCTTGCTGCGGGCGATTCCCTGATCCACCTCTACGCAGACGACACCATTCTATATACTTTCGGCCCGTCATTGGACACTGTGCTATCTAACCTCCAAACGAGCTTCAATGCCATACAGCACTCCTTCCGTGGCCTCCAACTGCTCTTAAACGCGAGTAAAACCAAATGCATGCTTTTCAACCGATCGCTGCCTGCACCCGCATGCCCGACAAGCATCACCACCCTGGATGGTTCCGACCTTGAATATGTGGACATCTATAAGTACCTAGGTGTCTGGCTAGACTGCAAACTCTCCTTCCAGACTCACATCAAACATTTTCAAATCGAAAATCAAATCAAGAGTCGGCTTTCTATTCCGCAACAAAGCCTCCTTCACTCACGCCGCCAAGCTTACCCTAGTAAAACTGACTATCCTACCGATCCTCGATTTCGGCGATGTCATCTACAAAATGGCTTCCAACACTCTACTCAGCAAACTGGATGCAGTCTATCATAGTGCCATCCGTTTTGTCACCAAAGCACCTTATACCACCCACCACTGCGACTTGTATGCTCTAGTCGGCTGGCCCTCGCTACATATTCGTCGCCAGACCCACTGGCTCCAGGTCATCTACAAGTCCATGCTAGGTAAAGCTCCGCCTTATCTCAGTTCACTGGTCACGATGGCAACACCCATCCGTAGCACACGCTCCAGCAGGTGTATCTCACTGATCATCCCTAAAGCCAACACCTCATTTGGCCGCCTTTCGTTCCAGTACTCTGCTGCCTGTGACTGGAACAAACTGCAAAAATCGCTGAAGTTGGAGACTTTTATCTCCCTCACCAACTTCAAACATCAGCTATCTGAGCAGCTAACCGATCGCTGCAGCTGTACATAGTCTATTGGTAAATAGCCCACCCATTTTCACCTACCTCATTCCCATACTGTTTTTATACTGTTTTTTTATTTATTTATTTATTTACTTTTCTGCTCTTTTGCACACCAATATCTCTACCTGTACATGACCATCTGATCATTTATCACCCCAGTGTTAATCTGCAAAATTGTATTATTTGCCTACCTCCTCATGCCTTTTGCACACATTGTATATAGACTGCCCATTTTTTTTTCTACTGTGTTATTGACTTGTTAATTGTTTACTCCATGTGTAACTCTGTGTTGTCTGTTCACACTGCTATGCTTTATCTTGGCCAGGTCGCAGTTGCAAATGAGAACTTGTTCTCAACTAGCCTACCTGGTTAAATAAAGGTGAAATTTAAAAAAACGGTCCGGTCTATCCAGTACCACCTCCACGCACCAGCCCTCCGGTGGCAGCTCCCCGCACCAGGCTTCCTGTGCGTGTCCTTGGCCCAGTACCACCAGTGCCTACACCACGTACCAGGCCTGCAGTGCACCTCGCCTGTCCAGCACTGTCAGAGCCTTCCTCCTCTCCAGCGTCGCCTGAGCTGCTCGTCTGTCATGCACCGCCAGTCGCCCGTCTGTCATGAGCCGCCAGAGTCGCCCGTCTGTCATGAGCCGCCAGAGTCTCCCGTCTGTCATGAGCCGCCAGAGTCTCCCGTCTGTCATGAGCCGACAGAGTCTCCCGTCTGTCATGAGCCGACAGAGTCTCCCGTCTGTCATGAGCCGACAGAGTCTCCCGTCTGTCATGAGCCGACAGAGTCTCCCGTCTGTCATGAGCCGACAGTCTCCCGTCTGCAAGGAGCCGCCAGAGCCGACAGTCTGCAAGGAGCCGCCAGAGCCGACAGTCTGCAAGGAGCCGCCAGAGCCGCCAGTCAGCATGGAGCAGCCAGAGCCGCCAGTCAGCATGGAGCAGCCAGAGCCGCCAGTCAGCATGGAGCAGCCAGAGCCGCCAGTCAGCATGGAGCAGCCAGAGCCGCCAGTCAGCATGGAGCAGCCAGAGCCGCCAGTCAGCAAGGAGCAGCCAGAGCCGCCAGTCAGCAAGGAGCAGCCAGAGCCGCCAGTCAGCATGGAGCAGCCAGAGCCGCCAGTCAACATGGAGTAGCCAGAGCCGCCAGTCAGCATGGAGCAGCCAGAGCCGCCAGTCAACATGGAGCAGCCAGAGCCGCCAGTCAGCATGGAGCAGCCAGAGCCGCCAGTCAGCAAGGAGCAGCCAGAGCCGCCAGTCAGCATGGAGCAGCCAGAGCCGCCAGTCAACATGGAGTAGCCAGAGCCGCCAGTCAGCATGGAGCAGCCAGAGCCGCCAGTCAACATGGAGCAGCCAGAGCCGCCAGTCAGCATGGAGCAGCCAGAGCCGCCAGTCTGCCAGGATCCGCCAGAGCCGCCATTCAGCCAGTATCCGCCAGAGCCGCCATTCAGCCAGGATCTGCCAGAGCCGTCAACCTGCCTGAGCCATCTCTTAGTCTTGGGCTACCTATCAGTCCCGAGCTACCCCTCAGTCCCGAGCTACCCCTCAGGCCCGAGCTACCCCTCAGGCCCGAGCTACCCCTCAGGCCCGAGCTGCCCCTCAGTCCCGAGCTGCCCCTCAGTCCCGAGCTGCCCCTCAGTCTGGAGCTGCCCCTCAGTCCGGAGCTGCCCCTCAGTCCGGAGCTGCTCCTCAGTCCGGAGCTGCCCCTCAGTCCAGTGGGGCCCTTTGTTAAGGTTACTAGGCCAAGGTTGGCGGCGAGGGTCGCCACTCAAGGGACGCTAAGTAAGCGGACTAAGACAGTGTTGGAGTGGGGTCCACGTCCCGCGCCTGAGCCGCCACCGTGGACAGACGCCCACCCAGACCCTCCCCTATGGGTTTAGGTGTGCGGCCGGGAGTCCGCACCTTTGGGGGGGGTACTGTCACGCCCTGGCCTTAGTATTCTGTGTTTTCTTTATTATGTTGGTTAGGCCAGGGTGTGACATGGGTGATTATCGGTTTGTCTTGTCTAGGGGTTTTGTAGATTGATGGGGTTGTGTTCGGTGTAGTATTCTAGGTAAGTCTATGGTTGCCTAGAGTGGTTCTCAATCAGAGGCAGGTGTTTATCGTTGTCTCTGATTGGGAACCATATTTAGGCAGTCATATTCTTTGGGTATTTCGTGGATTATTGTTCCTGTCTCTGTGTTTTGCACCAGTTAGGACTGTTTTTCCACGTTTTCTTATTTTGTATAGTGTTCACGTTTTCATCTTTCATTAAAGATGTTTATAAATAACCACGCTGCACTTTGGTCCTCCTCTCCTTCCCAGGAATAAAACCGTAACATATAGGACAATACTTAATACGGGATGCTGAGGCCACTAACATCCCACTGGGCACAGACGTCAATTCAACGTCTATTCCATGTTGGATCAATGTAATTTCAATTAAATGAAGTGGAATCAAAGTTGATTCAACCAGTGTGTGCTTGAACAGGTGATCGTGTTTTGGGGTGACCTGTGTAAGCGATGAGAAACAAGGTTGAAACTTGAGACAGTTATAGCACATGCTCTGCCCAGTGTGGACCTACCTTGTAGGAACTTTGCTTCAAGGTATGGCAGAAAAATAAATGACAACAAAAGCACACAAAGTTAGCCACTTCCTGCTGAACAGGAAGCAGAAACTTTTATAGACACTGCATAGTCATTGCTCCAGGGGCTCTAGGTGGTAGGCCAATAGGCCTAGTTCCTTTACAACTGACACTTGAGGGCCACCGAGCAGTAGGCCATCTTTTCTACTTCCTTCAGTGCTTTCCAGCGGAGACTACTTATCATAGGATACTCAGTAAAAGTCCACACAGAGTCATAAGGGGACATGTCTTAATCTAAGTGGCGAAGCGGCCAAACCGTAATTTGAAGGATTTGTCTGCCAGTGGAGGATAAGGGAGCAGTTTGAGGTTGGCACCAGCTGCTTACCAGACCACCAGAACCCCAGCTCAACAAACTAGCCTCTCTGGAATATACCCAGTGCTCTGAGATATGGTCCTAACTAAGACTACACGGCTCAGATTCCCCAAGTCCAAATATATCCCAAGTGGAATATTGCTATTAATTTAAAACATAGCAAGTGAGTGTATCTGAAGATTTACGCAACAGTTTTTCCATTACTGAATTATCTGAATTCTCTCAGCAGTGCTTGAAATGTCATACCACAAAACCACAAGAAGACTGCTAAACAGGCAACACACAATCCAACACTTAGCCTATAACCATCAGTATAACAAATCAACACATTAATGCTTAGGGTGGTGACATGTCATGTTTTCCGATGATGTAATACTCCAATGTCTCCTAAATGATGGAGGGAATCTGCAGTCAGAGGAGGAACACATGGAAGCGCTTGGTTTATCAGGATCATCTAGCAGCGTATTATGTGGCCTGGTTAATACACTAAATAGTGAAAGGCAGATCCTAACAGACCATGATACATAGAAAGTGATGGATTTATTACATTATTTAGTACTAATGGCATCAGAGTGGTGGCAAATTTGTGTCCATGATATCATGTGCCAGTGTGTGTTTCCAGAATGAGAGAGTGTTAGGAGTAACACAGGTCACATTAAAAGAGTAAGGCTTCATCCACCTCAGCTGCCTGGAACAAAGAACTGCCACGACAACCGAAACAAGACAAACGTTGAGTAACTGTTGGAAAGAAAAGCCACAGAGTAAAAGAGCAGATGCCGGAAATTATGTAAAAATAAAAGGGAGTAAAAAAACGGAATTAATGTCCGTCCCAATGTCAGCTGGGTATTGTAGAAGAAGAAATTAAATAATGTATATTTATTTTGTTTTCTCAATGTAATCAGAGAGAAAGTGAATCTGAGTAAGTGAGAGGAGGCGAGTGAGGTCAGAGTCAGACAGACACGCACACAACACATACTATGTATGAATAATGTAGGGTCTGTTAACATTACTGCAGTCTTCCATTAGATAGCGACACACACACACACAACTGGGAACACAGCAGTGTGTGTGCGTGGGGGAAAGCGAGCACCTACAGAATCACGCTTATCTATAAAAGTGCCAGTTTAGACTTTCCACTGGCAATAAACTCTCCATACAAAACTCCAGATCAAGAGCTACGTTGCCTTGCCATAATATCATATAGAGAATCACATATTGAGTGTACATGACTAACACCAATCTTCAAATGCATTAAAACCATCCTTGTTATGACTAAAAACTGGTTTGTTTCTCAAAACCAAGGAGTGAATAATTTAATTTCCACTAACACAGGGGACTCAGACACAGTGCCAGACTTGGTATGTGTTTGTGTTGGTTGCTTAGGGAGAAGCAGGGCTGATGCTGTATGTCAGTTCAGTTCCTGTCAGTCCAGTGCTGTACAGTGCTGCTCTGGTCCGAGCCAATGGTCTGAGCCCATCCATTGTGACTGTTTGGCTGTGAGAGACTGAGGACATAAAGGCTCCTTGTGCAGGCCTGTATTAGCATCATAATCGGATCTGAACCGTGTCCGCTCTGAGCTCTGAGCCTGGTCCGCTGCTGGGTGGACTGCTGATGAAGCAACACACCGGGGTGGTGTACCCCATGATGCCTTGAGACATGGCAGCGCGTGGGTTAAAGACACGTACGTCAGAGGCAATCCCAATTCCCGATGATTAGGGACACAGGATGTGACATCAACACAAGACTCCAAAGTCTGATGACTGTTGAGATTCACCAGCGAGAGCAGAAACGCAAATATACAGATAAACAACACATTCACACGACACAATACTCATTTTCCAGCATGCAAGGAAGGAAGGTTAGATAGGGACAACAATGTGCACACACACACACACACACACACACACACACACACACACACACACACACACACACACACACACACAAAGCTGGTTGTGCTGCCAAGCGACGCACATGGTAGACAGGCAGGTCACAATGACTGGCTGCTCTGCTCCTGGTCTGCCTGGCCAACAATGATAATGACTCAGTCAGTAAGACCTGCTATCGCCGTGGTGAGAAGCGGGAGATCACTATTACTGTGCTGCTGACAGAGAGACGCAATGCCAGCCTGTGCAGAAAGCCCTGGAGCAAAACCAACTGTTACTGATGCCTCACGTGGGGTGGGTCAGGGAAAAGAGGGGGTTGTTGTACAGTACATTAACTATTTTCTCTTTTCATGCACAGAGGGGAGAGATAAAGCAGTTATGTTTAAGCAGTGTGATTATAATGCACTTGCTTGTGATTGGTCAGTGGTGGGCAGGCTAGTTTTAGATTGGTTGGTGGTGAGCGATGACAGGACATACCTTCTCCACGTCTGCTTTCGTTACATTGATGTCGGCGTCCATTCTCTCAAAGTACTGCTGCGCCCGGTCCGCCTCTTTACAGTCTCTCTCGAACCGCCGTTTACTCTGAGGGGGGAACAGTCGCATAGTTATTTTAGGTGTCACTTATACAGTATGGCCTATAGCTCACTAATATAGGCTAATAAACATTTACCCTTTGGGAACTTGGAGAGGGATAGACGTCACATACAGTGTAGGTTACATGGAAGTCATATCGTTTTAGACCAGGCATTGTGTGACATAGATGTCAGTTAGCCTACATTGGACATGTGATTCTGACACAGCCAAAGGGTCTATCTCTCAAAGTCAAGTCTGTCGGAAGATTAAATAAATGTTGGTGGCTGTTTGTGCTCAAAATCATCCCTTCTTCCATCCCTCGCTCGGAACAATCAGTGTTTGTTCGTTGAGGATGCACTCTAACCCTTGCCTCGCTGCCCTGAACACAATGGGAACATTGAGCGCTCAGAGAGGGAGGAGAGGAATGGGACTGTAATGTTTCTCTCTCTCTCTGTCCAGATAGTGATAAGGAAGGCCCTGTAGAGACTCAAACAATCACAGGGATAGGCTCTCCTTTACAGAGAAAACAAATACACGGACACTCATTCCTTTTACTCCTTAATTTGTTGGCCTCTCCTCCTCCACTCCTTGTGATCAGCTTGGAGGGATGCCTTTATGCTAGGCTTTAGGAATGCACAACAATCTACTGCACTGTCCTTGAGAAACTCAGTCTGAATTAATGCAGTCTTCAGACCTGTTGTTAACCTGTTAATGAGGTAATGTCTTAATCTACCCTGCATATGGAACAGTCTGATGGTTCATTCAACGTTTACGGTCAAATTGTAGACCAATGAACCTTGGATATATCTCTATTTCGATGTGTCTGCTTGGGGGGGAATATATACGGCTGTGATTATAATCGAAGAGAATTCCCTTGGTAGATAATGCAGTCGACATTTGATTGTGAGGAATTCTAAATCAGGTGAACAGAAGGACTTGAGTCTCTTTAACCATTTGATTTTGATTTGATATTTGTCCAGGAAGCCTACGACGCCTACCATCTCCACTTCCCTTCTACATTTGGTCTAAATTCAATCTGAGATGCAGCTACTGTATGACCGTTGATAAACTTTGAGCTCTGCAGTCCTATCCTCAACAATCTTTCACATTCACAAGAAAAAGGGCCATTGTTTTGGTTTAGTTTCTCATTGGGATGGAATGGCTTAGGGATAAAGGCTGTATGTTATGAGTGTAATCCTGTGTAAATCCCTGTCTAGTGATTTTTATTAAACACACAGTTCCATACATTCGATACCAACTTATCCTTAAACAGGAGTGATTCCATTCACTGCCAGGTAATGGGTTTCAGTTTCTCCACCTGCAATACTGCAATTTAGCAACTACATGCATACTATAACCACTAAACTGTCATGACTGTAGTAGTACTAAGACTACTGGGATGTCATGACTGTAGTAGTACTACAACTACTGGGCTGCCATAACTGTAGTAGTACTACAACTACTGGGCTGCCATAACTGTAGTAGTACTACGACTACTGAGCTGCCATAACTGTAGTAGTACTACGACTACTGGGCTGCCATAACTGTAGTAGTACTAGGACTACTGGGCTGCCATAACTGTAGTAGTACTACGACTACTGGGCTGCCATAACTGTAGTAGTACTAGGACTACTGGGCTGCCATAACTGTAGTAGTACTAGGACTACTGGGCTGTCATAACTGTAGTAGTACTAGGACTACTGGGCTGTCATAACTGTAGTAGTACTACGACTACTGGGCTGTCATAACTGTAGTAGTACTACGACTACTGGGCTGTCATAACTGTAGTAGTACTACGACTACTGGGTTGTCATAACTGTAGTAGTACTACAACTACTGGGTTGTCATAACTGTAGTAGTACTACGACTACTGGGCTGTCATAACTGTAGTAGTACTACGACTACTGGGTTGTCATGACTGTAGTAGTACTACAACTACTGGGCTGCCATAACTGTAGTAGTACTACAACTACTGGGCTGCCATAACTGTAGTAGTACTACGACTACTGAGCTGCCATAACTGTAGTAGTACTACGACTACTGGGCTGCCATAACTGTAGTAGTACTACGACTACTGGGCTGTCATAACTGTAGTAGTACTACGACTACTGGGCTGCCATAACTGTAGTAGTACTAGGACTACTGGGCTGCCATAACTGTAGTAGTACTACGACTACTGGGCTGCCATAACTGTAGTAGTACTAGGACTACTGGGCTGCCATAACTGTAGTAGTACTAGGACTACTGGGCTGTCATAACTGTAGTAGTACTAGGACTACTGGGCTGTCATAACTGTAGTAGTACTACGACTACTGGGCTGTCATAACTGTAGTAGTACTACGACTACTGGGCTGTCATAACTGTAGTAGTACTACGACTACTGGGTTGTCATAACTGTAGTAGTACTACAACTACTGGGTTGTCATAACTGTAGTAGTACTATGACTACTGGGCTGTCATAACTGTAGTAGTACTACGACTACTGGGTTGTCATAACTGTAGTAGTACTACAACTACTGGGTTGTCATAACTGTAGTAGTACTACGACTACTGGGTTGTCATAACTGTAGTAGTACTACGAAAACTGGGTTGTCATAACTGTAGTAGTACTAGGACTACTGGGCTGCCATAACTGTAGTAGTACTACGACTACTGGGCTGCCATAACTGTAGTAGTACTACGAAAACTGGGTTGTCATAACTGTAGTAGTACTAGGACTACTGGGCTGCCATAACTGTAGTAGTACTACGACTACTGGGCTGCCATAACTGTAGTAGTACTACGACTACTGGGCTGCCATAACTGTAGTAGTACTACGACTACTGGGCTGCCATAACTGTAGTAGTACTACGACTACTGGGCTGCCATAACTGTAGTAGTACTAGGACTACAGGGCTGAAATAGTATTATAGTAGTACTACATACTCAGTAATACTACTCTATACAGTACTTACCGACTCCAGCTGTTTCCACAAGCTCTCAATCTGTTGCTGCGCTTTACGTCCATCATGGAAGTGCTGATCGAGAAAGAGAAAAAAGTTTGCTCATAAATCATATCTACAAGAGCAGTGGGCGGGTTGGGGGGGGTAAAGAAAGGAGAGAGTTTTCTTTTGATTAAAGAGATGGAAGGCAGACGAGATGATGGGTGACTGATGTTTCTGTCGGATGTATGATTTATGCTGTGACACACCAGGAGATTATGGATTAAAAGCAGCTACCCTGTGAGATGCAGGTTAGCCTCACCATGTCCCAGACCTAGGGCTAATACAGAAGACCAGGCTTCCCTAACTGGCGGAATTTTCATTGTTGTACATAAAAGACCTTAAAAACACCAGAAAATCAGCTCCAATTGATTTAGATGATTTTGGACATCTGTTCCCAAGTATTCCCACGCATAATAGAGACGGCATCTTATACAAATGTAAACATGGTTTGAAATGATTGTTTATGTCAAATATTATATCTGTTTGGGCTTCTTGCGGTCAATTTGCAGTCTCCAAATTATTTTGTATTATTTTCAGGCCCCATGACCATCTGCTCAAGAAAGAAATTGGTCCGCGGCTGAATCTAGTTGATGATCCCTGCAGTAGACGTTTGTACTTAATCCCAGTAGATGGCACAGATTTGATTACAGTGACAGGCCAATTGGCACAAAGCACTAGATCACAGGTGCACAGCTACAGCCTGCGACTTCAAAATGACCTATCCATTCATCATCAAAAGGATTGTCCCAAAACAGATGGAGATTACTACTTTCTGCACCTTTCTGAACCTACAGATGGATATTACATTACTGCCCCTTATTAGATTGAAAAGATGATGGCGTTTCAGTCACAATGACCTTCTTCATTGGTGTAGAGGAGCGTTACATGTCTGTGTGAAAGCGATGCATTATGTCCATGAGCAGAACAGAAGCTGGTTGATTGGTTAGAGTGTCCGGACACTAGTGACATATGACAGGAAGGTGAGAGAAGCTGCTAATGGCTACCCTGCCTGGGGAAGGACACCCATCTTCATTTCCCCCAAATGTTACACGTGTGTACTGAGGCATGACCAACATATACAGTGGCAAGAAAAAGTATGTGAACCTTTTGGAAATACCTGGATTTCTGCATAAATTGGTCATAACATTTGATCTGATCTTCATCTAGGTCACAACAATAGACAAACACAATATGTTTAAACTAATAACACACAAACAATTCTATGTTTTCATGTCTTTATTGAACACACTGTGTAAACATTCACAGTGCAGGGTGGGAAAAGTATGTGAACCCTTGGATTTAATAACTGGTTGACCCTTCTTTGGCAGCAATAACCTCAACCAAACGTTTTCTGTAGTTGCGGATCAGACCGGCACAACGGTCAGGAGGAATTTTTGACCATTCCTCTTTACAAAATTGTTTCAGTTCAGCAATATTCTTGGGATGTCTTTTGTGAACCGCTCTCTTGAGGTCATGCCACAGCATCTCAATCGGGTTGAGGTCAGGACTCTGACTGGGCCACTCCAGGAGGCGTATTTTCTTCTGTTGAAGCCATTCTGTTGTTGATTTACTTCTGTGTTTTGGGTCGTTGTCCTGTTGCATCACCCAACTATCTGTTGAGCTTCAATTGGCGGACAGATAGCCTAACATTCTCCTGCAAAATGTCTTGATTAACTTGGGAATTAATTTTTCCGTCGATGACAGCAAACTGTCCAGGTCCTGAAGGCAGCAAAGCAGCCCCAAACCATGATGCTCCCTCCACCATATTTTACAGTTGGGATGAGGTTTATGATATTGGTGTGCTGTGCCTTTTTTTCTCCACACATAGTGTTGTGTGTTCCTTCCAAACAACTCAACTGTAGTTTCATCCACAGAATATTTTGCCAGGTGCAAAATATTCTGGAACATCCAGGTGCAGTTTTGAAAACTTCAGACGGCAATGTTTTTTTAGACAGCAGTCGCTTCTTCCGTGGTGTCCTCCCATGAACACCATTCTTGTTTAGTGTTTTCTGTATCGTAGACTGGTCCCCAGAGACGTTAGCATGTTCCAGAGATGTCAATAAATCTTTAGCTGACACTAGGATTCTTCTTAACCTCATTGAGCATTCTGCGCTGTGCTCTTGCAGTCATCTTTGCAGGACGGCCACTCCTTGGGAGAGTAGCAACAGTGCTGAACTTTCTCCATTTATAGACAATTTGTTTTACCGTGGACTGATAAACACCAAGGCTTTTAGAGATACTTTTGTAACCCTTTCCAGCTTTATGCAAGTTAACAATTATTAATCTTAGGTCTTCTGAGATCTCTTTTGTTCGAGACATGGTTCACATCAGGCAATGCTTCATGTGAATAGCAAACTCAAATTTTGTGGGTGTTTTTATATAGAGCAAGGCAGCTCTAACCAACATCTCCAATCTCGTCTCATTGACTGGACTGCAGGTTAGCTGACTCCTCACTCCAATTAGCTTTTGGAGAAGTCATTATCCTAGGGGTTCACATCATTTTTACAACCTACATGGTGAATGTTTAAATGATCTATTCAATATAGACAAGAAACATACAATAATTTGTGTGTCATTAGTTTAAGCAAACTCTTTGTCTATTGTTGTGACTTAGATGAAGATCAGAGAGAGAGAGCGAGCGAGAGAGAGAAATAAGTGACTGAAAAGATCTAGAGCTACCAGACAGACACAGATAGTGACAAAGGATCTAGAGCTACCAGACAGACACAGATAGTGACAAAGGATCTAGAGCTACCAGACAGACACAGATAGTGACAAAGGATCTAGAGATACCAGACAGACACAGATAGTGACTGAAAGGATCTAGAGATACCAGACAGACACAGATAGTGACTGAAAGGATCTAGAGATACCAGACAGACACAGATAGTGACTAAAAGGATCTAGAGATACCAGACAGACACAGATAGTGACTGAAAGGATCTAGAGATACCAGACAGACACAGATAGTGACTGAAAGGATCTAGAGATACCAGACAGACACAGATAGTGACTAAAAGGATCTAGAGATACCAGACAGACACAGATAGTGACTGAAAGGATCTAGAGATACCAGACAGACACAGATAGTGACTAAAAGGATCTAGAGATACCAGACAGACACAGATAGTGACTGAAAGGATCTAGAGATACCAGACAGACACAGATAGTGACTAAAAGGATCTAGAGATACCAGACAGACACAGATAGTGACTAAAAGGATCTAGAGATACCAGACAGACACAGATAGTGACTGAAAGGATCTAGAGATACCAGACAGACACAGATAGTGACTAAAAGGATCTAGAGATACCAGACAGACACAGATAGTGACTAAAAGGATCTAGAGATACCAGACAGACACAGATAGTGACTGAAAGGATCTAGAGATACCAGACAGACACAGATAGTGACAAAGGATCTAGAGATACCAGACAGACACAGATAGTGACTGAAAGGATCTAGAGATACCAGACAGACACAGATAGTGACTGAAAGGATCTAGAGATACCAGACAGACACAGATAGTGACTGAAAGGATCTAGAGATACCAGACAGACACAGATAGTGACGGAATGACAGAGAGATTCTAAGATGGCTGCCAGTACCAGCCTTGCCAAGTGGGGCATATTGCACAGGGAGGACATGGCAGCTGTCGGTCTGGGCATGCTCAGTAAACACGCTGGGTGTTTTTCTAACAGGCCGCACTTGGCCTTCCCCCCTCCAGGGAATTAATGAGAGAAGGAGTGAGAGAAGGAATGAGAGCCCAACTCAGCCAAAAGGCAGAACACGTTTCTCTGCAGTCTTCTCTGGATTGTCTCTGAACATTTCAAAAGATACATAAACGGACAGAACATGGTGTGTTATAAAGGCCTAATAATGAATGTATCACTCCTATTATAAAACAGTGTAGAACATTTCATTGAAGCAGTTGATATCAATGAAACAAATGAAAGAGAGCTATGCCCAGCAAGCACCAGTCTATGCTGGTCTCAACCTCAGTAGCTGTGTGGAATATCGATGTCTTCCCCAGGCGTTCAATAAAAGACACAGACTATTATAGAGAATGAAAAGCCCAGCGCTTGTATTTCAGTGGCGTATCAATGCTTCTAATCTAAATGGCCCGACAGTAACTCTTGTATTCTGCACACACACGCCGGCCGGCATACATGCGCGCGCACACACACACACACACACACACACACACACACACACACACACACACACACACACACACACACAAGAGAAGAAAGACAAGGAGTTCATTTCTACCCAATTTAGTATTTAGAGCACATATCTGTAAATGTCTAGGCCAACTCAGATCTCAGGACCCCAAGGGGTGCATGTTTTGGTTTTTGCCCTAACACTACACAGCTGATTCAAATGATCAAACCTTGATGATTAGCTGATTATTTGAATCAGCTGTGTAGTACTAGGGCAAAAAACTAAACGTGCACCCCTTGGAGTCCCAAGGACTGAGTTTGGGAAACCCTGGTCAAGTTAATATGACTGAACTGGGTTTAGACAGAACCTTGGAAATGTCACTTCTCACATCCTTGTCTTACTGGGGAAGTTCTCAAACTGTTTTAGGGGAATTCCTTCAGCTCTTAAAGAGAATGGCCCACCCTGGAGCCGGTCAAAACTTGTAGACTTGTTTACATGCTGCTGCGAGGTTTGTTGCTAACGTTTCTTTGCTACCTGCCAACTTTACAGTTTTTATTTTTTATTTTTCCCCTCTATCAACTTTTTTCATTCAACTTTTTCACTCCGGACGCTTTATCTGGGTATGGTTCAACAGGACCTCCACCAGCCGAAGCTAAGTAGTAACATTAACATTATGCATTTTAATTGCAGTCGCTGTACTCATAATATACAGGAGAACGATCGCCTTACGGCGAGGATAGCTGTGCTACAAGCCCAGTTTCAGACGCAATCATCATGCAAGGGTAATTTAAATGTAGGAAAGCATGAAACAGCATCTGTGCCACCAATAAGTACAGATAGTAGTATAAATCCCCTCGCACAGTCCCTGCAGCCAGACAATTTTGCCATGGCTTCTGGAAGGAAATGCTGCAGGAATGCTCAACCGGTGTCGCTCATTCAGCCGACAGAAACTTTCAACCGGATCTCCCCATTAAGCAACGAGTGAGAATCCAAGTCTTCTCTGGTCTCTCCTCCACCCGTAAAAGGGGTCTGAGACACCGAAGCCTCCCACCATTAGCTCTGAAAAATTGAACACCCTTGTCATTGGCGACTCCATTACCCACAGTATTAGACTTAAAAAGAATCATCCAGCGAACATACATTGTTTACCCGGGGGCAGGGCTACCGACGTTAAGGCTAATCTGAAGATGGTGCTGGCTAAGGCTAAAACTGGCGAGTGTAGAGAGTATAGGGATATTGTCATCCACATCGGCACCAACGATGTTAGAATGAAACAGTCAGAGGTCACCAAGCGCAACATAGGTTCAGCGAGTAAATCAGCTAGAAAGATGTGTCGGCATCGAATAATTGTCTCTGGCCCCCTCCCAGTTAGGGGGAGTGATGAGCTTTACAGCAGAGTCTCACAACTCAATCGCTGTTTTCTGCCCCGCCTCAAAGATAGAATTTGTAAATAATTGTCCCTCTTTCTGGAACTCACCCACAAACAGGACCAAACCTGGCCTGCTGAGGAGTGACGGACTCCATCCTAGCTGGAGGGGTGCTCTCATGTTATCTACCAACATAGACAGGGCTCTAACTCCTCTAGCTCCACAATGAGATAAGGTGCAGACCAGGCAGCAGGCTGTTAGCCAGCCTGCCAGCTTAGTGGAGTCTGCCACTGGCACAGTCAGTGTAGTCAGCTCAGCTATCCCCATTGAGACCGAGTCTGTGCCTCGATCTAGGTTGGGCAAAACTAAACATGGCGGTGTTCGCCTTTTCAATCTCACTGGAATAAAGACCTCCATTCCTGCCATTATTGAAAGAGATCGTGATACCTCACATCTGAAAATAGGGCAACTTAATGTCAGATCCCTCACTTCCAAGGAAGTTCTAGTCAATGAACTAATCACTGATCATAATCTTGATGTGATTGGCCTGACTGAATCGTGGTTTGAGCCTGATGAATTTACTGTGTTAAATGAGGCCTCTCCTCCTGGTTACACTAGTGACCATATCCCCCACGCATCCCGCAAAGGCGGAGGTGTTGCTAATATTTACGAAAGCAAATTTCATTTTACAAAAAAAGAAGACTGCGTTTTCATTATTTGAGCTTCTAGTCATGCAGCCTACTCAATCACTTTTTATAGCTACTGTTTACAGGCCTCCTGGGCCGTATACACCATTCCTCACTGAGTTCCCTGTAGTCCGATCGGACCTTGTAGTATCAAATAATCTGCTCAGACCCAAACCAAGGATCATCAAAAGCTGTGCTATAAATTCTCGGACAACCCAAAGATTCCTAGATGCCCTTCCATACTCCCTCTACCTACCCAAGAACGTCAGAGTACAAAAAAATTGGTTAACCACCTAACTGAGGAACTAAATTTAACCTTGTGTAATACCCTAGATACAGTCGCACCCATAAAAACAAAAAAACATTTGTCATAAGAAACTAGCACCCTGATATACAGAAAATACCAGAGCCCTGGAGACAGGGCTTTCTCCTATAGAGCTCAATTTTTATGGAATGGTCTGCCTACCCATGTGAGAGACGCAGAATCGGTCTCGACCTTTAAGTCTTTACTGAAGACTCATCTCTTCAGTAGGTCCTATGATTGAGTGTAGTTTAGCCCAGGGGTGTGAAGGTGAACAGAAATGCACTGGAGTGGCGTACCACACTTGCTGTCTCTGCCTGGCCGGTTCCCCTCTCTCCACTGGGATTCTCTGCCTCTAACCCTATTACGGGGGCCGAGTCACTGGCGTACTGGTGTTCTTCCATGCCGTCCCTAGGAGGGGTGCGTCACTTGAGTGGGTTGAATCAGTGACATGATATCTCTCAGACTCCCTCTCTCAGACTCCCTCTCTCAGACTCCCTCTACCACACCTGCTGTCTCTAACTCTGAATGATCGGCAATGATGTAAAAAGGGCTTTATAAATACATTTGATTGATTGATTGATTGATTGATGTGAGCCCCTAGAAATGCATTGGAGAGTCCAGTGACGTAGTCAAGTGTCTCAGCTCTACAACTGAAACATAAAGGGTGAGCGCCAAAGGGAACTCCCCTTTAAAAGATCACAGGTTTGTAAGCCGATCATAACTGACAGTAAAGAAGAATGTTTACCTCTCCAGGTCACCGCACAGAGAGAGGCAGGCGGCAAGTCTTTTCACAAGACACGTAACATCATTGTTACTGTCAAACTCTCTCCTTCAAGCAAATATTTTCTTCTCCATGACAACATTTCAGAGGGAAGTTTGCAAGAGCAGAGGCAACTGAGACAGTGTGTTAGGGGGAAGACGTCTATAAAAGATAAACAAATCACATTGTTCCAAATGCACTATATAGAGAATAGGATTCCATTTGGGACGCGGACACTGAGACACAAATATTGCTCCCCAAACAAGCTGCTATAAAGAATATCCAATGTTCCAGTATAGAAGACAGGGATGTGGTGGAATATCTAAGCATACAGTACTGTAGGAGTTTTCTAAGTGTATGATTTGAACTCAGGCAGCTTTACAAGGCATGGGCACCATATGATGCTATTCACTCTAGAACAAAGCCCAGTGTTTTTGATTCAGACCCAACTGCAGTAGAAATATACAGTATCTGTCAGAAGTTTGGACACACCTACAGTACTCATTCAAGGGTTTTTCTTAAATTTTACTATTTTATACATTGCAGAATAATAGTGAAGACATCAAAACTATGAAATAACACATATGGAATGATATAGTAACCAAAAAAGTGTTAAACAAATCTAAATATATTTTATATTTAAAATTCTTCAATGTTGCTACCCTTTGCCTTGATGACAGCGTTGCACACTCTTGGCATTCTCTCTACCAGCTTCATGAGGTAGTTACCTGGAATTCAGGTGTTTAAAGTTAATTTATGGAATTTCTTTCCTTCTTAATACGTTTCAGCCAATCAGTTGTGTTGTGACAAGGCAAACGTGGTATACAGAAGAAAGCCCTATTAGGTAAAAGACCAAGTCCATATTATTGCAAGAACAGCTTAAATAAGCAAAGAGAAACGACTGTCTATCATTACTTTAAGACATGAAAGTCAGTCAATCAGGAAAATTTCAAGAACTTTGAAAGTTTCTTCAAGGGCAGTCGCAAAAACCATCAAGCGCTATGATGAAACTGTCTCTTACAAGGACCGCCACAGGAAAGGAAGACCCAGAGTTACCTCTGCTGCAGGGGATAAGTTCATTAGAGTTACCAGCCTCAGAAATTGCAGCCCAAATAAATGCTTCACACAGTTCAAGTAACAGACATCTCAACATCAACTGTTCAGAGAAGACAGGAATCAGGCCTTCATGGTTGAATTGCTGCAAAGAAACCACTACTAAAGGACACCAATAATAAGAAGAGACTTGCTTGGGCCAAGAAACACGAGAAATTGACATTAGACTGGTGGAAATCTGTCCTTTGGTCTGATGAGTCCAAATTTGAGACTTCTGGTTCCAACCGCCATGTCTTTGTGAGAAACAGTAGGTGAACGGATGATCTCCGCATGTGTGGTTTCCACTGTGAAGCATGGAGGAGGAGATGTGATGGTGCTTTGCTGGTGACACTGTCAGTGATTTATTTACAATTCAATGCACACTTTACCAGCATCGCTACCACAGCATTCTGCAGCGATATGCCATTCCATCTGGTTTGCACTTCGTGGGACTATCATTTGTTTTTCAACAGGACAATGACCCAAAACTCTTCCAGGCTCTGAAAGGGTTATTTTACCAAGGAGAGTGATGGAGTGCTGCATCAGATGACCTGACATCCACAATCACCCAACCTCAACCCAATTGAGATGGTTTGGGATGAGTTGGACCACAGAGTGAAGGAAAAGCAGCCAACAAGTGCTCAGCATATGTGGGAACTCCTTCAAGACTGTTGGAAAAGCATTCCAGGTGAAGCTGGTTGAGAGAATGCCAAGAGTGTGCAAAGCTGTTATCAAGGCAAAGGATGGCTACTTTGAAGGATCTAAAATATCAAATATATTTTGATTTGTTTAACACTTTTTTGGTTACTACATGACTCCATACGTGTTATTCCATAGTTTTTATGTCTTCACTATTATTCTACAATGTAGAAAATAGTAAAACAATAAATAAAATAAAAAAAACCTTGAATGAGTACTGTAGGTGTTTTGACTGGTACGGTTATTATTTATTTATTTTTAAATGTTAACCCCCTTTTTTTCTCCCCAATTTCGTGGTATCCAAATGTTTAGTAGCTACTATATTGTCTCATCGCTACAACTCCCGTGCGGGCTCGGGAGAGATGAAGGTTGAGGGTCATGCGTCCTCCAATACACAACCCAACCAAGCGGCACTGCTTCTTAACACAGCGCGCATCTAACCCGGAAGCCAGCCGCACCAATGTGTCGGAGGAAACACTGTGCACCTGGCAACCTTGGTTAGCGCACACTGCACCCAGCCTGCCACAGGAGTCGCTGGTGCACGATGAGACAAGGATATCCATACCGGCCAATCCCTCCCTAACCTGGACGACGCTATGCCAATTGTGCGTCGCCCCACGGACCTCCCGGTCGCGGCTGGTTACGACAGAGCCTGGGCGCGAACCCAGAGTCTCTGGTGGCACAGCTGGCGCTGCAGTACAGCGCCCTTAACCACTGCGCCCTTACCAGGTAAGTAGACTGAGAACACATTCTCAACAACAACCTGGGGAATAGTTACAGGGAAGAGGAGATGAATGAGCCTATTGGAAGCTGGGGATGATTTGCTGGCCATGATGGTATGAGGGCCAGATTGGGAATTTAGCCAGGACACTTGGGTTAACACCCCTACTCTTATGATAAGTACCATGGGATCTTTAATGACCACAGAGAGTCAGGACACCAGTTTAACATCCCATCCGAAAGACAGCATCCTACACAGGGCAATGTCCCCAATCACTGCCCTGGGGCATTGGGATATTTTTTTTTCAGACCAGAGGAAAGAGTGCTTCCTACTGGCTGTCCAACACCACTTCCAGCAGCATCTGGTCTCCCATTTAGGGAATGACCAAGACCAACCCTGCTTTGCTTCAGAGGCAAGCCAGCAGTGGAATGCAGGGTGGTATGCTGTAGGTATTCTGGTGAGTACATAGACTATATTGGCATCTGTATGGGCAACATGGTCTACAGACAGTGCTTCTCAGTGTCTGCCAGTCTATCTGTCCATATTTACATTTCTGGACTAGGCTGCTGCAGCGATCCTCTTGGCCTAGGTCCATCCAGCCTGTATAGTTAAGGAAACACCACTTTGATCTCCCCAACAAAGCCTCCACTCGTCCTACCCCCCTCTCCTACCTCCCTCTTTCCCCTCTCCTCACCTCCTCAGAACAGCAACATGTGACTGCCAGGGCTTGGGGCTACCAGGGAGTAATGATTTGGGGTAATGTTTTTAAAAAATGGGTTGAGTCCCAGTCAGGTAGAAGAGATTTTGAAATAATTTGTCTTGTGATGCCAGGTTCAGTTGGCAGCCCTTCACTTGGACACATGTTTTCTTATCCCAGACAAAGTAATTGTCCATGCTTGCCCAC
The DNA here is from genome assembly GCF_034236695.1 of Oncorhynchus nerka. Classification (NCBI taxonomy): domain Eukaryota; kingdom Metazoa; phylum Chordata; class Actinopteri; order Salmoniformes; family Salmonidae; genus Oncorhynchus; species Oncorhynchus nerka. The sequence goes on from NC_088399.1 coordinate 22,534,935, forward strand.
TACGCTCCTGGTACAGTAGAGAGCAGACTAGTGAACCATTATATAGAGATAACCTAACATGACCCTGCTCTGGCTGGATGGATTGGCTCCAGGTACCATAGCCACCAGCCAAGCATGACCAATGAATGTGGCTGTGAAGAGAGCAAAACCACAACACTGTATAGAGCCTTGAAACCGTCACAAGTTAGATTATTTTGCTTCCAAGCTTTGCACTCTGACTCTCCCGTGACACGAAACGACTACATGTCCTCTCTTTCTCTCACACACACTCCTTGGTTCTCTCTCACATGTACACAAGCACGCACGCACGCACACACACACACACACACACACACCACGCCAGACTCATTAGTCCAATCATCATCCTCTCTGAAAGATGTGTATTATGGTAGGAGCTGTGGGACTGGAGAAGAATAGACGGACCGGGCAAGAGGATCAGAGGGGTCTTCTCTCTCTCTCCACACTGGCTTCCCTCCCTCTCCTTGCCCTGGCCCGTCCAGAGAGAACCGTGCCCCAGCTCTGTGTAGAGGCCGAGATACATGTATATGGTGCTGTTGGTGCACACAGTGAGTGTGAGAAAAACAACTCACAAACAGACTGATATAGAGTGGCAAGAAAAAGTATGTGAACCCTTTGAAATTGCCAGGATTTCTGCATAAATTGGTCATAAAATTTGATCTGATCTTCATCTAAGTCACAACAATAGACAAACACAGTACGCTTAAACTAATAACACACAAATTATTATATTTGTCTTGCCTATTTTTTATATATAATTTAAACATTCACAGTTTTGGTTGTAAAAAGTATGTGAACCCCTAGGATAATGACACATTTTTCAGATCACATTTTATGACCAATTTATGCAGAAATCCAGGTATTTCCAAAGGGTTCATATACTTTTTCTTGCCACTGTAGTTCCCTATTATGACACGATAGTGCAGATGTCAGAAAAAGACAAACTGTCCTTCAATGTTCTCTTTGTCTTACATTGTTCTCTCTCCAGTGAAATGGTCTGTGTTGTCCATTTGATGTGTTCCATGTTTTTACTAGCTCTCAGGGAGACACACGAGGACACTTTCTTCTTCCACACTGAGCTACTCTGTGGACCTCTGTGTGTGTGTCTCTCTGCAATTTAATCAGTGCGCAGGTGCACATTTATCACTGTCAGGTCTGGAGAATTAGCGACCCAAAGCAGCTAGGTTATGCAACCTTAGCAAGACAAACTAACTCTGACTGACTGACTGATATAAAGACCCACAATTCATCCACCAGTGTGTCTACACCGACACATCAGATGCTATGAAAACAGAGTGAAACACTACCCCTCATGTTTAGCTCATCGAGGGCCACTTCCGTCAGTGTGGAGTTACAGTGAGAAACCATCATTTATGAATGAGGTCTGGGTCTGTCTGGGCTGAGGAGACAACAGGAGACCTCGACCCTGATCCGCCTCTCCTCCCTTCCTGCCCTCCTTCCTTGCCCCCCAGAGCTGGGCTTACCGAGGGTTCAACCAGGGAGAAATGGGAGGGGTTGAGGAAGGAGGGAGGGAGGTTACAGTACAAAACAAGTTCCATAACTGTGGAAATAATGGAGCGTATTCAGTTAAGGTGTGGCTGCGGTTCAGGATTGTCTGGAACCCGAATTGCTGAGAAAATACAGAGATTTCTACGCATGCAGGATCCACTAGCCTACCACCTTTCGGCTGCTGCTCAGTCACTCCGCTGCCACTTGTACACAAAACAGTTCCAACAAACATTTATTTGTCTGCTGTAACAGTAGGCTATTGCAAACATAAGCTGGACACAAACAGGTTGTCAAGCAATTTAATGTTTTTTCAGGAGGGGTGCTATATGCAGCTATTTAGGCCAACTATGTAGCCTACACAGCATAACACACAAGCAAGACACAGGCAGGCAGTCATCACCAGTCCGTCAAATCAAATCAAATCAAATTTATTTATATAGCCCTTCGTACATCAGCTGATATCTCAAAGTGCTGTACAGAAACCCAGCCTAAAACCCCAAACAGCAAACAATGCAGGTGTAAAAGCATCACCATTGAAAACATTGACTCCTGGCTATAGGGCAGCATAACTATAAAGATGACATCATCACACAAAACGCTAATTGTTTTGCCCCAATGCAATGTGAAGACTGCGTCTTGCTTGTGCTACAGCAATATCCGTTCTAACAGACAGAGAAAGTTGTAGCCGGCCCTTCATATATATTTCTGGAACGTTCCTTTGAATTGCAGCGGTTGAGAAATATGCGTCAGAGACAGACAGAGGCTACATCATCATATCGATTATATTGGTTGAGGGTTCAGAAGAGGGTGAGTAAAGAGAATGTGTGTTAATAACACACATGCAGAACGTGATTCGGATCCTTACACTTGACAAATACATTTCTAGAGGGCAGGGGCGAAAACTCAGTATTCATAGCCTCAGCCATTCAATTATTGCTCCTCTCCTTCTGTACTGTAGACAGATTAACCTGTCCTGTCCTGTCCCAATGAAAGGCCAGTAGGCAGGAACTTGACGATCCTGTCTGTCTGCAGATCGTTCAATTGTAAAACAAATGACTATGTTAGATACTGATGACTAGTGTTTATGACTATGAAGGTGTGTGTTAATGATTACATGTGTGCGATAGACTACAAGAGACCTGCTGTCTCTAACTCTTAATGATCAGCTATGGAAAGCCAACTGACATTTACTCCTGAGGAGCTGACCTGTTGCACCCTCTACAACCACTGTGATTATTATTATCTGACCCTGCTGATCATCTATGAACGTTTGAACATCTTGGCCATGTTCTGTTATCATCTCCACCCGGCACAGACAGAAGAAGACTGACCACCCCTCAGAGCCTGGTTCCTCTCTAGGTTTCTTCCTAGGTTCCTGCCTTTCTAGGGAGTTTTCCCTAGCCACTGTGCTTCTTCATCTGCATTGCTTGATGTTTGGGGTTTTAGGCTGGGTTTCTGTACAGCACTTTGTGACATCAGCTGGTGTAAAAAGGGCTTCATAAATACATTTGATTGATTGATTGATTGAAGAGAGGCAGAACGTATTCCTGTTCTTGCCCAGCTGAATAAATAACCATGCAGTGTAAATAATAGGCTACTTACTCTGGGCCAAACGTTTACCATAGAGGGTCTCTCTGAACAAGGCCACCTGTTTCTATTCTAGACTGCTTCTTCAGATGTTTTATATATCCAGTACTGTTACTACAAGCAAACTAGTAACAGACACAGATAGAATCAGAAATTATGAATGAGCATGTGTAGCTCTCGAGCTTTGCATATTATCGACATGCACTGACATACTGTACAGTATAATATTCAACAACACAGTCACAACACAGGTGCACTGCACAACAGGCTGTCTCTTTCTGCTGTGTGTTTGGCATGACAACGACAAGGATGTTGGCTGCTAGACAGAGTGACACACTGACCACCAGGTCACAGCCCATCAGGCTGACCACCAGGTCACAGCCCATCAGGCTGACCACCAGGTCACAGCCCATCAGGCTGACCACCAGGTCACAGCCCATCAGGCTGACCACCAGGTCACAGCCCATCAGGCTGACCATCAGGTTACACCCATCAGGCTGACCACCAGGTCACTGCCCATCAGGCTGACCACCAGGTCACAGCCCATCAGGCTGACCACCAGGTCACAGCCCATCAGGCTGACCATCAGGTTACACCCATCAGGCTGACCACCAGGTCACAGCCCATCAGGCTGACCACCAGGTCACAGCCCATCAGGCTGACCACCAGGTCACTGCCCATCAGGCTGACCACCAGGTCACTGCCCATCAGGCTGACCACCAGGTCACTGCCCATCAGGCTGACCACCAGGTCACAGCCCATCAGGCTGACCACCAGGTCACAGCCCATCAGGCTGACCACCAGGTCACAGCCCATCAGGCTGACCACCAGGTTACAGCCCATCAGGCTGACCATCAGGTTACACCCATCAGGCTGACCACCAGGTTACAGCCCATCAGGCTGACCACCAGGTTACAGCCCATCAGGCTGACCACCAGGTTACAGCCCATCAGGCTGACCACCAGGTTACAGCCCATCAGGCTGACCACCAGGTCACAGCCCATCAGGCTGACCACCAGGTTACAGCCCATCAGGCTGACCATCAGGTTACAGCCCATCAGGCTGACCATCAGGTCACTGCCCATCAGGCTGACCACCAGGTTACAGCCCATCAGGCTGACCACCAGGTCACAGCCCATCAGGTCACAGGTCACAGCCCATCAGGCTGACCACCAGGTCACAGCCCATCAGGCTGACCACCAGGTCACTGCCCATCAGGCTGACCACCAGGTCACTGCCCATCAGGCTGACCACCAGGTCACTGCCCATCAGGCTGACCACCAGGTCACAGCCCATCAGGCTGACCACCAGGTCACAGCCCATCAGGCTGACCACCAGGTCACAGCCCATCAGGCTGACCACCAGGTTACAGCCCATCAGGCTGACCATCAGGTTACACCCATCAGGCTGACCACCAGGTTACAGCCCATCAGGCTGACCACCAGGTTACAGCCCATCAGGCTGACCACCAGGTTACAGCCCATCAGGCTGACCACCAGGTCACAGCCCATCAGGCTGACCACCAGGTTACAGCCCATCAGGCTGACCATCAGGTTACAGCCCATCAGGCTGACCATCAGGTTACAGCCCATCAGGCTGACCATCAGGTCACTGCCCATCAGGCTGACCACCAGGTTACAGCCCATCAGGCTGACCACCAGGTCACTGCCCATCAGGCTGACCACCAGGTCACTGCCCATCAGGCTGACCACCAGGTTACAGCCCATCAGGCTGACCACCAGGTCACTGCCCATCAGGCTGACCACCAGGTCACTGCCCATCAGGCTGACCACCAGGTTACAGCCCATCAGGCTGACAACTTCTCCTGGAAGCACAAGGAAAAACCAAAATCCACATGCTTGAAGCATTCTTATCATGTAGTACTCTAGTAGACCAACAACAAACTGTGACAACATTGAACAAACACAGACAAAACCGAGCGCCAGACATTGTGCCAACGAACCAGTCAAAGACTGACACGATTTGGTTCCATAATAGAGGGAACTATGCGATAGTGATATGTGTCAGTAACAAAGACGGACTATAGATGAATAGGAGAACACAGGGTCAGTCATCACCATCATACAGATAAAACTCATTAACTGCCCTCCAAACCAATAAACTGACAAAAGCTATGGAATTGAGTGAGGGAGGGAAAAGCCACTTTAATGTTGCTTAACAGAGAGCCTACTATCTCTGGATGAAGGGTATTTGTTGGTATAGAGCTGATATAATCTCTTGTGGACAGATCTACGTCAACATAACTGGTACCATAGAATCCGCCAGGAAGGAATGGGATGTGTCGGGTAACGAGCAACAGTAGTTCCAATGTTGTTGTTTTTTATCACTGGTTATTGTATCACTGGTTACTGTATCACTGGTTATTGTATCACTGGTTATTGTATCACTGGTTACTGTATCACTGGTTACTGTATCACTGGTTATTGTATCACTGGTTATTGTATCACTGTTTACTGTATCACTGGTTATTGTATCACTGGTTACTGTATCACTGGTTATTGTATCAATGGTTACTGTATCACTGGTTACTGTATCACTGGTTACTGTATCACTGGTTATTGTATCACTGGTTATTGTATCACTGGTTATTGTATCACTGGTTACTGTACCACTGGTTATTGTATCACTGGTTATTGTATCACTGGTTATTGTATCACTGGTTACTGTACCACTGGTTATTGTATCACTGGTTATTGTATCACTGGTTATTGTATCACTGGTTATTGTATCACTGGTTACTCCTTGTTCTAGCATCTCTTGATTCTTTCTCTTAACACGTATGGTAGAGACTGCCGAGAGGACAGCTCATAATAATGGCTGGCACAGAGTGAATAGATACCGTGTGTGTGTGTAGGCCACAGTAGCATCTTGCAGATAGTCTGAGGGGGAACATTCGAATGAATGAGGGCCAATCCTCTGGAAGCAGTGCCAAACACAAGACAAGACACTAGACAGACAGAGACCCAGACCCGGGGCCAGAACAAACCAGAGCCAGAGCCAACAGACCAGTGCAAACCCTGAGGGCCTGAAGATTCTTCTTCAAACAAACCCAGAGACAGTTAGAGCTCACTGGAAATCCCCCCTGCCCTCTTTGTTGTTCTAAATGAGCTTTAAGAGGAAAATGGATGAATCAATAATCCGTTAGTGTTTCCTGTCTTCCTGACGTGGTCTTTTAAAAGGTAAGGAGGGAGATCATACAGTTTTGCTGCTTGTTCTTGAATGTGCGGTGTGTATACAAATGCTTAGAGAGGTCAGTCTGAAAGGTCATGTCAGCCACTGGCAACCTGCTCTTTGCAGTTTTCTACGATGGATTCCCCTCGCTGAGCTTCTGTGACATGAGAGGTTGTGATGGCTTTTCTGACAAACTGCTCTTTTTCCAGTTGAGTAATTTCCCCTCTTGTTTGACGAAGGTTGATGTCTAAAAGGTAGCCCCTCTTTTCTGTTCTCTTTTTTCCTCCTAACTAAGATACTATTACTGTGTTAATGCTGCATTCTGCACCTCTCCTGTGAGTTCAGAGTTTAAATATACTGTATGTTCCATGCATCTTTGCCAGGTGGTTTATAAGAGAAAAATAAACTCTTAATGATAAGATATGATAGGTTCCATATAAAGGAGTCATAGACAGCATCCCAAATGGCACCATATTCCCTATATAGTACAGTACTTTTTACCACAGCCCTAGGGAATAGGGTGCCATTTGAGATGCAGGCATGGAGTCATGTTGGCCCAGTGGCATGTCTTTGTGCGGTTGGCTGCAACTGGACCAAGGTGAAGAGTGGTGCACATACATTTGATTTGATTTGAAACACAAAACATAGAATGCCCACCCCAACTCACGCCCTGACCAAACCAAAATAGAGACATAAAAAGGATCTCTAAGGTCAGGGCGTGACACACACAGAGGGGATGGGCCTGGCTGTCTCTCTCTTTCCTGTGGGCAAATGTGCCTGGTTTCTGGCTACAGCCTAGTTTTACTGTCTATAAAGTAAACTGTATGTTTAAGGGTAAAAAGTGTAGGAGAGAACAATATATGTAAAGACAGAACGAGACAGAGAGGGACAACATACACAGAGATATAAACAGACAGAATACTGAGAAACAGACCAGGAAGATGGATGGACGGATGGATATAGATGTAAAATAAAATATATAGCGCACACAAACAGTAGATGGATCAGAATACAAACAGGAAGTGTATGTGTTCTCACCGATTTCCTCTCTGCCTTGAGCTCTGTGAGGTACCGTGAGAGTTCAGTGATGATCTGAGAGGTCAGGTTCTCAGCAATGACCTCGTGCTGTCCTGCATAGTCGTTCAGCTCGTTCAGCGTAGACAGGAAGGCCCGGCATGACGTGTATCTGACAGGTCACATGTCAAAGGAAGTGATGTCAGAGAAGGCGACGACGTAGAGGGGCCTGACACAGCATCTTATCTAGGCTGCTATAAGATGCTCAGATGTCGGGAGAAACATTAGGCCTACTTCATTAGCTACCAAATGAGAGGAAATAGCCTAATAACGAACAATCCAAATGCAATACAGTATATAACAGTGATTTAAGTAACTTTGTGGTTGTGTCTGGGTGCCAAACTCACTTGTTCTCCTCCTCTTCTCTTGAGTTCTTCTTCGGTTGATACTTCTTTGATAGATTCCTGTGAAAAAATAACAAGCAGCAGGGTTCTGTTACTACTAGATACAACCACAATAATATATATATATATGCATATATATATATAGTTACTACTAGTTACAACCACAGTAATATACTGTATACAGTTACTACTACAGTACTACTATGGTATGTTTATGATTTGTTTGGGTGGCAGGTAGCCTAGTGGATAGAGCGCTGAGCCAGTAACCGAAAGGTCACTTGTTCGAGTTCGAGCCCTTGAGCAAGGCACTTAACCATAATTGCTCCAGTGTCACCGCTGATAGTGGCTGATCCTGGCCGTGACCCCACTATCCAAGGGTGTCTCAGGGGGAGTTGACATATAAAAAAATAATTTCCACATGTGAAGCAGGAAACATATAAGTACCCACCAATTGATTATTATTACAATGTGTTTACTATCCCAATGGGTTATTATAATGTGTTTACTATCCCAATGGGTTATTACAATGTGTTTACTATCCCAATGGGTTATTATAATGTGTTTACTATCCCAATGGGTTATTATAATGTGTTTACTATCCCAATGGGTTATTATAATGTGTTTACTATCCCAATAGGTTATTATAATGTGTTTACTATCCCAATGGGTTATTATAATGTGTTTACTATCCCAATGGGTTATTATAATGTGTTTACTATCCCAATAGGTTATTATAATGTGTTTACTATCCCAATGGGTTATTATAATGTGTTTACTATCCCAATGGGTTATTATAATGTGTTTACTATCCCAATGGGTTATTATAATGTGTTTACTATCCCAATTGGTTATTATAATGTGTTTACTATCCCAATAGGTTATTATAATGTGTTTACTATCCCAACTGGTTATTATAATGTGTTTACTATCCCAATGGGTTATTATAATGCGTTTACTATCCCAATGGGTTATTATAATGCGTTTACTATCCCAATGGGTTATTATAATGCGTTTACTATCCCAATGGGTTATTATAATGCGTTTACTATCCCAATGGGTTATTATAATGTGTTTACTATCCCAATGGGTTATTATAATGTGTTTACTATCCCAATGGGTTATTATAATGTGTTTACTATCCCAATGGGTTATTATAATGTGTTTACTATCCCAATGGGTTATTATAATGTGTTTACTATCCCAATGGGTTATTATAATGTGTTTACTATCCCAATGGGTTATTATAATGTGTTTACTATCCCAATGGGTTATTATGTGTTTACTATCCCAATGGGTTATTATAATGTGTTTACTATCCTAATGGGTTATTATAATGTGTTTACTATCCCAATGGGTTATTATAATGTGTTTACTATCCCAATGGGTTATTATAATGTGTTTACTATCCCAATGGGTTATTATAATGTGTTTACTATCCCAATGGGTTATTATAACGTGTTTACTATCCCAATGGGTTATTATAATGTGTTTACTATCCCAATGGGTTATTATAATGTGTTTACTATCCCAATGGGTTATTATAATAGCACTCCACTGTGTTCCTCCTCCATTACTGATATTCATGTCACCGTGCCAACAGACCATCGATACGAGAGTGCTTTCTGCCATGCCTCCCTCCCACCTCCATGCCTCCCCTCCCACCTCCATGCCTCCCCTCCCACCTCCATGCCTCCCCTCCCACCTCCATGTCTCCCCTCCCACCCTCCCCTCCCACCTCCATGTCTCCCCTCCCACTCTCCCCTCCCACCTCCATGTCTCCCCTCCCACTCTCCCCTCCCACCTCCATGTCACCCCTCCATCCCTCCCCGCCTCCCCTGCCACCTCCATCCCTGCCCTCCCACCCTTCCCTGCCACCTCCATCCCTCCCCGCCTCCCCTGCCACCTCCATCCCTGCCCTCCCACCTCCATGCACTCTGTTCCATTAATAATGCTTATGGCCCCAGGACCAAAAATTCACAGTCACCATGAAGAAACATGCTTTTCTCCTCCAGACTACACCCTCTTTCTGACATAGGCTGCACAAGCCTGCTGGCACAAGATGAGTGTGTCAAATAAAACAGGCTGGCATACAGATTTAGTATGTAGTATGCTGTTTAAAACTGTCAGCTGTACTGTAGGTGAAGGGTTAATGAGAGGACCCCAGAGTTCTGAACCTGAACCATGTGACGAATATACTGAGATTCATGCACTCACATCTCTACCTCGCTTTTGTCTTGCTCGCTTCCACCTCTCTCTGCCTCTCTGTCCCTCTGTCCCTCTGTCCCTCTGCCTCTCTGTCCCTCTGCCGCTCTGTCCCTCTGCCTCTCTGTCCCTCTGCCTCTCTGTCCCTCTGCCTCTCTGTCCCTCTGCCTCTCTGTCCCTCTGCCTCTCTGTCCCTCTGCCTCTCTGTCCCTCTGCCTCTCTGTCCCTCTGCCTCTCTGTCCCTCTGCCTCTCTGTCCCTCTGCCTCTCTGCCCCTCTGCCTCTCTGCCCCTCTGCCTCTCTGCCCCTCGCTCGCTCTGTCCCTCGCTCGCTCTGTCCCTCTGCCTCTCTGTCCCTCTCTCGCTCTGTCCCTCGCTCGCTCTGTCCCTCTCGCTCTGTCCCTCTGTCCCTCTCTCGCTCTGTCCCTCTCTCGCTCTGTCCCTCGCTCGCTCTGTCCCTCGCTCTTTAACCCTCACTCTGTCTCCCCAGTGTCCTGTCTTTCTCTCTGTTGCTGTGTTTGTTTGTTTAATAGTGATAGTCGGATCAACTCATCACCTAGCTCCATTTTTTCTGTGTGTCAACACAGTTTAATACAGACTAACAAGCACACGCATGGATTCACACACAACCACACATACTAGGCTACTCAATCAGCCAATAAAAATAGGTAAACCTATTAGAAGAATCCACCTACAAACGGCAACAGACCAGACAAGCCAATTAGATTTCAGCAGACAGACGCAGAGTGAATCAGGAAGCATTGAGGCATGCTGGTTGGCAGGCAGGCAGCAGAGTCATATTGTAGCTAGGTCCTCTTCACTCATGCATGGTGTGCTGCTGTTTACTATGCTGATGTCTGGACCATTAACCCTTTCAGTAGGAATAGGAGGTCAGGTCCTACATGGTGAGTAGAATGAAGGTCGACAGAAACAGTAGAATAGAACCCCTGCAACAACATGGTCATACCTGCCCTTTTAATGTCAACTGTATAATGGAAGAAATAAATTGTGCTACAATAAAGACTATTATATTACTGTACCAATATAACATGGACAATATTAATCATGCTGACTAACAACTAGTCTATAATTAATTGGTAGAAGAAAAATGAGACAATCATCATTATTAGACTACCATGCAAGCCGAACTCCACCCTTAACAAGGCAGTATAGGCCTCCCGAGTAGTGCAGCGGTCTAAGGCACTGCATCGCAGTGCTAGAGGCATCACTACAGACCCGGGTTTGATCCCAGCCTGTGTCTTGGGCCGGGATGTCCTTGTCCCATCGCACTCTAGCGACTCCTTGTGGCGGTCCGGGCACATGCACGCTGATTTCGGTAGCCAGCTGGACGGTGTTTCCTCCGACATATTGGTGCGGCTGGCTTCCGGGTTAAGTGAGCAGTGTGTCAAGAAGCAGAGCGGCTTGACATGGTCGTGTTTTGGAGTGCGCAGGGCTCTCGACCTTCGCCTCTCCCGAGTCCGTATGGGAGTTGCAGCTATGGGACAAGACTAACTAACAATTGGATATCACAAAATTGGGGAGAAAAAGGGGTAAAAAAGATGTGTGTGTGTATATATATATATATATATAACTCCATCATGAATGAATCATGCACGTGGTAAAAGCACTAAAGCATGTATTCTCTCTCTGTCACGCCCTGACCTGCAATATCTCTGTTTTCTTATTATTTTGGTTAGGTCAGGGTGTGACTAGGGTGGGTACGCTAGTTTTTGTATTGTCTAGGGTTTTTGTAGGTCTAGGTGATTTGTATGTCTATGGTGGCCTGATATGGTTCCCAATCAGAGGCAGCTGTTTATCGTTGTCTCTGATTGCGGATCATATTTAGGTAGCCATTTCCCTTTGGTGTTTGTGGGATCTTGTCTATGTGTAGTTGCCTGTCAGCACTATTTTGTATAGCGTCACATTTTGTTTTGTTATTTTGTTGGTTAATTCGGTGTTCATTCAGTTAATAAAAAGAATGTACGCATACCACGCTGCGCCTTGGTCTGATCCTTATAACAAACGTGACTCTCTCACTCTCTCTACCACAACCCCCCTACTCCTCTAACCTTGTGTCTGCTCTGTTGCTAGGCAGATCTACCTCTCTTCCCTCGCTTTTGAACCTGGCCGTCTCTCACTCATGGCCAGATGTCATGGCAGAATGCATTTGCCCTTCCTCCTCCTCCGTAGCGTAGTTAACCAACACATAGACAACCAGAGGGTGCCTACTTAATGAGGATTAGACCAATGTGTGTGTGTGTGTGTGTGTTGGGGTAATATAATATGAATTATTGTGCCCCATATTGAGTGATACTGTGCCACACAGTGTATTTTTAATACCCATTCCCCTAAGTAGTATGCACACAGACCTTAACCTACTGTCCTGTACTGTGGATTAAACCAATGTGTGTTACCGTGCTGGGCAACTCCGTTAAGAACAAATTATTATTTTCAATGACTGCCTAGGAACAGTGTGTTAACCTCCTTGAAACATTGTGCACGTTTATCCATTCGATACAGTGGAGGTCAAACTTTCCACCATTTTTCTTTTGATATGTCTTTTGATATGTCTACTGATGCATTGTAGTGCCATGTTATCTGCAGAGCAGAGTGAGGTGTTTGTCTTGTTGAGCATTTAGTGCTAATGGCTGAAGCAGTGGTGCCAAACTACTCACCAACCATCTGTAAGATACTTCACACACAGCAGAGAGCTATCACCATGTTCAGCCCCAGAGACCATAGAACAGATCTACCAAAGATCTAACAGACTCCAGACAACGTGAAGATACAGTACAATTACAACACAGGGGAAAGGGAGAGGGAGGAGAGGAAAAAGAGACAACAACAGGGGAGAAGAGAGTCAGGAAAGAGTGGGAGGAGAGGAAAAAGAGACAACAGGAGAGAAGAGAGTCAGGAAAGAGTGGGAGGAGAGGAAAAAGAGACAACAACAGGGGAGAAGAGAGTCAGGAAAGAGTGGGAGGAGAGGAAAAAGAGACAACAACAGGGGAAAGAGAGGGAGGAGAGGAAAAAGAGACAACAACAGGGGAAAGAGAGGGAGGAGAGGAAAAAGAGACAGAGGCAGGAAAGAGAGGGAGGAGAGGAAAAAGAGACAGAGGCAGGAAAGAGAGGGAGGAGAGGAAAAAGAGACAGAGGCAGGAAAGAGAGGGAGGAGAGGAAAAAGAGACAACAACAGAGACAGAGGAGGGAGGAAAAAGAGAGGGAGGGAGAGGGAGGAAAAAGAGACAGAGGCAGGAAAGAGAGGGAGGAGAGGAAAAAGAGACAGAGGCAGGAAAGAGAGGGAGGAGAGGAAAAAGAGACAAGAGAGGGAGAGAGGAAAAAGAGAGGCAGGAAAGAGAGGGAGGAGGAAAAAAGAGACAGAGGCAGGAAAGGGGGAAAGAGAGACAACAGGAAAGAGAGGAAGGAGAGGAAAAAGAGACAACAACAGGGGAGAAGAGAGTCAGGAAAGAGTGGGAGGAGAGGAAAAAGAGACAACAGGGGAAAAGAGAGGCAGGAAAGAGAGGGAGGAGGAAAAAGAGACAACAGGGGAAAAGAGAGGCAGGAAAGAGAGGGAGGAGGAAAAAGCGACAACAGGGGAAAAGAGAGGGAGGAGGAAAAAGCGACAACAACAGGGGAGAAGAGAGGCAGGAAAGAAAGGGAGGAGGAAAAAGAGACAACGACAGGGGAAAAGACAGGCAGGAGAGGAAAAAGAGACAACAGGGGAAAAGAGGCAGGAAAGAGAGGGAGGAGGAAAAAGAGACAACAGGGGAGAAGAGACAACAACAGGGGAAAAGAGAGGCAGGAAAGAGAGGGAGGAGGAAAAAAGAGAAAAACAGCAATAGCGAACCAAACTTCCTCCAGCATAAAGGAGTGACGAATGGATGATCAAAGGGCCCATTTCAGTGTGTTTATTAGATTGAATGTTTATTAGATCTACTGTAGCAGGGCTGTGTTCTATGGGTCTGAGCGTGCCCAGTAGATTCAACCTGCTTTAACGAGCTAACTTTATCAGGGGGAGAATAATTAGTCTGGATGCAGAAACAAACACACACAAAGATGCACATTGTGTCCAACCCAAAAAGCTTTATAAACAGGCCAATCCATTCTGTAACTTGAAAATCGTATCTTCCTGTGATAGCAGAAGGCCGTCCACGTGGAAAACAAATGTGTTTCAGATGGAGAGATATGAGTCCTACAGTTATACTGTTTAAGCAGAGTGAATTAAAACATCTGACTGCCACATCTGCAGAGTCGTCAGGTTCAATAAAACACATTACAACATGGAAAGACTATCCCTGGGTCACAGATACCAAAGTGAGACACATACGGAAACTAATTAGGTCATTACGTGAGTGTGTGTGTGTCTGTGTGTGCCATGCAAACAGAGTAAGGATCTGCTAGTCCTATTATCTCCTTAGTGAAGGGAGATTTATCTAGAATGAGGTGGGGTTAGGGGTTTAGGGGTGCAGATGAGGGGTGCCCGGTGGGGGTTGGTCAGTAGTCAGTAATTAGATTCTTTAGCCTTCCTCTTGGCCCTCTCTAGGCAACCAGATAAGGGATTTTTTGGGGCAGACTGCTGTCTGTTGTTGGGGTAGAAGAGAGCCTAGGAAGAGTATGCCCTCACACCCTCACCCCTACTCTATTTGAGGAGAGGAGGGCTTGGGGGTATTTAAAAGGGGGCGGAACTAAACGACTGATACTCCACCATGATTGGATAAAGAGAAATGTGGGTCAGCGCTGGCTGGGGATGATAATACTGATACCTTGTTACTATGGAAACACATGCCTCCCACCCCCCACCCGTCGCCAACCTTATTTCCTCTGTCCTCAAGCAAAAAAAACATAAAGAAAACACTGTCATGAGAGAGAGAGAGAGAGAGAGAGAAAGACAGAGAGAGAGAGAGAGAAAGACAGAGCGAAAGAGAGAAACTACAGACACAGAGAGATGGAGGGAGACAGCGAGAGAGAGACAGGGATGAATAGAAAGAGAGAGACTTCCGCTACAGGCATCATCATTCTGTTTATTTATTTATTTTTATTATTTTTTTATTTCACCTTTATTTAACCAGGTAGGCTAGTTGAGAACAGATTATCATTTGCAACTGCGACCTGGCCAAGATAAGGCATAGCAGTGTGAACAGACAACACAGAGTTACACATGGAGTAAACAATTAACAAGTCAATAACACAGTAGAAAAAAGGAGAGTCTATATACATTGTGTGCAAAAGGCATGAGGAGGTAGGCGAATGATTACAATTTTGCAGATTAACACTGGAGTGATAAATGATCAGATGGTCATGTACAGGTAGAGATATTGGTGTGCAAAAGAGCAGAAAATAAAATAAATAAAAACAGTATGGGGATGAGGTAGGTAAAAATGGGTGGGCTATTTACCAATAGACTATGTACAGCGGCAGCGATCGGTTAGCTGCTCAGATAGCAGATGTTTGAAGTTGGTGAGGGAGATAAAAGTCTCCAACTTCAGCGATTTTTGCAATTCGTTCCAGTCACTGGCAGCAGAGAACTGGAACGAAAGGCGGCCAAATGAGGTGTTGGCTTTAGGGATGATCAGTGAGATACACGTGCTGGAGCGCGTGTTACGGGTGGGTGTTGCCATCGTGACCAGTGAACTGAGATAAGGCGGAGCTTTACCTAGCATGGACTTGTAGATGACCTGGAGCCAGTGGGTCTGGCGACGAATATGTAGCGAGGGACAGCCGACTAGAGCATACAGGTCGCAGTGGTGGGTGGTATAAGGTGCTTTAGTGACAAAACGGATGGCACTGTGATAAACTGCATCCAGTTTGCTGAGTAGAGTGTTGGAAGCAATTTTGTAGAGGACATCGCCGAAGTCGAGGATCGGTAAGGATAGTCAGTTTTACTAGGGTAAGTTTGGCGGCGTGAGTGAAGGAGGCTTTGTTGCGGAATAGAAAGCCGACTCTTGATTTGATTTTCGATTGGAGATGTTTGATATGAGTCTGGAAGGAGAGTTTACAGTCTAGCCAGACACCTAGGTACTTATAGATGTCCACATATTCAAGGTCGGAACCATCCAGGGTGGTGATGCTGGTCAGGCGTGCGGGTGCAGGCAGCGAACGGTTGAAAAGCATGCATTTGGTTTTACTAGCATTTAAGAGCAGTTGGAGGCCACGGAAGGAGTGTTGTATGGCATTGAAGCTCGTTTGGAGGTTAGATAGCACAGTGTCCAAGGACGGGCCGGAAGTATATAGAATGGTGTCGTCTGCGTAGAGGTGGATCAGGGAATCGCACGCAGCAAGAGCAACATCATTGATATATACAGAGAAAAGAGTCGGCCCGAGAATTGAACCCTGTGTCACCCCCATAGAGACTGCCAGAGGACCGGACAGCATGCCATCCGATTTGACACACTGAACTCTGTCTGCAAAGTAATTGGTGAACCAGGCAAGGCAGTCATCCGAAAAACCGAGGCTACTGAGTCTGCCGATAAGAATATGGTGATTGACAGAGTCGAAAGCCTTGGCAAGGTCGATGAAGACGGCGGCACAGTACTGTCTTTTATCGATGGCGGTTATGATATCGTTTAGTACCTTGAGCGTGGCTGAGGTGCACCCGTGACCGGCTCGGAAACCAGCGGAGAAGGTACGGTGGGATTCGAGATGGTCAGTGACCTGTTTGTTGACTTGGCTTTCGAAGACCTTAGATAGGCAGGGCAGGATGGATATAGGTCTATAGCAGTTTGGGTCCAGGGTGTCTCCCCCTTTGAAGAGGGGGATGACTGCGGCAGCTTTCCAATCCTTGGGGATCTCAGACGATATGAAAGAGAGGTTGAACAGGCTGGTAATAGGGGTTGCGACAATGGCGGCGGATAGTTTCAGAAATAGAGGGTCCAGATTGTCAAGCCCAGCTGATTTGTACGGGTCCAGGTTTTGCAGCTCTTTCAGAACATCTGCTATCTGGATTTGGGTAAAGGAGAACCTGGAGAAGCTTGGGCGAGTAGCTGCGGGGGTGGCGGAGCTGTTGGCCGAGGTTGGAGTAGCCAGGCGGAAGGCATGGCCAGCCGTTGAGAAATGCTTGTTGAAGTTTTCGATAATCATGGGTTTATCGGTGCTGACCGTGTTACCTAGCCTCAGTGCAGTGGGCAGCTGGGATGAGGTGCTCTTGTTCTCCATGGACTTCACAGTGTCCCAGAACTTTTTGGAGTTGGAGCTACAGGATGCAAACTTCTGCCTGAAGAAGCTGGCCTTAGCTTTCCTGACTGACTGCGTGTATTGGTTCCTGACTTCCCTGAACAGTTGCATATCGCGGGGACTATTCGATGCTATTACAGTCCGCCACAGGATGTTTTTGTGCTGGTCGAGGGCAGTCAGGTCTGGAGTGAACCAAGGGCTATATCTGTTCTTAGTTCTGCATTTTTTGAACGGAGCATGCTTATCTAAAATGGTGAGGAAGTTCTGACGGGATGAGGTCAATGTCCTTCCAGGATACCCGGGCCAGGTTGATTAGAAAGGCCTGCTCACAGAAGTGTTTTAGGTAGCGGATACAGGCAATGAGGCAGTGATCGCTGAGATCCTGGTTGAAGACAGCGGAGGTGTATTTGGAGGGCCAGTTGGTCAGGATGACATCTATGAGGGTGCCTGGGCTTTTTCGATCACAGAAGTCAACAAATGAGGGTGCCTGGGGACATGCAGGGCCTGGGTTTACCTCCACATCTCCCGCGGAACAGAGGAGGAGTAGTATGAGGGTGCGGCTAAAGGCTATCAAAACTGGTCGCCTAGAGCGTTGGGGACAGAGAGTAAAAGGAGCAGATTTCTGGGCATGGTAGAATATATTCAGGGCATAATGTGCAGACAGGGGTATGGTGGGGTGCGGGTACAGCGGAGGTAAGCCCAGGCACTGGGTGATGATGAGAAAGGTTGTATCTCTGGACATGCTGGTTGTAATGGGTGAGGTCACCGCATGTGTGGGAGGTGGGACAAAGGAGGTATCAGGGGTATGAAGAGTGGAACTAGGGTCTCCATTGTAAACTAAAACAATGATAACTAACCTGAACAACAGTATACAAGGCATATTGACATTTGAGAGAGACATACAGCGAGGCATACAGTAATCACAGGTGTTGAATTGGGAGAGCTAGCTAAACAGTAGGTGAGACAACAACAGCTAATCAGCTAGCACAACAGCAACAGGTAAAATGGCGTTGACTAGGCAGGGAGGGTCGGATTAACTACACACAGAGCCTGAGTGCGGCTGGGGCCGACAGATAAAACATAAACAAGCAGAATGGAGTACCGTGATTAATGGACAGTCCAGCATGCATCAGCTATGTAGCCAAGTGATCAGTGTCCAGGGGGCAGTGGTGGATGGGACTGGCGAGTATTATCCAGGTAAAAAAAACTGTCTGGCTGTGCAGAAGGTAAAGCCGCTAGCAGTGGCTAACAATGACTAAATAGCTTGTAGCTAGTTAGCTGGTTAGCTTCTGGAGGTTCTTGAATGTGTTCTAAAAATTTAAAATAATAGCGATTCCGTATCACATTGGGTGAGGCAGGTTACCGGAAGGTATAATCGAATTAAAAATCGAAAAGAGATTGAAAGTAAATATGGGTCCAGTGAGTGGTTGGGCTGGCTGGGGACGCGGCGATTCAGACAGTTAGCAGGCCTGTGCTAACAAGCTAACAGTTAGTAGGCCGGGGCTGAGCAAGGTAGCAGTTAGCGGACCGGGGCTAAACAAGCTAGCAGTTAGCAGGCCGAATTAGCAAGCAAGCAGATAGCAAGGGCTAGCCATCCACCTGGGTAAAGCTAACATCCCTCTGTCTGTCAGGCTGAGCTCTCTGATAGGACCTCACTTAAACAAACTCAGTAGTGATGTGTTCACTGCAGGCTGAATAAGGTGTACACTGTCAAACTGTCAGTGAATTTGTCTGTGATAAAGCTTGTTTTTAATGGCAGTGAAATACAGTATCTTAAACAATACTGCTTTGCTTTATCTTGGCCAGGTCGCAGTTGTAAATGAGAACTTGTTCTCAACTAGCTTACCTGGTTAAATAAAGGTGAAATTAAAAATACATTTAAAATAATTAAAATAATTCATTTTAAGCATTTTTCAAGACACTAAAAGTCAGTTTATGTACACAAGATATATGTTATAATTACAGTGCATTTGGAAAATATTCAGACCCCTTGACTTTTTCCACATTTTATTACTTTACAGCCTTATTCTAAAAAAAAAGTCCTCATCAATCTACACAAAATACCCCATAATGACAAAGCGAAAACATGTTTTTGTACATTTTTGCAAATGTACAAAAAAAATAACAACAGAAATACCTTATATCCATAACTATTCAGACCCTTTGCTACAAGACTTGAAATTGAGCTCAGGTGCATCCTGTTTCCATTGATCATCCTTGAGATGTTTCTGCAACTTGATTGGAGTCCACCTGTGATAGATTCTATTGATTAGACATGATTTGGAAAGGCACACACTTGTCTATATAAGATCCCACAGTTGACAGTGAATGTCAGAGCAAAAACCAAGCCATGAGGTAGAGGGAATTGTTCGTAGAAGTCCGAGACAGGATTGTGTCGAAGCACAGATCTGGGAAAGGTTACCAAATAATTTCTGCAGCTTTAAAAGGTCCCCAAGAACACAGTGGCCTCCATCATTCTTAAATAGAAGAAGTTTGGAACCACCAATACTCTTCCTAGAGCTGGCCGCCTGGCCAAACTGAGAAATGGGTGGTGAATGGCCTTGGTCAGGGAGGTGTCACTCGGACAGAGCTCCAGAGTTCCTCTGTGGAGATGGGAGATCCTTCTAGAAGGACAACCATCTCTGCAGCACTCCCCCAATCAGGCCTTTATGGTAGAATTGCCAGACGGAAGCCACTCCTCAATAAAAGGCACATGACAGCCCCCTTGGAGTTTGCCAAAAGGCATCTGAAGACTCTCAGACCATTAGAAACAAGATTCTCTGGTCTGATGAAATCAGAGAAGCCTGAATGCCAAGTGTGACGTCTGGAGGAAACCTGGCACCATCCCTATGGTGAAGCATGGTGGTGGCAGCATCATGCTGTTCGGATGTTTTTCAGCAGAAGGGACTGGGAGACTAGTCAGGATCAAAGGGAAATGGAGCAAAGTAGAGAGATCCTTAATGAAAACCTGCTCCAGAGCGCTCAGGACCTCAGACTGGGGCAAAGGTTCTCCTTCCAACAGGACAACAACCCTAAGCACACAGCAAAGACAACAAATGAGTGCCTTCGGGACAAATCTCTGAATGTCCTTGAGTGGCCCAGCCAGAGCCCAGACTTGAACCCGATCACAAATCTCTGGAGAGACCTGAAAATAGCTGTGCAGCGACGCTCCACATCTAACCTGACAGAACTTAAGAGGATCTGCAGAGAATAATGGGAGACTCCCAAAATACAGGTGCGCCTAGCTTGTAGCATCGTACCCAAGAAGACTTGAGGCTGTAATTGCTGCCAAAGGTTTCTTCAACAAAGTATTGAGTAAAGGGTCTGTAAATGTGATACATATATTTTTTGATACATTTGCAAAAATGGTGCTTTGTCATTATGGGGTATTGTGTGTAGTTTGATGAGGGGGAAAAACGATTTTGTCCATTTTATAAAAAGGCTGTAATGTAACAAAATGTGGAAAAAGTCAAGGGGTCTGAATACTTTCCGAATGCACTGTATGTTATACTCTGTATGCTGAAGAAGGCTGAGGCCGAAATGATTGAATTATTGAAGAAAACTATCCATTTCATTCACTGGTGAAATATCTAGACAGAGAACTAGACTTACAGTATCATAACAGGGCAAAACAGAAACACTCACCTAATCTGCTTTGCATAGCTGATTTCAATGTCCGATCTCTCTTTGACAAATTTACTGTACCTCTCCACGAACTCGATGCCTGACTGTGTATGCTTCTCTAGGTTATCAAACTGATCCTGCAAACAGAAGAGAGAGAAAGAAAAACAGGCATGAATATAACATCCCAATACTTAGGAAGAGCTTTCTGCGATTTTGTTGTGGCGGATTCTCAGTGCCAAACGCAATCCTTTCTAGCTGCGAGGACGAAAAGTTTCCTACATGACCTTTTACATGTGTTGACAACATGTTAGCCTCACTTTTTGCCAGTAGTACTGAAATGCCAACGAGTTTAACGTTTCTAGATATACATTATAATGGCTGTACAACGCCTGCTCACATTACTCACAACGCCGTGCTAATATTTTCCCTTCACTAAGGCCAAGGGTTTCACAGTCAACATTTAGCTATACTCTCTCACTTTGCTGTGGGCACTTAAAGCTCTAACATGTAACTTTTTAGACGACCCGACAAAATTCACATAGAGATGTGAAATATTAGATCTGTCATTCTCTTTGAAAGCAAGTCTAAGATGCGGTAGATCTGTTCTATATGCACTATTCCTATGCATCCCATTTTTTATGTTTGTTTTTGCGTCTTTTACTTTCGATTTTGTACACCAGATTCAAACAGCTGAAGATATATTTTTGTTTATGGAAAAGGTATTTCACAGCAGTTTAGGTGGTACCATAATTCTCTACACTACTTGATTGTTTTGCCACAAACTGAAATTAGGCAAACTATTCAAATTTTAGCAACAAGGAAATGGCAGAGTGCTTTTCTGCATAGTGCATGTAACTTATTATCCAAGTCTGTTTGGCACACCTGCCTTCTAATAAGCTAATAGTGTCGAATAAAAAGAGTTCAGGTAATTGAATTTAACAGTGGAACAAGCTGGCCTTTCTACCTTAGTGCCTAGTCCTTCTTGGAGCTAGCTGTACCAATTCTACCTTAGTGCCTAGTCCTTCTTGGAGCTAGCTGTACCAATTCCAAAAGAGACTTCCCAGCCAAAGCCACCAATCCGATAAAATGCTTGACTTATTGATAGGTGTAATTCATGTTTTTGACGTCATTGTGATGTTTGGAGGTTCCATAAACAGCTAATAGTGTGGCTATGACCCACATTGTCCTCTATGTGATAATATATGCCTGTAGTATTGCTGTACTTTGGTTACAAGCAGAAACACTAATCAAGCGCGAACCACTGCTTTTAATCAGGGCAAGGTGTCTGGCAACATGACCGAATACAAACAGTGCAGCTATTCCCTCCGCAAGGCTATTAAACAAGCTAAGCGTCAGTACAGAGACAAAGTAGAATCTCAATTCAACAGCTCAGACACAAGAGGCATGTGGCAGGGTCTACAGTCAATCACGGACTACAAGAAGAAACCCAGCCCAGTCACGGACCAGGATGTCTTGCTCCCAGGCAGACTAAATAACTTTTTTGCCCGCTTTGAGGACAATACAGTGCCACTGACACGGCCTGCAACGAAAACATGCGGTCTCTCCTTCACTGCAGCCGAGGTGAGTAAACGTGTTAACCCTCGCAAGGCTGCAGGCCCAGACGGCATCCCCAGCCGCGCCCTCAGAGCATGCGCAGACCAGCTGGCCGGTGTGTTTACGGACATATTCAATCAATCCCTATACCAGTCTGCTGTTCCCACATGCTTCAAGAGGGCCACCATTGTTCCTGTTCCCAAGAAAGCTAAGGTAACTGAGCTAAACGACTACCGCCCCGTAGCACTCACTTCCGTCATCATGAAGTGCTTTGAGAGACTAGTCAAGGACCATATCACCTCCACCCTACCTGACACCCTAGACCCACTCCAATTTGCTTACCGCCCAAATAGGTCCACAGACGATGCAATCTCAACCACACCGCACACTGCCCTAACCCACCTGGACAAGAGGAATACCTATGTGAGAATGCTGTTCATCGACTACAGCTCGGCATTCAACACCATAGTACCCTCCAAGCTCATCATCAAGCTCGAGACCCTGGGTCTCGACCCCGCCCTGTGCAACTGGGTTCTGGACTTCCTGACGGGCCGCCCCAGGTGGTGAGGGTAGGCAACAACATCTCCTCCCCGCTGATCCTCAACACGGGGCCCCACAAGGGTGCGTTCTGAGCCCTCTCCTGTACTCCCTGTTCACCCACGACTGCGTGGCCACGCACGCTCCAACTCAATCATCAAGTTTGCGGACGACACAACAGTGGTAGGCTTGATTACCAACAACGACGAGACGGCCTACAGGGAGGAGGTGAGGGCCCTCGGAGTGTGGTGTCAGGAAAATAACCTCACACTCAACGTCAACAAAACTAAGGAGATGATTGTGGACTTCAGGAAACAGCAGAGGAACACCCCCTATCCACATCGATGGATCAGTAGTGGAGAGGGTAGCAAGTTTTAAGTTCCTCGGCATACACATCACAGACAAACTGAATTGGTCCACTCACACTGACAGCGTCGTGAAGAAGGCGCAGTAGCGCCTCTTCAACCTCAGGAGGCTGAAGAAATTCGGCTTGTCACCAAAAGCACTCACAAACTTCTACAGATGCACAATCGAGAGCATCCTGGCGGGCTGTATCACCGCCTGGTACGGCAACTGCTCCGCCCTCAACCGTAAGGCTCTCCAGAGGGTAGTGAGGTCTGCACAACGCATCACCGGGGGCAAACTACCTGCCCTCCAGGACACCTACACCACCCGATGTTACAGGAAGGCCATAAAGATCATCAAGGACATCAACCACCGAACCACTGCCTGTTCACCCCGCTATCATCCAGAAGGCGAGGTCAGTACAGGTGCATCAAAGCTGGGACCGAGAGACTGAAAAACAGCTTCTATCTCAAGGCCATCAGACTGTTAAACAGCCACCACTAACATTGAGTGGCTGTTGCCAACACACTGTCATTGACACTGACCCAACTCCAGCCACTTTAATAATGGGAATTGATGGGAAATTATGTAAATATATCACTAGCCACTTTAAACAATGCTACCTTATATAATGTTACTTACCCTACATTATTCATCTCATATGCATACGTATATACTGTACTCTACATCATCGACTGCATCCTTATGTAATACATGTATCACTAGCCACTTTAACTATGCCACTTTGTTTACTTTGTCTACATACTCATCTCATATGTATATACTGTACTCGATACCATCTACTGTATGCTGCTCTGTACCATCACTCATTCATATATCCGTATGTACATATTCTTTATCCCCTTACACTGTGTATAAGAGAGTAGTTTTGGAATTGTTAGTTAGATTACTTGTTGGTTATCACTGCATTGTCGGAACTAGAAGCACAAGCATTTCGCTACGCTCGCATTAACATCTGCTAACCATGTGTATGTGACAAATACAATTTGATTTGATTTGTAGTGTTGAGGTTACAAGAAGAAACATTGTAGCTACGCAGTATTGAGGTTACAAGAAGAAACATTGTAGCTACGCAGTATTGAGGTTACAAGAAGAAACATTGTAGCTATGCAGTATTGAGGTTACAAGAAGAAACATTGTAGCTATGCAGTATTGAGGTTACAAGAAGAAACATTGTAGCTATGCAGTATTGAGGTTACAAGAAGAAACATTGTAGCTATGCAGTATTGAGGTTACAAGAAGAAACATTGTAGCGATGCAGTATTGAGGTTACAAGAAGAAACATTGTAGCGATGCAGTATTGAGGTTACAAGAAGAAACACTAACCCTGTAGTATTGCTGTAAGCTATTTTGGCTACAATCAGAAACGCCTCCACCGATGAACTGGCCCTGACTCAGAGGGACTTTTCACCATTTACAGAAACCCATTCAGTCTCCTTCACTCAAGTAAAGACTTCAACTGTAGGCTAGTTTTAGAGTAACCTAACCCACAATGGGTTGTACATTATTCATAGCTTAATACAGTTATTCCGACCTAAACACTGTCCCTCATCAGTTCTGTACAGTCTAACAAGAACGAAAAGGTGCACGATTGTCAAATTCAACATTTCTATGCATTGTCTCTCCTCTGTCATATAACCTAAGCATGTGTAGAATACGGACAAACTGAAGGATGCTGCATAATGTTGCCTTATCTATCACCTTGTTAAAACACCTGATTTCAGCCTAAATGTCTGGAGAATAGAAATAGGCTACACTACAAACAGGCTAGTCCATATACAACAGTTACACTACACTGTACAACAGCCTACAAAAAACATCCCTACTGTAGTGGATCACACACTCGAGTAGCCTACCCCTCAGAACATTTTGCAATGATGCGTCTCCGTCCTTTATCAGTACTAGCAAAGGAACACAGACGATACAGCTTGGTTAGGGTTAGTTTTACATTCACCTTGGTATAGCTCCAACAGTTCCCCATCCTCTCCTCCATCATCTGTAGTCCACCTCAACCCAAACCCAATGTCTGTCCTCCTCAACCCAACCAAAGCTGCCTGCAGCACTTCATGCAGTATATTCCCCAACGGTCACTGAGCTACTGTCCCAGACCAGTCCTATGAGCTCGACAGGGTTCTGAGTGGGGGTGTCTTTGTGCTGCTTTAATCCCTTTTTTACACTGCCTGACTGCTACAGCTAGCTGCCTCAGACACAGGAAGTGGATGTGGTTTGAACAGCTTAACATAAGTGCTTGATGCTCAACATTTCGGTCTTTGTGGGGGGGGGTGGTGACTGTGGATCAGAGTCTGTACCATTGCTGCAATGAACATAATGCTACAGCCAACATGAAGGCAAACACATGTTTAATACATGATGATTGTTAATGTGGGGATGAATGGAAGCATCAAACCAGGAATGTAGCTTGGTACTGTCATAAAACATGGATGTTTGCCATCTAGGGCAAACAAGGACAACATTCAGTTGGAGGGTCTTTTCACACCAACGTCCCTCAGTTGCAACAACCACTCATTCATGAACCCACTCACCAACCCACTCATGTGAAGAAATGTGAGATGCAAAACAATTGGCTATTCGATTGATTTAAAAAAGAAGCCCTAGTAGCTTCCTCTCTATCATATTTTTTCTTTGTCACTCCCCCCTCTCTCTCTCTACAGCATGCGCTGCTCCCCTTCCCTCTTTCTCCTCATCCCTTCTTCCCTGAGGAAGGGCTCGACGCTCGTTGTCAGCCTCTGTGTCAATTAGATTCAGCAGATCTCCCCACAGTGAATGGTTCATTAAAACACTGTATAGCAGCGGCTCAACAGGATCTCACCATAGAAACACATAATTCTGTTCCTCCAAATACATAAGTGCTATAATAAAGTAATCCTCCACAACCTCACTGCACCCAAACACACCCTTAACTCACACGCACAACACACACCCTTCACTCACACGCACAACACACACCCTTCACTCACACGCACAACACACACCCTTCACTCACACACACACACAACACACCCTTCACTAACTCACACACCAACCCTTCACTCACACACCCTTCACTCACACAACACACACCCTTCACTCACACAACACACACCCTTCACACACACACACCCTTCACACACACACTTCACACACACATACACCCTTCACACACCCACTTCACACACACACACACACCCGTCACACACACACACACACCCTTCACACACACACACACACACACACACCCTTCACACACACACACACGTGGATGACAACATTAAAAATAAGTGTTTAAATGAATGTTTTCAAGTGATATCCTCTGGAATCCAACACAGATCTTGTTGATGCATCAATTATTTGGATTTTGCACCAAAAAAAAAAATCACATTACCCTTCTCAGTTGAGGTAGCATGGTATCCTATAGTTGCAGAGGGGAAAGGTACACCCCTGTCCAATGTTAAAATCCAACGAAGGTCCAACCCTCCCCTTCCCAGAGTAATAGCTAAGGCAGCCTCACTGTGGTTAGGTTAGAAAGGGTATCATTCCCCAGACAATTCTGAAGTTTAAGAGCAATATGTTATTCCTTGTCCCCATTTCCACCACATGGACCAAAATCTGGTCTGTCTGAGAGAAGCACTCCTCTGTCTGAAAGCAACGAGGGTCCCGGAGCAAGAGATTCAGTACTGACTGAAACAGACATTCACAATCCTACACACACTACATCTGAGACCAGCCGTAGCCTGGGAGCACGCAAGCTAAATGTTCCGTCAGGCGTGAGGTGGTCTCAGTGGGACCTGAGACGGGGAATGATTCATTGAGTAGAGGAAAAAAGGGGGTAGGAAAAGAGGTGGAGTGGAGAGAAGGAGGAATTAAGAGGGAGGGCACTGGAGTGGAGAGAAAGAGGGACCACTTTGACTAAGGATAATGCAGTGATGACCAACATCACCTCATTCATTACCTGGACAACACACGGCAGCAGGACTGTGGGGACACTTCTGCGAAAGATGTGTCACAATTACAATGTGACAAATGTCTGAATAAATGAATACTAGGCTAGTTCATGAGAGAGCGAGAGAGAGAGAGCGAGAGCAGATCTGAGATAGAGACTGGCTTTCCAGTAAAAAAGGACAAACTCTTGGCCAGACGATTCCCACAGGCGGAAAAGGGCTAATAAATGTTGAATAACAGGCACATTGGAACAAAATATCAAGGAAAACTACAGAGAGGGAATATGTGTCAAAGGCTCAAGTTAATCACACAGAGCCATCATCACCACATTCTATTACCTTGACACATCAAAACAGCAGAAAAAAGGGAGGGGCAGACAGTCAAAGCTCACCAGCATCTTGGGGTTCCTCTTCATGAAACACTTCATCATCGTTTCAATCCATTTCTGAAGTCTATAGAAAATCTGCCTTCATATTGAAAACACCTCAGATGAAAACATGACTATGGGACATAGCGCCTCTCTCTCCTTCTCTTTCTGTGCTACAATACCATATCACTCCTGGTATAATCCAGGCTGCTCTGCCTTTTATATCAGACACAGTGTGGACAGCAGCCAGCTTCTATATAATACATTAGCTACCACTAGAATGCTGCTGCCGCTGTGTATGAGAATGGACTATCTGGCTGCATCCCAAACCACTCTTCTTCTTACCACCTCCTTACCATCCTCCCATTCTCTCCTCCTCCTACTCCTCCCAACACTTTCCACTTTTCTAACATGGAATGAAAGGTAAAAGATGACTTTTGTTGCTACTGTAAACTAATGCAATGATTATGCATAAAGCCCCCTAGGTAATAACCTGGTTTGTGCATTTCTTATTTATGCCACAGGGGGCGGGAGAGGCCCCTGAAGGTGATCGGTCAACAACACTCAGAGAGGGTCTGCAAATCATTGAAGTACTCACTCCCCCCTCTCAATCTCTATTGCCCCCCCCCCCCTCTCTATTTCCCTCCCGGTCTCTTGCACACTAACAAACACATTCCATTGACACATCAGTTTTCCAGAGGGACTGCCTGCTGTGGTTGCTTCTCTTTAATCTGTGTCAGAACAGAACACCAAAGAGCTACAATTCAACAGCCAGAAACAAGACCGGCATAATAATTGTCCTGTAAGCCTTGTTACATGTTGATTCACTACGACAGGTCTTAGAAGAAGGAAGACAAAAACTTCTGATGAAATGTTTGACATGGTGCCCTCTCTTTCTGAGGGGTTGTGAAAGAGGATAAAAGGAAAGATAATGAAATCATCCATTCAGAGCCTTCAAAAATAATAGATGGGCAAGTAATGTTCACAGATCTAGAGAAACCTCCTATATAAGCTTTTTATATTCAGATTCAGATTCATTTGTTGGCACATAACCACAAGTTGGTGGTTTGCTGTTGTACTTTCATACTAATGGAAGACTGCTGATGCTAGCCAGGATTAGGCTGACTCAAAGACGCCTCCAATCATGACAGGCTAGGACTGGTCTGTGTCAAACCCTACAGTAAGTTACACTCCATTTGTTGTAGGCTGTATAGCCACTACAACTACCTCATCTTTACAGGTCAGTGCTCTCAATAAAAACCCTTGTCAGAGTCACAAGAGGAAATCAATAGGCCATTAGGAAGAGCCAGAGAGGTGAGGGGTCAGTGTTCCTAGCAGGTCATCTGAAATATGGGAATGATATCTAATATACAGCTGACGCCAATTAGTAGACTGGTAGATTGTTTGGTCGATAGGCTGTTGGTCTACCGAGATTGTTTTAGTAACATCTCAGTGAGCTAATCCATTGCAGAGGCTAAAAGCCAATTTATGCTTGATCCAAAAATGTGGTGGGAGGCTCCATATGGAGGGTGTGACACAATTGCACAGCCTCCAGAGGCATGCAAAGGTCAAATCCAGCTCCGTACTGCATCGCCATGCGCCTCCCAAATGTTGTATGCAGAGGGTTCTGTACAGCTCTGCATTGACATGATTGGTTGATGGTAGGTGGGGGCAGTACATCCTGTAGAAAACACAAACTCACTTTCTTGACAACAGCTCTGCACTGCCCCGCAAATGCCCTGACTTCTGCTGAGGCCGTATCACCGTAAATGCTGCACGGCAGGGCTGAGGCCGTATCACCGTAAATGCTGCACGGCAGGACTGAGGCTGTATCACCGTAAATGCTGCACGGCAGGGCTGAGGCCGTATCACAGTAAATGCTGCACGGCAGGACTGAGGCCATATGACCGTAAATGCTGCACGGCAGGACTGAGGCCGTATCACCGTAAATGCTGCACGGCAGGACTGAGGCCGTATCACCGTAAATGCTGCACGGCAGGACTGAGGCCATATCACCGTAAATGCTGCACGGCAGGACTGAGGCCATATCACCGTAAATGCTGCACGGCAGGACTGAGGCCATATCACCGTAAATGCTGCACGGCAGGACTGAGGCCATATCACCGTAAATGCTGCACGGCAGGACTGAGGCCGTATCACAGTAAATGCTGCACGGCAGGGCTGAGGCCGTATCACAGTAAATGCTGCACGGCAGGACTGAGGTCATATCACCGTAAATGCTGCACGGCAGGGTTGAGGCCGTATCACCGTAAATGCTGCACGGCAAGGTTGAGGCCATATCACCGTAAATGCTGCACGGCAGGGCTGAGGCCGTATCACCGTAAATGCTGCATGGCCAATGCAGATGTCGGATTGACCATGCGCCCAGATGCACTTCTCTCTCCAGAATGCGCGCTCTCCCACCAATTTGTGCACCTTCATTATTTCATAACTTCATTGTGTGAATTGTTTGTGTTTGATAGTTAGTGTCTATCAATTCCTAATTAAAGTGAAAGACATTTGCTTATATATTATAAAAAATGTTTGACATGTTTCTGTGGACATTATGGAAACTATGTGGAATTTGTCTGCGTTGTCGTGACCGCTCTTTCCTGTAGATTTCTGAACATAACGAGACAAACAAACGGAGGTATTTTGGATGTAAAAATAATCTTTATGGAACAAAAGGAACATTTGTTGTGTAACTGGGAGTCTCATGAGTGAAAACATCCAAAGATCAAAGGTAAACGATTCATTTGATTGCTTTTCTGATTTTGAAATTATGCTTTACAGCGAAAGCAATCCAAGCGTTTGTGTAAGTTTATCGATCGGACGACAAAACATGAAGTACACTTAGCATCAGGAAGCTTGGTCACGAAAATCAGAAAAGCAATCAAATTAATCGTAGTTAATCATAATAGTTTCCATAATGTCCACAGAAACATGTCAAACATTTTTTATAATCAATCCTCAGGTTGTTTTTAAAATATATAATCAATAATATATAAACCGCAAATGTCTTTCACAGTAGGAGAGGGAAAAGCAATACCTATCCAAACTCTGTTGCGCGAGCAAAACTCATGTGACCACTTGACGCGATGTTATCGTTCTAGCTAATTTTTCAAAATAAAAGCCTGAAACTATGTCTGAAGACTTGACTCCTTGAGGAAGCGATTGGAGAAGGAATCTGGTTCATATCCCTTTAAATCCAGCAAAGGGGGGGCTATGGAACATTGAGTTTTCAAAATAGAAGCCACTTCCTGTTTTGATTTTCCTCAGGGTTTCGCCTGCAATATCAGTTCTGTTATACTCACAGACAATATTTTGACAGTTTTGGAAACTTTAGAGTGTTTTCTACCCTAAGCTGTCAATTATATGCATATTCTAGCATCTGGTCCTGAGAAACAGGCGGTTTACTTTGGGAATGTTATTTTTACAAAAATGAAAATAGTGCCCCCTAGTTGCAAGAGGTTTTTAACAAAAGGCTAAGCTGTGTTTTCCTATATTGTACTTGTGATTTCATGAATTTAAATATTTGTAGTAATATTTATTGAATGTAGCGCTATGCTATTCAGCGGTTGTTGATGACACTTATCCCGATAGGGGGATTGCAGCCATAACAAGTTATTCCATGTGTAACTCTGTGTTGTTGTTTCTGTCGCACTGCTTTGCTTGATCTTGACCAGGTCACAGTTGTAAATGAGAACTTGTTCTCAACTAGCTTACCTGGTTGAAAAAAGGTGAAATAAATAAAAAATAAAAAATTCTGATTGGCTTAACTCACCACCACTAATGACCTGTGGAGCTTCTCAAAGTAATGTTGTTTTGGTACTGTTAATTTTTAGGTGCAGGAGCTCCACAATACTTTAGAGCTAATATTCTATAAAAGGAACAGGAGCTCAAGCAGTTGAAAATTAGAGGTGCCGGTACTCAGCTCCGGTGAGCTCCTGCCCAAGCCCGAGTTCACTGGCACGGGAAACTCTTAGGGCCCAGAATATTTTCTACAATGTTGCAAGTTTGCCAGTGCAAGCTTCGTGCCAGACCCAAGTTAACAGTTGATACAATGTTTCAAGTTTGTTGCAGACAGACCATGTGTAGCCAATGTGATATATAGGATATTTTAAAATCAGGATATTTTCTATCTGCAAGCTGCAATGTTTTTATTTGTTGGCTTTATGTAGGCTATTTTTAGATAGTTGGCGATGGCATTAGAAGTTACTTTTTAGGTTTGTATCATTTTCATTTAGATTAGGATAGAATTTTGATTAACCACATGACAATGATTTTGAGATACGAAGACATTATTATAAATGAAATAAAACTGTTATGGTAATGTACATATGAAAACCATAGCTGGCACGCAGATCGGTAGAAAGAGTAAGGTAAATTGGCATTCCACATGAGAAAGGTTGCGGACTCCTCGTGTAGCCTATTACCGGCATCTTCAGGAGAGTAATGGCAGAATCTGTGAAAGCCAGCACGAGCGGGAGGAGAACAGTTGGGTCAGGTAAAGTTTTTTTCTTCTCGTTATCTAGATCTCTTGTACCCACTTGAGGCATTTGTCTTATTTCATCAAACCAAAAGAACAGATGACTTTCGGTCAACAAATATGTTTTTTTAGTCGAGGGCAGCCCTAATCTAATAGACCGTTAAGTAGTTGTCCAAATGAGCAAGAGTCATGGACCTACATGTTTCTGTAAATCACATTATTTATTTATCCATTATTTTACCAGGTAAGTTGACTGAGAACACGTTCTCATTTTCAGCAACGACCTGGGGAATAGTTACAGGGGAGAGGAGGAATGAGCCAATTGTAAACTGGGGATTATTAGGTGACTGATGGTTTGAGGGCCAGATTGGGAATTTAGCCAGGACACTGGGGTTAACACCCCTACTCTTACAATAAGTGCCATGGGATCTTTAATGACCTCATAGAGTCAGGACACCCATTTAACATCCCATCTGAAAGACGGCACTACACAGGGCAGTGTCCCCAATCGCTGCCCTGGGGCATTGGGATATTTTTTTAGACCAGAGGAAAGAGTGCCTCCTACTGGCCCTCCAACACCACTTCCAGTAGCATCTGGTCTCCCATCCAGGAACTGACCAGGACCAACCCTGCTTAGCTTCAGAAGCAAGCCAGCAGTGGTATGCAGGGTGGTATGCTGCTGGTATACATGCACACACCGATCAGGTGCTAAAGATAAGCCTAAACATAGTCAGCATATTACCGCATAATCACAGAAATACCCTAAATAGGAGTGTTTTTTCAAAGCATCATGGTTTCAAACGTATCTTATACTCATCATCTGGCCTAAACGTTTTCTTCACAAGGGAAATTCTATAAATTGTATGTAGCAAATTATTTTAGGAGTCTCTTTGCGGTATACCACCAGTATTACTATAATGCAGACAGACAGAACACATTAAAAAGCTGTCTCCCACTGTTCCTCCAGAAATACCATTCCACCACAGGAAACGTGGAGAGAGGGACACCAGATGTCCCAACAGAGGAGTGGGGGGGAACAGAGGACACAGATGTTCTGCTGGGTGTTTAAAGAGGAGGAAAATGACAATAGCTAAAGAGGGCTTAGAAGTAATTGTCTCAGTCAGTGATCCTTTACATAATAGTAGAATAGAAGTGTGGACCAGATGTTATGTGTAGGGAGGGCTAAGAGGTGATTTTCCTGACCATGTGACCTGACAAGGTAAAATGCCGCGGCTATATGCCTAACTAGGGCCCAGAAGTTTTCCTTGGCTATAGGCCTAACTACGTCACAGAGGTTTTCCTGGTCAGTTCACATGGACAGAGACAAACTCTGTGTCCTTGTTATAAGGAAGGAATAAGTAGTTCCACTGAAAACTATCACATAGGCTACAGTAGTATCAAATATTAGGCTGATTAGAGAGATTTGGTTTCTATGTATGACATAATAGATCAGGAGGGAGCATCTTGAGGAAGCTCCCCACAGCTTGATGCTGAGTTACAGAACTGGACCTATGTGCACCAAGTCACATGATGTAGCCTAGAAGCTATCCTGTTGGCACTTGTTGGTAAACATCCAACTCATTATCTAGTAAATGAAACATACAGAGCCAAAGGTGAGGACCACAGGTCAGTATAGCAATATTATCACTGTTTTACTAACAGGGGAAAAGTAATTTTGTAATACAGCATTATTTTTGATCTCCTGTAGTCTAAATGTCATATCTATTTAACAGAAGTGAGAGGTGAGAGGGGGTTTTCAATGAGGTCATTCTAAGACTCTCTCTCATTGAGATTCTCTGATGCACAAAATATCCCTAATTGGTTGGTTGGTAGTGTAGGACAGACTCATTAGTCATTAACCCCCCCCAATGAATATCCCATCGCTGCTAGCAAGTCTACAGTACATGCACCAACAGAAGCTCTGGACCTGGCCTGTCTAATAAACTACAGCACACAATGGAGCAAAATATCGGTTTCCTCTGAGCCCTGTGTATGTCAATATGTCAATGCATTTCTTCAGTGTGTCTCACGAGAGTGGGCATCCGACCACAAGGACAAATATTTAGTGGGAGATGCTGACCCGGGTCCCGAGCACAGTCTTTGTCCAGCGGACTGGGTGGGAACAATACTCTCTACAGGAGAAGTCAGTAACCCCTGGGCCGAGGGGACAGACACACACACAAACTGCATATCCTCACAAATGCAAGGACACACGGTACACAAGTTTGTGCACACACACACAAACTTGTCCACTAGACCAGTGAGTATCACCACAAACATTTGCCTTAGTGACATAAAGGCCTAATGTAGATTGCATATTTCTTTATCTCAGAGATTACACTGTAAAATCACACCACTGTTCAGTTAGTCAAACCCTCTAAAATGTTGGTCAATGTTGAGTCAAACCTGTTCGTCACCTCAATTAATGGACTAATCAATGCTGATAAATAGACTATGGACATGCTGCATGCATTTCTTTATATTTTAATGATTGTCAATTTCATACTATTGCCTATCTGTCTCTCTCTCCTTTTCTTGTCAATTCATTCTCTTGTAGCATACTTTCGGAAAGCCTAAGGTAGGCTGAGTTTTTTAAATACTTTTTATAAAAAAAGAGAAATATTTGCTCATTTCTACCTTGGCCCCAGTGATGTATTGGGCAGTACACACTACCCTCTGTAGCGCCTTACGGTCGCATACAGAGCAGTTGCCATTTCAGCCGATGATTCAACCAGCCAGGATTGTCTCAATGGTGCAGCTGTAGAACTTTTGGAGGATCTGGGGACCTATGCCAAATCTTTTCAGTCTCCTCGCTGTACTGCAGTGCCAGCTGTGCCACCAGAGACTCTAGGTTCGCGCCCAGGCTCTGTCGTAACCGGCCGCGACCGCGAGGTCCGTGGGGCGACGCACAATTGGCCTAGCATCGTCCAGGTTAGGGAGGGTTTGGCCGGTAGGGATATCCTTGTCTCATCGCGCACCAGCGACTCCTGTGGCGGGCCGGGCGCAGTGCGCGCTAACCAAGGTTGCCAGGTGCACGGTGTTTCCTCCGACACATTGGTGCGCCTGGCTTCCGGGTTGGATGCGCGCTGTGTTAAGAAGCAGTGTGGCTTGGTTGGGTTGTGTATCGGAGGACGCATGACTTTCGACCTTCGTCTCTCCCGGGAGTTGTAGCGATGAGACAAGATAGTGGCTACTAAAACAATTGGATACCACGAAATTGGGGGGTAAAATTAATTTTAATTTTTTTAAATGTTTTGTTTAAATAAAAAAATTCAGTCTCCTGGGGGGGAAGAGGCATTGTCGTGCCGTCTTCACGACTGTCTTGGTGTGTTTGGACCATAGTTTATTGATGATGTGGACAGCAAGGAACTTGAAAATCTCTCGACCCGCTCCACTACAGCCCCGTCGATGTGAATGGGGGTGTGTTCGGGCCCTCCTTTTCCTGTAGTCCACGATCAGCTCCTCAGTCTTGCTCTCTGACCTCCTCCCTATAGTCTGTCTCATCGTTGTCGGTGATCAGGCCTACCACTGTTGTGTCGTCAGCAAACTTTAATGATGGTGTTTGAGTCGTGGGTGAACAGGGAGTACAGGAGGGGACTAAGCACGCACCCCTGAGGGGCCCCCCGTGTTGAGGATCAACATGGCAGATGTGTTGTTGCCTACCCTTACCACCTGGTGTTTACACAAGTTATTCAACTAGATACATTGGTTTCAGAAACTGCCAGAAGCTTCTGTTTACCACAGAGAGCATTTGATTATATCTGTTCTATTCTACCTTTCCTGGCTGGCAAAGTACCAGGATCTCTGGTTTTAAATTTAATTTAGAGAACTGAATTTGAAAACTGAATCTGAATGCATCTAAGAAGTTGAATATTATCATTTAAATTATAGTTTGTATGCTTGATACATAAACAATGAATGCAATATCTACCATATTGTAACTGAATATATAACTATTGAAATTGAATATTCAATTAAATTGAAAATGACATTTTCTATTTAATTTCAGAAGCAGCCCGTCTGGCGCATGACTCAATCCTTCTCCAAGGCCACTAACGCCAGGCCCATGAAGACCCAGACCGCAGCGGGCGAGGAAAACCTTCATTTCAGCTATGTGCTACAGTGACGTGTCAAGTGTATACATTTAATATGCATATAACAAAAGGATTTGTTGTCGTGCAGCTGGTTAAAATAGCACCTGGTGAAATCTCTGACATATACAGGATTTGTAACCACTGACCAGACTTGAGCCCTCTGTTTATAAATATCCCATTGAGCAAGGATCAAATCACACACTAGTAAGAATCCACCTCATGCCAACCTCATTCCAGGCACCGTACATACACCGAACGATGGGGGGCTCAGATTGCCTATAATGCATGTAAACTCAACAAAAAGAAACATCCCTTTTTCAGGACCCTGTCTTTGAACGATAATTCTTAAAAATGTAAATAACTTTACAGATATTCATTGTAAAGGGTTTAAACTGTTTCCCATGCTTGTTTAACTTCTTCGAGATAGGGGGCGCTCTTTGAATTTTTGGATAAAAAACGTTCCCGTTTTAAACAAGATATTTTGTCACGACAAGATGCTCGAGTATGCATGTAATTGACAGCTTTGGAAAGACAAAACTCTGACGTTTCCAAAACTGTAAAGATATTATCTGTGAGTGCCCCAGAACTAATACTACAGGCGAAACCAAGATGAAATTTCATACAGGAAATGGTCCAGATTTTGAATGCCCTGTGTTCCAATGTCTCCTTATATGGCTGTGAATGCGCCAGGAATGAGCCTGCCCTTTCTATCGTTTCCCCAAGGTGTCTGCAGCATTGTGACGTATTTGTAGGCATATCATTGGAAGATTGACCATAAGAGACTACACATTTACCAGGTGTCCGCCCGGTGTCCTCCGTCAGGTCCATGCACGTTCCATTTTCTTCAGAGGAGAAAGTCAACTGCCACGAATGATTTATCGTCGATAGATATGTGAAAAACACCTTGAGGATTGATTCTAAACAACTTTTGCCATGTTTCTGTCGATATTATGGAGTTAATTTGGAAAAAAGTTTGCGTTGTAATGACTTAATTTTTGGGTTTTTTCTTACCCAAACGTGATGAACAAAACGGAGCGATTTGTCCTACACAAATAATATTTTGGGAAAAACTGAACATTTTCTATCTAACTGAGAGTCTCCTCATTGAAAACATCTGAAGTTCTTCAAAGGTAAATGATTTTATTTGAATGCTTTTCTTGTTTTTGTGAAAATGTTGCATGCTGAATGCTAGGCTTAATGGTATGCTAGCTATCAATACTCTTACACAAATGTTTGTTTAGCTATGGTTCAAAAGCATATTTTGAACATCTGAGATGACAGTGTTAACAAAAGGCTAAGCTTGAGAGCTAATATATTTATTTCATTTCATTTGCGATTTTCATGAATAGTTAACGTTGTGTTATGCTAATGAGCTTGCGGCGATAATTACACTCCTGGATACAGGTTTCTTTCGTAGCCAAACGTGATGAACAAAACGGAGCGATTTCTCCTACACAAATAATCTTTTTGGAAAAACTGAACATTTGCTATCCAACTGAGAGTCTCCTCATTGAAAACATCTAAAGTTCTTCAAAGGTAAATGATTTTATTTGAATGCTTTTCTTGTTTTTGTGAAAATGTTGCATGCTGAATTCTACTGACTGAAAAGGGGTGAGCAGGGTCCCTGCTCATCTGCGTGAACGTACCTTAGGCATGCTGCAAGGAGGCATGAGGATCGCAGATGTGGCCAAGGCAATAAATTGCCGTATGTGAGACGCCCAAGACAGCACTACAGGGGGACAGGATGGACAGCTGCTCGTCCTCGCAGTGGCAGACCACGTGTCACAACACCTGCACAAGATCGGTACATCCGAACATCACACCTGCGGGACAGGTACAGGATGGCAACAACAACTGCCCGAGTTACACCAGGAACGCACAATCCCTCCATCAGTGCTCAGACTGTCCGCAATAGGCTGAGAGAGGCTGGACTGAGGGCTTGTAGGCCTGTTGTAAGGCAGGTCCTCACCAGACATCACCGGCAACAACGTTGCCTATGGGCACACACCCACCGTCACTGGACCAGACATGAATGGCAAAAAGTGCTCTTCTCTGACGAGTCGCAGTTTTGTCTCACCAGGGGTGCTGGTCGGATTCGTGTTTATCATTGAAGGAATGAGAGTTACACCGAGGCCTGTACTCTGGAGCGGGATTGATG
Organism: Oncorhynchus nerka; assembly: GCF_034236695.1. NCBI lineage: Eukaryota > Metazoa > Chordata > Actinopteri > Salmoniformes > Salmonidae > Oncorhynchus > Oncorhynchus nerka. The sequence goes on from NC_088399.1 coordinate 22,573,154, forward strand.
GGTGGTGGGTGGTGTGTCACAGCATCATCGGACTGAGCTTGTAGTCATTGCAGGCAAACTCAACACTGTGCGTTACAGGGAAGACATCCTCCTCCCTCATGTGGTACCCTTCCTGCAGACTCATCCTGACATGACCCTCCAGCATGACAATGCCACCAGCCATACTGCTCGTTCTGTGCGTGATTTCCTGCAAGACAGGAATGTCAGTGTTCTGCCATGGCTAGCGAAGTGCCCGGATCTCAATCCCATTAAACATTTCTGGGACCTGTTGGATCGGAGGGAGAGGGCTAGGGTCATTCTCTCAGTCCATGAGGAGGAGATGCACTGCAGTACTTAATGCAGCTAGTGGCCACACAATATTCTGACTGTTACATTTGATTTTGACCCCCCTTTGTTCAGGGACACATTATTCAATTTCTGTTACTCACGTTTGTGGAAACTGTTCAGTTCATGTCTCAGTTGTTAAATCTTGTTATGTTCATACAAATATATACACATGTTAAGTTAGCTTAAAATAAACACAATTGACAGTAAGAGGACATGTCTTTTTTTTGCTGAGTTCATTTCAAGTAGAGATGCACTCACTGTCCAGGTTAACACAACAGTGTATGGTGTCTGTCCCCATGTTTTTATTAAGTCAACACTCCAACAAAGTAATTAAATATTCAACTAACGGCATAATACCTCTCTCTACATCACGTAGCAGCACGGAACAGCCATAACCACATGGTCTGTATGGGCATAAACACAGAAAGAAATGGCCATTGCAGCCATAAAGGTTAAGGTGTTGAGATGGGGCAGTATAGCATTACTCTGTGCTAAGTTTACAAGACCAGGGTAGCTACAGATGTAGGATCTTCATTTAAAATCACCCTGTTCAAGGAGAAATTTCCTGCGATGAATGAAATTGCAAACGTAGTTTATTTTAGGGTTAAAAAGGCTTCTGCAGTTTGTAATTTCCACTTTAAAATTCCAGACTTGATTTTTTTCTTACAAAAATGTCCATTAATTATAATCCACATAATAATTCACATTTCCTGTTGCTATAGGATTATTTTCCTGATATAGTAAACTGGCTCAAATTAAGATCCTACATCTGTAGGCTACTCTCTCTCTTAATATATACATGTATATAGGACACGTCCTAAAGCTCATATTTCCAGTTGCTTTTCTGCTGATTTAGACCACGTGAAGAAGCAACTCTTTCTCGCACACGCACAGAGAGAGAAGTTCAATTCAGTCGAGACATTTCTGTTTATCAGCCATGTACCGGTCCATGAATAAAGATATTCTCTTAAATCACCAGTCATCTAACCACCAAATAAAGGAGTTTTGTTTTAGTTGCATACTGCTCTGCCTCCTGGCTGTCACTATGGCATGTTCAAGTCAAAGTGTATTGGTCACGTACACAGATTTGCAGAAGTTATCTGCAGCAAGATGCTTGTGTTAATAGAAAACGTTTGACCTCTGTCATTGCCAACAAAGGGTATATAAGTATTGAGATAAACTTTTGTTATTGACCAAATACTTATTTTCCACCATAATTTGCAAATAAATTCATTAAAAATCCTACAATGTGATTTTCTGGATTTTTTTTCTCATTCTGTCTGTCATAGTTGAAGTGTACCTATGATGAAAAGTACAGGCCTCTCTCATCTTTTTAAGTGGGAGAACTTGCACAATTGGTGGCTGACTAAATACTTTTTTGCCCCACTGTAATGTATATAAATATATATACATATAATGGTGTGTAAAGACAGTATGGACTGTTTATGAACAGAAAAGGTGTGTACAGCAGTCATTATATTGGATGAGCCTTGACTAGAATACAGTATATACATATAAAGTGGGTAAAACAGTATGTAAACATTATTAAAATGACCAGTGTTCCATGACTCTATGTACATAGGGCAGCAGTGTGGTCAAACTCTACTGTACTTCCATATGGCCATTTGAAGACTAGCTGCATTCATGGGTATGTGTCAAAGAGTAAACCATTGTGGAAATGGATGTTGGCTGTGTCTTGGGGTGTGTTCTACACTGCTTTACAATCTAACACGGACTGACATCTGGTTATACATTTTTATGCAAAAATTGAGCATTAATCTAATTAATTTAAGGATGAGGGGAGTTTTAGACAGAATTAACCCACTTTTCCTCACTAAAAACCTCCCCCATGAGCCTTTAGTGAACCCCCAGAACCACACACACTATCTATTTAGTTCATCAGAGCATTAGATCTGTGTCAGTTGCAGTCTTGAAAGAGGAGTAATGGAGAGAAAGAAGGAGAGGGGGAAGGAGGAAAAGAGACCTAATGAGAGAGAGAGAGAGAGCTTGTGTGAGTGTAATATTTACTGTTCACTTTTTATTGTTTATTTCAATTTTGTTTATCCATTTCACTTGCTTTGGCAATGTTAACATTTGTTTCCCATGCCAATACAGTCCTTGAATTGAAAGAGAGAAAGAAAGAGGGGAAAAAAAAGAGAGAGAGCGGGGAAGCAATGGAGGCTGGATCTACCTAAAAGGATATGGTTCATTCTCACACAGCTACTTTTATTATCATTTATTCACCTTTATTTAACCAGGTAGGCCAGTTGAGAACAAGTCATTTACAACTGCGACCTGGCCAAGATAAAGCAACGCAGTGCGACACAAACAACAGAGTTACACATGGAATAAACAAACGTACAGTCAATAACACAATAGAAACATCTATAAACAGTGTGTGCAAATGTAGTGAGATTAGGGAGGTGAGGCAATAAATAGGCCATAGTGGCGAAATAATGACAATTTAGCAATTAAACACTGGAGTGATAAATGTGCAGAAGATGAGTGTGCAAATAGAGATACTGGGGTGCAAAGGAGCAAAACAAAAAAATAACGGTATGGGGATGAGGTAGTTGGGTGGGCTATTTACAGATGAGCTGTGTACAGGTGCAATGATCGGTAAGCTGCTCTGACAGCTTATGCTTAAAGTTAGTGAGGGAATTCGTTCCAGTCATTGGCAGCAGAGAACTGGGAGGATACTTAGCAGACAATGAAGATGAACTGAAACAAGAAATAGGCCTGGGCCAAATCATTAAATCCCTGAATCACTTCACATCAAATGGCCATTAAATTCACCTGCCTTCCAAAGTACAGAGTCCTCACTCTTTCATACAAGCACATCTGGTAGGCATGTTATATATTTTTTTATATAAAAGACTTGTACTGTGAAATCAGTGGCACGCTAGATGTGCCTTCTAGCCGTAGAACCCTTTACACAGACATTTGTCCAGAGTGACTTTTAGCAAGTATCTGGCCCTTGAGTCTAATTTGTGTTTGGAGGTGCGCCAATAGCTTTTCGACCGTTTCCCTGCATTCTAGATCACTGGGGAGGGAGCACATGGTGGTGGACAGATTTATGATAGATATCATGCCTGGTCTGGTTTAATTTTCTCTCTTTTCGCTATCATCCTTCACAGTACATTTCTGGAAACACTGCAGGATAGAACTTGATGCAGAACTATCAGGGCATCACAACAACTTCCTGTTTCTAATGTACATTTCCCCTCCAGCACAACATGTATTGGCTTCCCTCCAAGCCAACGCCAAAGAAACAACAGTTCCTCCTTCCAGGGGACCAATCAATGGTCCTGTTTCCTCCGAAAAGGAAACATCCACACAACACCAGGCGTAATGAAGTGCTGTCAAGGGTGAGGAAGCAACAGGAACAATACCTAATGGTGGAGATATGAGCAAACAGACAGGCTGAAATGCAGACAGGCTGAGAGAACAGACAGGCTGATAGGCACACTGTTCATTTCATATTTATTAGACTCCAGAAGATGTTGAGCTCATTTGTAACTCTGTTCCAATATTTCTCTCAAAAGGGTTGCTAATGAGAAGATTGAGACCAGCACTGGCAGTCTGTTTATAGCAGAGCTACAACAACCAGCACTTTACTCTATACCACCCTGTTTTAAAATCACAGAGAAAAGGTGATCAATTCACCAGATGTAATGCTGACATTAGCTGGCCAGTCCATTTCACAGTTCCCTACTGGTGGCTCTGGTTGAGGTCACAGAGAGAACAGTAGTGAAACCTGACTTAAGTAAAGCGGAAATAATGCAAAAGTTTACAAGGAAGAAACATGGAACAGGGCCTAATTAAAGTGAGAGGGTGTTCTTCTTCTTTGTGTTAGCTAGGTGATGCGAAAAATTTAGACTGGAGAAAATCACAGATGAATGACCATAATTGGCTTTTCATGGCCATCTGACTACATTTGTAAGTGAGAAGTGATGCTAGCGGTCTCTCTGTCATCCAAAGGCAAAGACCTGTCAGGCTCTTATAGAACACCTGACAGCAGGAGAATGAATAGATTTACCTTGAGGCAATTGTCACTGTTGGAGACTCGCACTAGAACTGACTGAAGCAATCAGCCAATCATTCGCCTTCACCAGTAGAGAGAGCAAAATCAATGACGAGTCAGGAGTGGTCACACATGATGGCTGTACCCAATACACATCAATCTAGGCTATTTATAATTTAAAAAACACACATCATTATAGCCTACATACAGTGCAGGGATGAGTTGGCTTTGGATATGGGATCTCAAGTGTGTTGTCTCAACATTCAACCTGCAATGATTCAATAATTATTTCATTGCTAACAATATTCACTCTCTCTGACATATGTCAGATCCCAGATATCAACCCTGAAAAGTATTAGCCTGTACTGACTCATCACTTGAGGGAAGACCAATTGAACACGCAATCAAACATGAGAGGGATACTGAACCAGATCAGTACATGGACTGAAACGGTCTTCCCCTCAGGCCTAAGGCAGACACAGAGGTCCAGGCTCATAAACACTAGATGGATGATCTCAAGGAGGGATCTGGCAAGTGGGGCACATGCCATAATCTTATCATTGTCAGACAGGGGAAAAAGCTAATTGTAAGATCCGAGTATGGCACGTGTCACAAACTGTTACCCATGGAGACGGGACTAGTTCCTCCACACCCCGCCCAGCCCAGTGTGGCTTGAACTAAGACAGAGAGAGAAAGAGAGAGACAGACCGAGACAGAGAGAACATTCTGTGGTCTGACGTAGAGATTAGTTGAAACATTGAAGGAAATCCTGTTCTCATACGACACACACAAACACACGACTTGCATGAAAACATCTTCAATTCTTACTCTCCAATAAACATCTGTAAATCTCAACTTTTCAATCTGTAAGTCAAGAGTTTGCTTTGTTTGTGTGTTTTCACTGTCATTCGATGTAAAATCTGATAAATATTTATTCAGTTCCTTTTTTAGGTTGCTAAGGAACACGGGTGGTGCGTGAGAGACAATATTCAGCATGTGAGCCCAGGAGCAACTTCTGCTTCAGAGAAAAACTAGTAGCACTCTCACTTCTTCTGACTTCACCCTGTTTGCTTCTGATCAAGGCTCATCGTGTGTAGGTGTAAATCACTGATTAGTTCAGGGGAAATCTGCTGTGAATGTTTCAGTTCAATTAACTATTGGTTAGTTCCTCAACACAAGCCTGTAGCTTCAAACAATCTCAGTATGGCTCCTCAACAACAGTATACCCTCTCCAACTCAGCAGAAGACCAGACACTCTGACACCTGTCTTAACAAGCTGTGTCAGCGGTAGACCTGAAACAGAACCCTATTGTATCGTAGAGTCAAGGTTCTGCTATTAGTCTTAGAAACGTTGTGGAGAAGTTTCACTTTTATAGCCTGGCGTCGTTGAGATGGCTACCGGTTTCAGGAGAGCAGTTCCCTATAGAGGAACGAATGAGAAAGAGGAGGCAACTCCAGTGAAACCACCCAATGACAGAAAGGCAGACGTCATATGAAAAGGACCCATAATATCATGCAAATCATTAGGCTGCTGCTACCCTTTTCCTGCATATCTCAACACTCAATCACAGACCTCCTTTTTCCCTCTCAACACTCTCTTTCTCCTTGTCCCTTGTTCTCCTCTCCTGTGGAGAAATGTGGTTCTCCCTATCTCCAACACTCCTCTCTTTCTTTTCTAATTTCCTCCTTGGAGTAATGTGGAACACGCAGATCAGAGGTGAACCTACTCAACGCTCTGTAGGCCTCCTGGGGAGGTCAGAGAGGGAGTCAGAGAGGAAGGGGAGGGGGAAACAATAACACTGCCACTCGGCAGGTGGGTGAAGGAGTAGTGAAGAGGAGGAAGCGGAGAATGGAGACCCCTGTGACAACAAGAGGAAGGGGTTGTAGACTTAATATTAGACTATCTCCGCCCCCGCACACTCACGGAGAGAAAACAAGCAGGCTCAGGTTTCAGCCCCAGAAGTGCCCTGAATGTAAAGTGAACCACAGGGGAGCCATGGCAGGGATCAGCGGGGCCAGGATGGGGAACAGGGGGGCCAGGACAGGGGATGCTGGGGGACTCCAGGGCCAGGCAAGGGAAAAGGAACTCAGGAAACCAGAGTGAAAACTCTAAAACCCTCGGCCCGTTCACAGCTCAGTACAGCACAGACTAACTTACCCGACAACAGCTCGGCACTACCTCTATTACAACTATCGATGCATGAGTGTCGTTCAAACAAACAATGAGGTTCATGAGGTTTCTTAGAGCAATACTTAACTTTGTTAAAAGCAGTGGCTTAGCATGCACCCCCGCAAGGCGATATGGAAAATCATACCATTGGTATTTTGAAATACTAAGTAAACGGTATATCGTACAAGCCTTGTTGTGTCCACGTCATTTACAATGAAATGATGTTGAACCAAAATGGAATAGACATCTGTCGTGTTCGATCAATGTGGAGTAGTGTTTCAGCCAAAACTTACCTTCAGTTGCTGCTCTTTGAGCAGTGTTGCCCTCCCTGACTCCATCGGCAGGCCCGTCAGAAATGGGGCTCCCTCAGTCTGCGTATAGGAATGTGTGAGTATAAATGTGAGTATCTGTCTGTATGTGTTTGTCTGTCTCTTTCTCATACCGCGCCTGACCAAATTCCTAAGAGAAGTGAAAAAGGTGTGTTAAAAGTAACGACCACTAACGGTTACTGTCCTATTTCCCCTTTCAGAGCTGAGATTGAGCAGTATAGGATTGAGTACTAAAGTGAATTGTGTAGTATGTATATGGACTCCTTGCTACGATCCATTTAGTGTGTAACTGAATTAAGAAAGCTTATTAAGATTATGGGAATCTAAATGTCTAGGGCTCAATCTGACATGGAAAATACATCACCTGGCTGGTTGCCATGTTACGGCATTATATACACAGTGGAACTACAAAACACTCAAAACTCCTTCCTAATATTGAGTCCCCCACTTTTTTGCCCTCAGAACAGCCTCCACTCTTTGGGGCGTGGACTCTACAAGGTGTCGAAAGCTTTCCACAGGGATGCTGGTCCATGTTGACTCTACAAGGTGTCGAAAGCTTTCCACAGGGATGCTGGTCCATGTGGACTCTACAAGGTGTCGAAAGCTTTCCACAGGGATGCTGGTCCATGTGGACTCTACAAGGTGTCGAAAGCTTTCCACAGGGATGCTGGTCCATGTGGACTCTACAAGGTGTCGAAAGCTTTCCACAGGGATGCTGGTCCATGTGGACTCTACAAGGTGTCGAAAGCTTTCCACAGGGATGCTGGTCCATGTGGACTCTACAAGGTGTCGAAAGCTTTCCACAGGGATGCTGGTCCATGTGGACTCTACAAGGTGTCGAAAGCTTTCCACAGGGATGTCGACTCCAATGGTTCCCACAGTTGTGTCAAGTTGGCTGGTAGTGGATTTCTACTCCGAATAGCTCGTTCCATCTCATCCCACAGATGCTCAATTGGATTGAGATCTGGTGACTGGGTGCATCTGGTGACACTGCAGTAAGCTGAATTCACTGTCATGTTGGTGGAACCATTCCTAGCCTTCTGGCATGGGGCATTATCCTGCTGCCAAGAAGGGATGCACCTGTTTGGCAATGATGCTCAGATATCCTGTGGCATTCAAACATTGCTCCACTTTTAACAAGGGGCCCAATGTGTGCCATGAAAACACACCACACGCCATCACACCACCACCACCAGCCTGCAATGTTGACATGTGGCATGATGGATGCATGTACTCGTGGTTTTCTCCATACCTTAGTCCTCCCATCAGCTTGAAACAGCAGGAACCAGGATTCATCAGACGAGGCAATGTTTTTCATATTCTCCAGTGTCCAGTGTTTTCTTTCCTTAGCCGACTCCAACTACAGTTTATTGTTTTTTGCTGAAAGAAGTGGAAGTCTAAGGTCGTCGGCTGCCATACCCCATTCGTGTCAAGGTACGACGAGATGTGCATTCTTTCATGGGTCTTTGGGTACCAATGCTGTACTGGGATGTCAGTTGACTAACTGTAGCCTGTCTGTTGCTCTGCACAACTCGTGCCAGCCTCCTTTGTCCTCTTTCATCAATGACCCATTTTCGACCACTGGCCTCCCGTTGGCTGGATGTCCATTGGGTGATGGAACATTCTTTATACACACGGGGAAACAGAATGTTTGTGAAAAACTCAGCAGCGTTGCAGTTCTTGACACACTTAAACTGGTGTACCTGGCACCTACTACCATACACCGTTCAAAGGCACTTAAATATTTTGTCTCCCCTTCATCTACATGATTGAAGTGGATTTAACAGGTGACATCAATAAGGGATCATAGCCTTCACCTGGATTCACCAGGTCAGTCAATGTCATGTATTCCTAATGTTATGTACACACAGTGTATGTGCACTTGTTTTGGGGAATTTCTCTCCTTATTTAATTGTCTTTCTTCCTTTAATAATCTAAGTGACGATCTTATCATATAAGAGGTTCAACTTCAACTCCATTATGACATTCTCCTGGGGCTTGCAGACCAGAAGAAAGGTTAACCCTGGCTGATGCCCCATGTAATTCCATCCCAGAGTCACATTTCCAGATGAAATAGCTTAGAGATCTGTCGTCTTTTTTAAGACACGGTGGCAGAAACATTATGTACAAAATAACTTACAAATAACGCTAAAAAACATACACAATTGCACATTTGTTTCCGGGATCGAAAAACGGCAGCCATCTCCTTCAGTGGCATTTAGAACCTAAAAGGGATCTCCAGCTGTCCCGATCAAAGAACCCTTTGTGGTTCCAGGTAGAACCATTTCCACAGAGTGTTCTACATGGAACCCAAAAAGGGTTCTCATATGGGGTCAGCTAAAAAACAGTTTTGGAACTATTTTTTCTAAGAGTGTAGGCCTAGGTCAAGAACAAAAATGTAAATATCCCTATACAAACATGTCATGTGGATAATGACATTGACTACCATCAACAGCATGACCTGTGACCCTTAACCCCTGATTTTTATGGCCAAGGGTGACAGTTCCAACTTTCACCTAATTTCTAAATGTAGGTATGTAACATCCTAACTGAACTGTTTGGGCTATTCCATTTGGGGCGTGTTCCATTTGTTTTAAAGTAGGCCTTCATTGTAAATAAGAATTTGTTCTTAACTGACTTGCCTAGTTAAATAAAGGTTACACACACACACCAAAAAGTTATTTTGTTGGCATTGACGTGTCATATAAGCTTGTTGACCAATCAGGACCTGAATATGACTGCACGTCACATGATAATTTTACACGTTCATTCATTTATTTCACTTACTTGCTGTGCTGTTTCGTTGTGCATTTGGTGAGTCATTTCATTCTCAAACAGGATTTCATGGAACGCCATTTGGGTCTTTTCAGTTCTTTTGGGGGGTTTACCCCTTTTCTCCAATTGTTAGTAGTTACTATCTTGTCTACAACTCCCGTACGGGCTCGGGAGAGATGAAGGTCGAAAGCCATGCGTCCTCCGAAACACAACCCAACCAAGCCGCACTGCTTCTTAACACACAACGCATCCAATCCGCACCAATGTGTCAGAGGAAACACTGTGCACCTGGAGACCTGGTTAGCGTACACTGCGCCCGGCCCGCCACAGGAGTTGCTAGTGCTCGATGAGACAAGGATATCCCTACCGGCAAAACCCTCCCTAACCCGGACTGCGACAGAGCCTGGGCTCGAACCCAGAGTCTCTAGTGGCACAGCTAGCACTGCAGTGCCCTAGACCACTGCGCCACCCAGGAGGCCCTTATTTGAGTATTTTCTATGGAACGCCGTTTGGGTCTTTGCGTGTCGAAAAAGATACACGTTAAACAACACTATTTGACGTGTCATATAAGCTTGTTGACCAATCAGGACCTGAATATGACTGCACGTCACATGATAATTTTACACGTTCATTCATTTTTTACGTAGTTATTAGACATCGATTACACTATCACTTGTATTTCATATGTCACAACGATTCATCAATACGTATGCTATGATGCTGGTAAAGTTGTCTCGTGCACCTACAGTGCTGGTCATAAAAAAAGCTAGCCAGCTCATGGATGCAAACAATGTTCTTCCCCAAAAACATAGCAAAATGACAATCGCGCCTCACTAGCCAGATGAAGCCAGCTGGCTGCTTATAACGTTAGCTTTGAGGCAACAGGGTTAAGTAGCTGGCTAGCTATTTATTTTCATGAACTGAAGTTCAATTTCAATAGGCGAACAACAAGTGGCAACCTAGCTAATACTTACTCACAAGGATTCCTAAATCATTGCTAAGAATAATGAAAATGACTGCAGTTCCTACTGGTAATTGTTTTCAGGCTGGTTGTATTGGTGCTAGCTAGGTACCAAACTAAAGCTAGCTACCCCAGAAGTTGCGGTCTAACAAATTATGCTTTATTACCAACGTGGTATTGCAAACACATCGTTCGTGGCCAGTATTTGCTTGTTTGCAGACTTCTTCGTACAGCTTTGACCGTGCTACTGTATATCTTTTGACATGCAAAGACCCAAGCAGCGTTCCATAGTATGTATGTCGTGAAGCTAATAGCAGTGGCGCTATTACTGTGCAACTCCGGTAGGGCAACATCTGAACAATAGCTCACTTGGTAGTGTGTACTGGTGTTCGACCAGTCGGCAAAAGCCAACATCACCCACGACAGAGAACAATTGATTGTCAAGGGCAATGAATTCCATTATCTTGGCATTAATGGATTTTGCCTTTGTTGTCTCGCTGAAATGTTCTTACTCTTTCAAATGACTGCTCGACTTGTTGACTGCTCAATCCACACAGCAGACACAGGCTAGGTTAGGAATGCTGTGTTGCACGTGTAGCGCAAACTTTTCCTTGGCATCATTACGTCATGTACCTACATTATATAGGTATGCACGTCAGCTTTGACATCGGTTTTGCACATCGGCGTTAAACTAGACATCGGCCAATATCAATGTTGGCATTTTTAGATAATATCGTCCGATTCTGATATGTTCAGCGATATATCGTGCATCCCTAGTTTATGCCTCCTGCTGGACTGGAAGATAAACACAGCCACCTGAGGACAGACTACATGCCCTCTGGACCAAAGAATAATCTACAAAATTAGGCCTTCACATGAAATATGGAACCAGTGGGACTATATTTAGTACCAGCTAAAAAAAAAAAAAAAATAATATTCACAACAGAACAAAACATACCAAGTTAACAGGTAAGAGTAATATGACCTATTTTTGTCATAGGCCATACTCCTTTTTGAATCATCAAGAATACCAATGAGAAACAACTCGGCCGACTGTGTAACACGGAATTTGGAACTGCAAGGCTGAGAGAAAGGATTTGTCCAAATATAACAGAGACCTAATAGAATGTGGTTTAGATTTACCGGGTCAACTCTCTGTGTTTGGTCTAGACTGTTCAATACTCTCTCCTCTCTATGTCAAGTGGAAAATGCAAGTTTGCAGGTCAATAGAAATCTGTTTCTCTCTTAAGTCAGCCTCATGCAAGAGGAGAGAAGCGAATGGCTTTTCCAATAAAATGACTAACTGATACTCCCTTTACTTCAGTGACTGGCAGTGCAGTGTAGGAGTCGCCTATGGATGACATCACTAACTAAAGGGATGAGATGATGAGCTCACACTAGCCAGGAACCTATTGCTTTTAATTTAGACATGACAACATTCATCCCCAGTATCATTACATGGAGGTAGACTATTATCTATAATCACTATGATGGAATGCAATAACTTTAAATCTGTTATCTTAACCCATTGGTAGTATATTACTGGTATTACTCACTCATAGTGAATCACACACACACACACACACAAAGGTGTCCATTTGATGTAAGGAAAAAATGACTGGAATTACCACATACGGTGTAGAGCTACAGCTCATTCTGCCTCAAAAGTCACTCTCACAACCATTCGGAAAGCATTGGCGAGTTGCTGCATTGTTAAAATGAAGCGATAGCTAAAAACAGATTTCAGCTAAGACTGATTCAAAATTAAACCGAAAAGAGTGACTGAACAGCAATGTACCACTAATAGCAAAATGGAACACTCTCTAATGATGCTAAACGCATTATTTAACCTAGAATGCAATTAAGCGTAGGCTATTTTGGTATTTCCCTGCCTTTTCTCCTCAAGACCCACAGAAAAAAAAAGCTGAGAGCGTCACATCACAGGAAGGCCTATAACTATCTCCAGTGATGTTCTTCTCGAGTGGTTCAGAAACACAGCTTGACTGTGACGGTGACTACACTTCCTGAAATATCACTTCCTTCCTCTCTGTGCTTAGGCTGAAAACACCAAGAGCTGAGCCTGACAAGCACCATGTGGTGCCCCACCACTCCTTCCCCGTCTGTCACATAGCCATTTAACAGCAATCAGTGTAATAACACACCAATAAATGGCTGAACTCTGCTCGCATCATGTTCCTTCTACTAGGCCTACAACAAGAAGTTAAGATGCACTTGTTCTACAAATGACAACAGAGATGTCACCACAGGACAAAGGAGAGAGGACAGTGCACATCCCATCCTAACTTGAGTTTAACATGACAGCCAGGGACACTGAACTCACTACCAGCTTTACCACTTCTAGCCTTCATTCCCAGCTCACACCTGTAGAGTTCTGTTTGGTTGTAACTGGAATCTAAACTACAACTAGTGTCTGGTTGTCATTCCATCCTATCAAAGCACTGAGCATCTGGTTGTAATACACCATTATTTGCAACATTAACACATGCTTTTTAGAGAGAAAGCATGTCGGAAAGCACACATGAGTGTTTGGAACACCCTGGGGCAATGCTCTATCCCCATTGCCTGGGCAGCAGAGCAGTGCTTCTTGTTCAGGCATTCAGGTAGTAAGAGAAATAGGGCTGAAGTCATAACATAGAAATACTAGGCCTCTGAAGCACTAACATTGGTCTCCATGAACTTTAGACCAGGAGAGCTGACCTTCAAGAGGAGATACACGTACCAGATTTTACCTTCTCCAGACCTTGCTGTTTCTGACTTCAGCAGGAGGCAAAGAACTCGCCACAACCACACACAATTTACAACTTCCCTGTTCCCATCGCTGAGATTGAAGCATGTATCAGATATGAAGTACACAATAGGCCACTAGGATCTAGGCCTAATTGTATCCCACACAGTACATTCACCAGTAAATGTTTAACCATTGGCAAATTTTACTTGCCTGGCTACCCAAACGCAATACCACACCCACGGCAGTTAGTTTATCCTCTGCAATGAATCTGGATATGAATACCTCCCCGACGATTTCTAGAACACAAACACATTCTAACCATTCTGATTGGTCCCAGAAACTGATGGGTTGGGCCCAAGGGTGGAATGGCCATGTGATAGAGTGTTTTTTTTGTGCAAAATTATAATTATCATGACTAATAATGGGGGGCCCAACCCAAAAAAAAAAAGAGGAAAAAAATGGGTCAGTATGGAGGTCTCGAGGAAAAGAAATTGGCCTGTGTGTTCAAAATGCCTGGACCGATTTCTTGCCCAGTCCACCCCTAATTGGGCCAGAGTCAGAAAACATGTGGGTAAAGCGACATTTAGAAAATGAATAATTGGCTTTGATACTCTGATTGGTTAGAGATGATCCAATTGCTGATGACTTTGTTTCGTACAACAGCTCTCATTGTGACATCACCACAAACTACTTTAATGATGGCAGTCTCAGACTGAAGTATGTAGTGAACGGTAGAGCAGCGGAAGCATCATGATGAGACATCAAGCTATCATTTTACAGCACAACTACAACAAAATCTGAAACAAAAGGCAAACAAGGAATTCCAGAGGCTGCGACTACTTATTAGGGCTCTGTAAAAATTGCTGTAGCAGTCCTATAATTTTCAGAACGCTCGTGCCGGAGTTTACAACACATGGCGCGGGATTTGTGTGTATGTGTGTGGTCTTCTGGGAATCCATCCTTCTGAACATCTGAAGCCCCTCTTAAAATGTAGTTTTTTAAGAATTAAGGTGTCCGCCTTTGGGCACCAAAAGCAGACAAGCTGAATAAAGGCAGAGCCTTTCTTCAACGTTGGATGTCTGTTGTAGCTTAACTAACTAGTCTACATTTAGTACCAGGGAACATGAGTGGGTGGATGAAATGTGGCGTCATAACTGTGGAATTGTCAGTGGTATTCAGCTCCACCCTTGCCTGGAGACCTGACATTAAATTACATTGAATTCTACGTCGGGCAGAAATGCATGTTCAGGACAGTTTTCTCTCACGACCTCTACAAGCCAGAATTTTGAATAAAATTATATTTGAACATACTTTACCAGTATCACCTGAAGCATAAGCAGAACTATGCAAACACGTGCATGAGCTCGGCAAGTATGCATGTGTCTCATGCATGTATTTATATCTTGTGCGAATGCTTCAGGTGCTCAACATCAACTTCATTAGCTGATCCCTTCTGATGACCCTGTTGGAGTCATGTCCAACCGGGTCATCAGTAGGGTTCATCCAATCATGAAGAGGAAAATTGGCTTCTTCAAAATGGAGCTCGCCTCAATGGCGCTGCTCTCTATCATTCACTACGGTGGTGCCGGCCTACAATTTCCGTGAATCGGATTGGTCAAGACATGCACAGAGCCTGCAGTAGGACTCCGATGTGAAGGACAGAGCAATTGTGAGCTAACTGTCAAATCATGAGGCAAATCGGTAAAAAAAATGACACACTTTGCTCCATCTTTTTAACCCGTATCGTCAATATATTTTATTAAACTAAATCAAAAAGTCACACCTGATTGAAAAGTGCTGGGAAAATTCCGCCTCGTCACACGTTCTCTGGCAGACCTGCCATATGTAATACTTAGTGGAAGCACCATTGGCACACATTACAGGTGTGAATGAGTATTGTGGTGGCAGCATCATGTTATGGGTATGCTTGTTACCAGCATAGTCTGGGGAGTATGTTAGGATCAAAAGAAATATTAAAGGTGCAAAGGACAGGTAAAAAGTTAAGAGGAAAAACTGCCATAGTTTTCTGAAAACCTAAACCTGCGATAGAGTTGTATTTTTCAGCGGAACAAGTACACAAGTCTTAATTTTTCCTGACTGAAATCGGCTTGAAAATCAGTGACAAGCATTGAATATTGTTGTCCATCAATGATTCCAAATCAAATTGACTGAGCTTGAGTCATTTTGACAAAAACAATGATTATATTGCCCTAAGAGTTGTGCAAGGTTAGTAGAATCGTATTCAAAATTATTAATAGCTGTACTATGCTTCCACCAAGTATGAATAACTCTGGGGTGTGAAGACATACAGCAATCAATACATTTTTCTTTCCTTAGTTTTTTTATTAATTTGGAAAATGTTTTACTTTCTCTGAAAAAGATGAGTAAATTGTGTAGCGCTGGTAGTGCGTTAGATTTATATCACCTGAAGCATAAGCAGAACCATGTAAACACGTGCATGAGCTCGGCAAACAAAATCTAATGTAATCCTTTAGAGATGTCATTTTAATTCAGCAAAATGTGAAGACTGTGCAAGGGGTGTGTAGACTTTCGCTAGCAACTGTTTGTAGGAGCATGCAAAAGTAATCCCACCCACATAAAGGTCATTATCATAGAATGTTTTACATTTTTAAATATCATTATTGATGCAAAAGATGATATTAAAATATGTTCATAAAACAGCTTTCACTAAATCAAGCGAGTTCATGTCAATCCGTGGCACAACCGGTTTTGATTATGATGCTGTCTTGGTTGTATGTGTGAGACATGGGAGGAGAGCTGACTGGCTGCATTGTGAAAATCAGCTGTCACTTGGCTGATTGCAACATGGCTGACAATGACAGCACAGTGTGGTGTGTGTAACATTAGCTTCTGAAAAAGTAGCTTCTGAGAAGCCACAGCCCTATATCCTGTCAACTCAGACCTTCCTATTAAGACTCTCCTTCTTCTATGGTGTGGTTCCAAGACAAATCCATTAGGACATAGGATATGTAGTGTGTGTACTGCCTACATCTAGCCTAAACAAAACGTCAAACACACTGACTGCATCCCTAATTTTCAGCTACAATGCTGACTGCTCTGCTGCTGTTGTTTATTTTCGTACAGGCCATTGAGTATTTTCAGATGACCCAGGTACCACACCAACAAGCATTAAATTACATTAAATAAAAGTGTTAGTATTATAATGCATTCTGCTTTCTCGGTCACAAGGGAGACAAGTGTGGTCTGGAATGGTAGTGGAATAGCTGATCTACAAGCACTGCCTGGACTTTATAGTGAAAAACATCAAGTGGTGGTGTGTTTTATAAAAGCATGTTAGTGTTATGTTGAATTGTATTGAATTGAACGCGTAAAATAGCTCAGTGCGTATCGTTATTATGATGTAGGCTACAGTAGGCATAAATGCACATCGTTGTGGACAAGGTAGCTAGTTACATATCAATGGCCTACATGTCAGTCAGGCAGGGAACATGATAGATTTCCAATAGGAATTAACCTTAATTTGGATGAACTGATTGACGACTGGGAAAATGGACGGTGTAGCTTGTTTTGCAGGTATTGCAATGTAACAAAAAACATTCGGGCTTGGTTTGCGAGCACTGTTGAGTCGTCGGGGTGTTTCTCACTATCGATAGCCACTAATCCTGGCTAATAAATTAAGAGATTATCCTTACCCATAGCTCTGACCCCCAGCTCATGGTTCCAAAGCGATTTCCTCGTAATAATCCACGATTCAGACGGGGTGTATCGAAACCACTGAGGCGGATATAATTGTTTTATTTCTTTGAGGTAGACGGTCTCTTTGTGAGCGCCCTCGGAATGTGTCCTTATTCCCTCCTAGTGCGTAAATGCAAGATTTTTTCACCTCCTCAATCTGTCTGTTTTCTACAAAATGGGCAGAAACCACAACATAATCTTCAAATTGAGTGTGTGTGGCGCTGTGCTGTTCCGTGCAGAGTGCGGGCACCCGCTTTTCAAACAAGAATGACAGCTGCTGAGGCGCGTGCATTCATAAAAGGCACACAAGAGGAGAAGTAGCGGGGGGTCGTTGGGGCGATGGTGGAGCCACAGATGGTTGTTGTCTGGTGATGAGGAATTAATATTGTTTTTGTGTGGAAATTGGTAATTACAATGTTATGATTTGCATTTTACACTATACGCGGACTGCCACGGATTATTTAAAGGCCCAGTTCAGTCAAAAACGTGTTATTTCTGTGTTTTATATATATATTTCCACACTAAAAGGTTGGAATAATACTATGAAATTGTGAAAATAATGATTAGTTTAGTGTAAGAGCTTTTTTAAAAAGAAAGCCTGAAATGTCAGCCTGTTTTGGTGGGATGGAGTTTTGGCCTGCCTGGTGACGTCAGGTAATAGACCAATAAGAAACAGTTCCAAACAGTGGAACCTTAGAGGAGGAAGGGGAGGACCATCCTCCTCAGGGAATTTCATAAATTATTTTATTTCCTTTTTGATAAAACTATATTAAATATATCCTGTTCAACAATTAATTGATTAAAACACACTGTTTTTCAATGAAGTTCCACAGTAGACTCGACTGCACTTTCTGGGGTAGCATGGTTCTCACCCCATTCCATAGCCACAGTAATTATGACAACTTCTGGAGGACGTCCTCCAACCTATCCGCCAAATTTTGGGAAAAACATTTCTTAAACTGAAGCAAACCGATCAAAATGGAGATAAACACAGCTGTACACACTTGTACAATAGAAACTAATTTGCAGCTGTTGGACTAATGATTACATACTAGATCAGCTAGATGCAGGCGAGAGTGTGCACGGCGGTATTGAATCTGTCACCCTGATTACTCAAAATGTTAAAATGTTCTCTCGACCTGTGCACCTATCTTGTAAACTTTAATTCGTAGGCTAGGTTTTAGGAACCTCATGATGGGTATAGGGGAAATTAGAGTATCATGTAGTAGCCTAAACCTACCAATGTTACATTGAGCTGGATGAAAGGGAAATGAATGGCACTCATCCAATATGCCGTAATATAAATTAATTAAAGGTGTCCTCCCTAATCTTAAACGTCACCAACCGCCACTGGTTCCAACCCTCTACTATGCCAATAACAGGTAGTTTTCACTTGTCCCCTCTCCACTCAGACCACTCCCGGACAGTCCTAGCAAAATTCTTGCTTGAGAAATTGCACATTACAAAGAAGCAATTTTTTGCTTCTTTTTAACAATTTTATTTTAAAACAACCACAGTAAGGTACTTAATTATGTTGACCCAGAATAATTTTATATTGAGATAAAGACGGCTGCATTGTACTTTTAAAGCTAGAATTCTTAGTTGCTACATACATTTTTGGACTCAACTAATGATATACTCATTGCTTCTTGAAGAATATAACTTATAAATGCGTTTAGTTCAACTGTCATACCCCATCAGAACTCAAAATATAAGCTTGCTTTACTACAATGTGTGTAAACAATGCAAATGTAAACAAACACTGTATAGCCTCAAAAAAAATATTTAAAGTATAATTTTGATATCATGGACGGGCAGTCCTTGCATCCATACATCTGTCTATGAATTTGAGAGTAGTTACATTTCTCTCATCGCTCAGCTTTTTACCTAAACTGAGGCGGGGTAACGCCTTTGTTATTGTTACAATTAAGTATTCTTGCTTTAATTCATTCATATTTTCTTTGTACTATTAAGACAGACACAACTAGCGCAGTAGAGAGCAGTGTACAATGACAATAGATGTGACAGGGTATTTGCTCCACCTAGTGGCTGTGAACAGTTTTACAACCACCCTAAGAGTGGAAAAGGTGTTTCAAAATGCTATCTAATAGTGTGGTGACCTCACCTGGCCAAGTAGTGCATCATGTGTAGAGAGCGGTAGAGAGTAGAGAAGATGGCGTTGGATGAAAGTGGATTCAGAAGTTGTATCCAGTGTCGTTAGTGTATGTTCGAGATTGCCTTGAGTTGTTGTTGTGGGCGTCAGAAATGAGAAGGAAGTTTAAATTATATTAAGAATCTCTTTGCACAGGATCCATTTTGAGACTAGAGAGCAGAATATCATCTTCAAAACGAAGAGGAGAACATAAAGTAAGTATTTCAGAATCTACAAGACAGAGCAGAGTGACTGAATGGAGTGGGCCTAAATTATTCATCTTATTTGCCTATCTAACATTTTCAAAGAGGAGGTGAAGTGGATCAGTACAGCCACTTATCTGGAGATAGTTCTTCTGAATTTTTTAAAATGTCAATATTATTTTGTTCAATTTTATTTTATCAAACCAGTGTGTTAGCTCCATATTACAGAAGTCCAGAAAGGACTTCCAGAAAAAATATTCCCTCATTATGTTACGATCACTTATCGTAACTTATTTATCTCATGATCACCACATATCTCATGATCACCACATAACAAAAGTTGTTTTGTCGAGATCACAAGATCATTTTCTCATGATCATGACATAAGAAAAGTTGTTTTGTGGAGGTCACGAGAAATGTCTGAGTTGTTAAAGCCCACAGTGGATCAGTGCATACGTTTTTATTGATTGCTACCCTAAGGGATGGTACATGTACATTTCATGCTAACATCACACGTTCATTTGTGTTTGTAGCTCATTATCAGTTTATAAATTAGAATGTTAGTGAGCTAAAGGTCCCTTACCTTGAGCTAAGAGCATTTAAGCCCTGAACGATGCCTGACAGGCAACCTCGTCTCCCAGGCTTTTTGCCAACCTCAAGACCACAGCCAATCGCATGCAAGCAGCAATGCTAGTCTTGTGAGCGAGAGACCTAGTTAGGTAGGTAGTGTTGTTATCTATCCTGGATGTTAGCTTGATATTCTTTAAGGATGATATTAATATTTAGACACTTTATGTTTTGTGGATAATATTTACAGTGGTTGAGCTCCATTCCTGGCAGGCTGATAAGAGTCAATAGCAGCCTAAGAGGCTGAATAGTCAGAATGCTGCCTGTAGTCTATTTCATAAGTAAAAGCTTCTTGCCGACAGATTAGCAGTCACTGCATTATGTGATCAAGAGTGGGTGCACTCTATTCCTGGCAGACTGATCAGATTCAGTAGCAGACTCGGGCTGATAAATCAGGATGCTGCACCTTGTCTGCAAGGAGCCTTACATATGATACAGACTATTATTGAATCTTGTCATAATGCCAGGAATAGAGCACATCCACTCTGGTTTCTATGCATCAGTCTGACGGCTAATACAAGGCAGCATCCTGACATAAAGCTTCTGAGGCTGCTATTGAATAAGATCAGCCTGTCAGGAATGGAGCTCACCCACTGTAAATATTATTATGAAGTGTCCCTTATATTTATACACATTGTTTTATTGTCAGATACACTGTATAGGAATACACATACACTGGAGCAAATTAGGATTAAGGGCACATTGACAGGTTTTTCACCTTGTCAGCTCGGGTATTGAAAACAGCAACCTTTCGGGTTACTGACCCAAAGCTCTAACCGCTAGGGCTCCTGCCGCCCTTTATCAGTTATGCACGCTAACAACCAGCATAGATAACAAGCTATCTTGCTAGCTAGCTAAATAGCTAACAATACTACCTAGCTAACTAGCCAGCTCACAAGACTAGCCAAGTTAACTAGTCCTTGCATGCGATTGGCTGTGGTCTTGGGGTCGACACGCAGCCTGGTAGACAGAGTTGCCTGTCAGGCATCGTTCAGGGCTTAAATGCCCGCATTGCATCAAGCAGCCACAGGGCTCCTTGATCAAATCAACTTTTATTTGTCACATGCGCCGAATACAACCTTACAGTGAAATGCTTACTTACAAGCCCTTAACCAACCATGCAGTTTCAGAAAAATACCCCCAAAAATAAGAAATTAAGTAACAAATAATTAAAGAGCAGCAGTAAAATAACAATAGCGAGGCTATATACAGGGGATATGTCACGGGCGTCGTAAGAAGTGGACCAAAGTGCAGCGTGGTGAGCGTACATAGTATTTTTATTTAGGTAAAAATGTAGCCAAGAACACGACCGTGAAGCTTAACTTCGGATATAATGCCTCTAACAAAGTCAACTACTCACAAATACAACAGGGAAAGAAGGCTGCCTAAGTATGATTCCCAATCAGGGACAACGATAGACAGCTGTCCCTGATTGAGAACCATACCCGGCCAAAACAAAGAAATACAAAAACATGTAACAGAATGCCCACCCAAATCACACCCTGACCAAGCCAAAATAGAGACATAAAAAGTCTCTCTCAGGTCAGGGTGTGACAGGGTAACAGTACAGAGTCAATGTTTGGGGGCACCAGTTAGTCAAGGTAGTTGAGGTAATATATACTTGTGGGTAGTTATTAAAGTGACTTATGCATAGATAATAACAGAGAGTAAAAGCAGCGTAACATGGGGGGGGGCAAGGCAAGTAGTCTGGGTAGCCATTTGTTTAGATGTTCAGTTTTTTTTTTTTACCGTTATTTTACCAGGTAAGTTGACTGAGAACACATTCTCATTTGCAGCAACAACCTGGGGAATAGTTACAGGGGAGAGGAGGGGGATTAATGAGCAAATTTTAAACTGGGGATTATTAGGTGATCGTGGTGGTTTGAGGGCCAGATTGGGAATTTAGTACAGTACAGTAGTCTTATGGCTTGGAGATAGAAGCTGATTAGAAGCCTCTTGGACCGGTACCGCTTGCCGTGCGGTAGCAGAGAGAACAGTCTATGACTAGGGTGGCTGGTGTCTTTGACAATGTTTAGGGCCTTTCTCTGACACCGCCTTGTATAGAGGTCCTGGATGGCAGGAAGCTTGACCCCAGTGATGTACTGGGCTGTACCTTCTGTAGTGGCTTGTGGTCGGAGGCCAAGCAGTTGCCATACCGGACAATGATGCAACCAGTCAGGATGCTGCAACCAGTCAGGATGCTCTTGATAGTACAGCTGTAGAACCGTTTGAGGGTCTGAGGACCCATGCCAAATCTCCTGAGGGGGAATAGATTTTGGCGACTGTCTTGGTGTGCTTGGACCATGTTAGTTTGTTGGTGATGTGGACGGCAAGGAAATTGAAGCTCTCAAACTGCTCCACTGCAGCCCTGTGTATGAGAATGGGTCCTCCTTTTCCTGTAGTCCACAATCATCTCCTTAGTCTTGCTCACGTTGAGGGAGAGGTTGTTGTCCTGGCACCTCTCGGCCAGGTCACTGACCCCCTGCTATATGTTGTCTCGTTGTTGCTGGTGATCAGGCCTACCACTGTTGTGTCATCAGCAAACCTATGACGCTGTTGGAGTCGTGGCTGGCCGTGCAGTCATGAGTAAACAGGGAGTACAGGAAGAGACTGAGCACGCACCCCTTGAGGGCCCCATGTTAAGGATCAGCGTGGCGGATGTGTTGTTACCTACCCTTACCACCTGAGGGCGGCCCATCAGGAAGTCCAGGATCCAGTTGCAGAGGGAGATGTTTAGTCCCAGGGTCCTTATCTTAGTGATGAGCTTTGAGGTCACTATGGTGGACAACAATGATGAAGTGTTTATAATGCATCTGAATAAATAAATGGATGATGCGTGGTACTTTTGTTGATCTCGTGATCTTGACAAAACATGTAGTTATGTAGTGATCATGAGATAAATAAGTTGTGATCTCGATATAACGAGATAACTGTTGTTGTTTTTTATTCATAGGGCCTCTCAGGACTTCCATACCAGGAAGTTCCGTTGAGGTCAGAAGACGTTTGTTGTTGTTTCTCAGGGTGCTGCATTTTAAAGTGAGAACTGTTTTTGAGACAGACAGGTTAAAGTTAAAAAATATATATTACATTATCCATTCAACAGTTGTATTATGCTATCCAGCTATTTATTACATCAACCAGTGTTATTACATTATCCTTTGTTCACCTTCTCCAAGTCACAGCAACACAGTGGTGTAGCCCTCCACCATTTCATGCTTGTCATTTCCTGTCATACGTTCACATAACGCCTGGATAGGTGTTTAACATATCAACTAACCACATCATATGATCATAGTAGTGTTCCACTGCTTAGATGTTAGCAGATCTTACAATGCCTGGACAGGTATTTCAAAATATCAGCTAACCACATATGTCATAGAAATCTGTCAGTCGTTGATGAGGCATGCAATCTTTGGTTGATGCATCCAACGTCTAATCGACCCATGGTGGTGTTCCTGCCAGATCTCACAACGCCTGGATAGGTGTTTAGCATATCAGCTAACCACATCATAGAGCAATCGAATGTCCGACTGAACAACCAATGACATGGAAAGCAACCATACAATTAAACTATTTCAATGTACTATAGTCCATAAATCCGAGAGCATCTGCTCAGTCTTTTATTGGAGGGCTTGTTAATATGTTAATATTCTACCTGTTCTGTTGTTTCCCCGTGTCTGGTAATCTACAACAGCTACACCTGAGCGGCTGCTGGCCACTCTGGAGGAGCTTGTCACTGATGAACTGAAGATGTTTCAGTGGTTCCTAAATCAGGATGTACTGGAAGGCTTCTCTAGCATCCCAAGTAGCAGACTGGAGAATGCTGACAGACAGGACACTATGGATAAGATGGTGGAGACCTATGGTCCTGAAGGAGCTGTGAAGATCTCACTGGAGATCCGGAGGAGGATGGAACAGAACAATCTAGCTGAGCAGTTAAAATAAACTCAGCAAAAAAAAGAAATGTCCTCTCACTGTCAACTGCTTTATTTTCAGCAAACTTAACATGTGTAAATAAGTGTATGAATATAACACGATTCAACAACTGAGACATAAACTGAACAAGTTTGAAGTTCCACAGACATGTGACTAACAAAAATGGAATAATGTGTACCTGAACAAAGGGGGAGTCCAAATCAAAAGTAACAGTAGGCATCTGGTGTGGCCACGAGCTGCATTAAGTACTGCAGTGCAACTCCTCCTCATGCACTGCACCAGATTTGCCAGTTCTTGCTGTGAGATGTTACCCCACTCTTCCACCAAGGCACCTACAAGTTCCCAGACATTTCTGGGGGGAATGGCCCTTGCCCTCACCCTCCGATCCAACAGGTCCCAGACGTGCTCAATAGGATTGAGATCCGGGCTCTTCGTTGGCCATGGCAGAATACTGGCATTCCTGTCTTGCAGGAAATCACACACAGAACAAGCAGTATGGCTGGTGGCATTGTCATGCTGGATGGTCAGGATGAGCCTGCAGGAAGGGTACCACATGAGGGAGGAGGATGTCTTTCCTGTAATGCACAGCATTGCGATTCCCGAAAATGACAACAAGCTCAGTCCGATGATGCTGTGACACACCGCCCCAGACCATGACGGACCCTCCCCCTCCAAATTGATCCCGCTCCAGAGTACAGGCCTCAGTATAACGTGCATTCCTTCAACGATAAACGCGAATCCGACCACCACCCCTGGTGAGACAAAACTGTGACTTGTCAATGAAGAGCACTTTTTGCCAGTCCTGTCTGGTCCAGCTATGTGCCCATATGTTGCCGGTGATGTCTGGTGAGGACCTGCCTTACAACAGGCCTACAAGCCCTCAGTCCAGCCTCTCTCAGCCTATTGCGGACAGTCTGAACACTGATGGAGGGATTGTGCTTTCCTGGTGTAGCTTGGGCAGTTGTTGTTGCCATCCTGTACCTGTCCCACAGGTGTGATGTTCGGATCTACAGATCCTGTGCAGGTGTTGTTACACGTGGTCTGCCACTGCGAGGGCGATCAGCTGTCCATCCTGTCTCCCTGTAGCGCTGTCTTAGGCGTCTCACAGTACGGACATTGCAATTTATTGCCCTAGCTACATCTGTAGTCCTCATGCCTCCTTGCAGCATGCCTAAGGCACGTTCACGTTGATGAGTAGGGACCCTGGGCATCTTTCTTT
This sequence comes from Oncorhynchus nerka, assembly GCF_034236695.1. Taxonomy (NCBI): domain Eukaryota; kingdom Metazoa; phylum Chordata; class Actinopteri; order Salmoniformes; family Salmonidae; genus Oncorhynchus; species Oncorhynchus nerka. The sequence continues at coordinate 22,598,343 of NC_088399.1, forward strand.
TTGTGTTTTTCAGAGTCACTAGAAAGGCCTCTTTAGTGTCCTACGTTTTTTATAATTGTGACCTTAATTGCCTACCGTGTGTAAGCTCTTAGTGTCTTAACGACCGTTCCACAGGTGCATGTTCATTAATTGTTTATTGTTCATTGAACAAGCATGGGAAACAGTGTTTAAACCCTTTACAATGAAGATCTGTGAAGGTATTTGGATTTTTACAAATTACCTTTGAAAGACATGGTCCTGAAAAGGGGACGTTTCTTTTTTGTTGCTGAGTTTAGGTATCAAGATTCATTCAATTGCCTCATGAGTGGTGCAGCGGTCTAATGCACTGCATCGCAGTGCTTGAGGCATCACTACAGACCCGGTTTCGATCCCAGAACGTGTCGCAGCGGGCGGCGACCGGGAGTCCCATGAGGCGACGCACAATTGGCCCAGCGTTGTACGGATTAGTGGAGAGTTTAGGGTCAGGGTTAGGATGTCCTTGTTCCACCACACTCTAGCAACTCCTTGTGGCAGGCTGGGCGCATGCACGCTGACTTCTGTCGCCAGTTGTACAGTGTTTCTTCCGACACCTTGGTGCGGCTGGCTTCCGGTTTAAGCGCGCAGTGGGTCAAGAAGCAGTGCTGCTTGACAGGGTTGTGTTTCGGAAGATGCATGGCTGTCACGCACTGACCTTAGAGATCCTTTAAATTCTCTATTTGGTAGGTCAGGGTGTGATTAGGGTGGGAAATCTATGTTTATATTTCTTTGTTGGCCGAGTATGGTTCCCAATCAGAGGCAGCTGTCTATCGTTGTCTCTGATTGGGGATCATACGTAGGCAGCCCTTTTTCCCACCTTCTGTTGTGGGATGTTGTCTTTGTGTGTTGCATGTGTTTGCACTCCTACCTTTACATTCGTTGATTTGTTTATTGTTTTTGATGGAACTTTTAAAATTAAAAGAAAATGTACACCTACCACTCTGCACCTTGGTCTCCTTCTAACAACGGACGTAACAGAACATCCCACCACCAACGGACCAAGGAGCGTGGTCAGGAGGACTGGACCTGGGAGGAAATCCTGGAGGGAGCAGGACCCTGGTCAAGGGCCGGGGAGTATCGCCGTCCGAAGGAGGAGATGGAGGCAGCGAAAGCGGAACGGCGATGTTACGAGGAGTTAAACCAACAAAGCAAGCACGAGAGGCAGCCCCCGGCAGCACACGGGGAGATTGGCGGAGTTAGGGTTTAGACCTGAGCCAACTCCCCGTGCTTACCGTGGGGAGTGTGTGACTGGTCAGGCACCGTGTTATGCGGTGATGCGCATTGTGTCTCCAGTGAGCATTCACAGGTCGGTGCGCTCTGTGCCAACGCCCCACATTTGCCGGGCGGAAGTTGGCATCCAGCCAGGACGGGTTATGCCAGATCTATCCTCGAGACGTCCAGTGCGCCTCCACGGCCCAGTGTATCCGGTGCCTGCTTCACGCACCAGGCTTCCAGTGCATCTCCCCAGTCTGGTGAGACCTGTTCCAGTTCCGCGTACCAGGCCTCCAGTATGTCTCCCCAGCCTGGTAAGCCCTGTGGCAGCTCCACGCACCAGACTTCCAGTACGTCTCCTCAGTCCGGTGAGACCTGTTCCGGCTCCACGTACGGAGCCTGTAGTGATGATCCATGGCACGAAGCCTCCAGTGATGATCCATGGCCCGGAGCCTGTAGTGATGATCTATGGCCCGGAGCCTGTAGTGATGATCCATGCCCCGGAGCCTGTAGTGATGATCCATAGCCAGGAGCCTGCAGTGAAAATCCAGGGCACGGAGCCTCCGGACTGGGGACCGTCGCTGGAGACTCCAGCGACGGTCCGCAGTCCGGAGCCTCCAGCGACGGTCCGCAGTCCGGAGCCTCCAGCGACGGTCCGCAGTCCGGAGCCTCCAGCGACGAGCTGCAGTCCAGAGTCTTCAGCGACGAGCTGCAGTCCAGAGCCTCCAGCGGTGGTTCGCAGTTTGGAGCCTCCGGCGATGATCCAGTGTCCGGTTCCTCCGGCGACGATCCACGGTCCGGAGTCTCCGGCGACGATCCACGGTCCGGAGTCTCCGGCGACGATCCAGTGTCCGGTTCCACAGAAGCGGAGGGATCAGCGTAGGGAGCGGGGGCTACGTCCCGAACTGGAGCCGCCACCAAGGGTAGATGCCCACCCGGACCCTCCCCTATAGGTTCAGGTTTACTGCCGGGAGTCCACACCTTTGGGGTACTGTCACTCCCTGACCTTAGAGATCCTTTAAATTCTCTATTTGGTAGGTCAGGGTGTGACTAGGTTGGGGAATCTATGTTTATATTTCTTTGTTGGCCAAATATGGTTCCCAATCAGAGGGAGCTGTCTATCGTTGTCTCTGATTGGGGATCATACTTAGGCAGACCTTTTTCCCACCTTCTGTTATGGGATGTTGTCTTTGTGTGTTGCATGTGTTTGCACTCCTAGCTTTACGTTCGTTGAGTTGTTTATTGTTTTTGGTGGAACATTTCAAATTAAAAGAAAATGTACGCCTACCACGCTGCATCTTGGTCTCCTTCTAACAACGGACGTAACAATGGCTCTCGACCTTTGCATCTCCCGAGTCCGTATGGGAGTTGCAGCGATGGGACAAGACTGTAACAACCAATTGGATATCACGAAATTGGGGACCGATCTCTTCTGCTCGTCTGTTTATTGTTGAGTAGTCAGAAAATGTATCTTGATGAGAATAGCCCATAGGAGAGGCATTATCTATGATGAAAGAAATATAAAAAAAATGTGGTCCACAATGGATTTCTAGATGTTCTAAATAAGCTCAACAATTATTCATCTATGTCCTTTCCCCTTCCTCGTTTTCGCTCAGCAGATGTCAGTGTTGAGGAAGAAGCGGCTGAGGAAACATAAACTCTTGTTTCTGATCGTTCTTCTGACAGTGCTGAGACTGAAGGCCATGTTACAGCCACGACATGTCCTGCTGGAGATTCTACACAACATGGTAAATAATTGGTGGCGCAGAGACACAAATACAATGAAACACAAATACAGCATCAACAAAAAAACGCTTTAGGTCTAGGGCGACAGTACTTCACTTTTTTTAAAGGTACCTTCAAGCTTTATTTAGACTTATTTAGGGGATACAAAGGTAGATCTTATAACACATTTAATACATCTTATTTTGTTTATCACAATGTTTGCCTGAAATCTTTATTATATCCCAGTTCAAAGTAAAATGTTGTGTTCATTCTCAGATCCTTAAGAGGAAAATGTTGTGTTGTACCAACAGAAACTTCAATCCAACCTAAATAAAGACGTTTCAGCATGTATTTGAGGATTTGGCAAAACTGTGCCATAAAACACTTCTCATTAAGGTCTACACAGAGCTCTACATCACAGAAGGTGAATGTGGAGAGGTCAATAGTGTACATGAGGCAAGTCACGACACGACACAATCCAAGAATTCAGATAGACTAGAGACATCAATCAAATGTAACTATTTATTTCAACCCACACCTGGACAAAACACACTGTAATCGGGATAACAGTCTCTGTGCAGAATTTCATGCTGGACTGGGCTGAAGGAAAAGCCCATCAAGATATCCAGTTCATCTTTTCACTTTCTTTTCGGGAGCTGAATGTGGTAAGTGAGGAACAGCATAATTTGCTTGGACTTGTTCATACATGTATCAGAGAGACTAAAGGGATTAAGATGGGGTTTCTCAGTCAGCTTTTCATGAAGTTACAAGAATCAGGAGACTCAAACGATAATGAGAGCAAGTACAATGTCCTGTTTGTTCTTGATGGTCTGGATGAGTGCCGACTGCCCCTAGAGTACAGGACCAGTAAGAGCTGGTCTGATGTCATAGATCCAACCTCAGTGGACATGCTGCTGACAAAGCTCATCAAGGGGAATCTGCTTCCATCTGCTCACATCTGGATAACCTCCTGGTCAATCTGATCCCTTCTGTGTTGATTGGGTGACAGAGGTATGAGGGTTCAGAAGGAAGAGATCTCGACTTCGTCTTGGGCCTAACAACACCCATGCTAATATATCCTCCAAACACAGGCTTCTCAGGCATTACCACTTAGATATACTTCAAATATATATAAAACGCAACATGCAAGGATTTGACTAAGTAACAGTTCATATAAGGAAATCAGTCAATTTAAATAAATAAATTATGCCATAATCTATGGATTTCCCATGACTGGGTAGGAGCGCAGCCATGGGGGGGGCCTGGGAGGGCATAGGTCCACCCACTGGGGAGCCAGGCCCAGACATGGGGGGCCTGGGAGGGCATAGGTCCACCCACTGGGGAGCCAGGAGCACAGCCATGGGGGGGGCTGGGAGGGCATAGGTCCACCCACTGGGGAGCCTGGGAGGGCATAGGTCCACCCACTGGGGAGCCAGGAGCACAGCCATGGGGGGGGCTGGGAGGGCATAGGTCCACCCACTGGGGAGCCAGGCCCAGACATGGGGGGCTGGGAGGGCATAGGTCCACCCACTGGGGAGCCAGGAGCGCAGCCATGGGGGGGCCTGGGAGGGCATAGGTCCACCCACTGGGGAGCCAGGCCCAGCCATGGGGGGCCTGGGAGGGCATAGGTCCACCCACTGGGAGCCAGGCCCAGCCATGGGGTGGCCTGGGAGGGCATAGGTCCACCCACTGGGGAGCCAGGAGCACAGCCATGGGGGGGGCCTGGGAGGGCATAGGTCCACCCACTGGGGAGCCAGGCCCAGCCATGGGGGGGCCTGGGAGGGCATAGGTCCACCCACTGGGGAGCCAGGCCCAGCCATGGGGTGGCCTGGGAGGGCATAGGTCCACCCACTGGGGAGCCAGGAGCACAGCCATGGGGGGGGCCTGGGAGGGCATAGGTCCACCCACTGGGGAGCCAGGCCCAGCCATGGGGGGGCCTGGGAGGGCATAGGTCCACCCACTGGGGAGCCAGGCCCAGCCATGGGGTGGCCTGGGAGGGCATAGGTCCACCCACTGGGGAGCCAGGCCCAGCCATGGGGTGGCCTGGGAGGGCATAGGTCCACCCACTGGGGAGCCAGGCCCAGCCAAACAGAATGAGTTTTTCCACACAAAAGGGCTTTATTACAGACAGAAATACTCCTCAGTTTCATCAGCTGTCAGGGTGGCTGGTCTCAAATGATCCCACAGGTAAAGACACCGGCGTGGTGACACGTGGTCTGCGGTTGTGAGGCCAGTTGGAAGTACTGCCAACTGGCCTCACAGCTTATGGTAGAGAAGTGAACATTGAACACCCCTGTTTTCAATACCTCAACTTGCAAGGTTAAATGCCCTGAGCCTTTTTCTAAAATGTTTTTTGAGTTGGAGAACACATTGAGAGTGATCATAGACCATTTCTCGATACATGATCCTTCCAAATCCTTGATATCCTTCGTCTGCGCTTATGGACCGCCTTCTTCAAATCAAACCACAGGTTGTCAATGGGTTTCAAGTTCAGAGACTGAGACGGCCATTGCAAAATATTTATTTTGTGACCAATTAACTATTTCTTTGGATTTTGATTTGTGATTATTGTATATCTGGAAGATCCAATTGTGGCCCAGTTTCAACCTCCTGGCAGAGGTAACTAGGGTTTTGGTTAACATGTCCTGGCACTGGGTAAAGTTAATGATGCCGTTGACCTTAACAAGGGCCCCAGAACCAATGGAAGCAAAATAGTGCCATCACATGTTTTGCTATGGTGTGCACTAATGAATACACACCCCTGAATTTGTCCAAAAAGAAACGCTTGTTTTTGTTTTTTGTTTGCGAAATGTCTTGCTATGGTGTGCAATAATTAATACAACCCTGGTTGGTTCACAAACCACAGTGTAGACCCAGGATTCTGGAGAACTAGCTACTGGCTAACATCTCACATCGGATTCAGCTAATCAGCTGCTCTTCGGGACTTTGATACCGTGAATCAGGTGTGTTAGAGCATAGAGTCCCACAGTGGTGGTGTCATAATACCCATAAAACCTAGTGGTCAAACAGGGAAATGGCTCCAAATGCTTTCCACTATACATTTTTCCCGCGGGGAATTTTAGAAACACAAAAATAAGAGCTGTGTGTACAGCTTTTATTTTAAGTGTTTCTAAAATCCTCTATAGGAAAAATGTATGGTGGAAAAACGATTAGAAGCATTTCCTTGTTTGATCGCTAGGTTTTATGGGTATTATGACTCATACCGTGGTACTTTATTACTGGAGCAAAAGCCTGCACACACCCACTCAGCAACAAAGTCATAATGATAATAGCTGAATGTTATTTGGTAAAGCTAGCAGCACACTTTCAAAGACAACTGAGGCACGAGAGTAAAGAAAACCTATAATATGCAGTATTATTATTTTTATTTAACTAGGCAAGTCAGTTTAGAACAAATTCTTATTTTCAATGACGGCCTAGGAACAGTGGGTTAACTGCGTGTTCAGGGGTAGAACAACAGATTTGTACGTTGTCAGCTCGGGGATTCGAACTTGCAACCTTTCAGTTACTAGTCCAACGCTCTAACCACTAGGCTACCCTGCCGCCCCTGACAAGAGAGACACCACAATACTACATAAAGAGAGACCTAAGACAACAACATAGCATGGCAGCGACACGTGAAAACACAGTATGGTAGCAACACAACATGGTATTAACACAACATGGAGGCAGCACAACATGGTAGCAGAACAAAACATGGTACAAACATTATTGGGCACAGACAACAGCACAAAGGGCAAGAAGGTAGAGACAACAATACATCCCACAAAGCAGCCACAACTGTCAGTAAGAGTGTCCATGATTGAGTCTTTGAATGGAGAGCTTGAGATAAAATGGCCCAGTTTGAGTGTTTTTTGCATCTCGTTCCAGTCGCTAGCTGCAGCAAACTGAAAAGAGGAGCGATGTGTGCGCTTTGGGGACCTTTAACAGAAAGTGACTGGCAGAATGGATGTTGTATGTGGAGGATGAGGGCTGCAGTAGGGATCTCGGATAGGGGGGAGTGAGACCTAAGAGGGTTTTATAAATAAGCATCAACCAGTGGGTCTTGCAACGGGTATAGAGATGACCAGTTTACAGAGTAGTATAGATTGCAGTGATGTGTCCTATAAGGTGCATTGGTGGAAAATCTGATGGCCGAATGGTAAAGAACATCTAGCCGCTCGAGAGCACCCTAGCCTGCCGATCTATAAATTATGTCTCCGTAGTCTAGCATGGGTAGGATGGTCATCTGAATCAGGGTTAGTTTGGCAGCTGGGGTGAAGGAGGAAACCAAGTCTAGATTTAACCTTAGCCTGCAGCTTTGATATGTGCTGAGAGAAGGACAATGTACCATCTAGCCATAATCCCAAATACTTGTATGAGGTGATTACTTCAAGCTCTAAACCCTCAAAGGTAATAATCACACCGGTGGGGTGAGGGGGAATTCTTCTTACCAAACCACATGACCTTTGTTTTGGAGGTGTTCAGAACGAGATTAAGGGCAGAGAAAGCTTATTGGACACTAAGAAAGCTTTGTTGTAGAGCGTTTAACAAAAAATGCGGGGAGGGGCCAGCTGAGCATAAGACTGTATCATCTGCATATAAATGGATGACAGAGATTCCTACTGCTTTAGCTATGCTGTTTGATGTAAATTGAGAAGAGCGTGGACCTAGGATCGAGCTTTGGGGTACTCCCTTGGTGACAGGCAGTAGCTGAGACAGCAGATGTTCTGACTTTATACACTGCACTCTTTGAGAGAGGTAGTTAGCAAACCAGGCCAAAGACCCCTCAGAGACACCAATACTCCTTAGCCGGCCAACAAGAATGGGATGGTCTATCGTATCAAAAGCTTTGGCCAAGTCAATAAAAATAGCAGCACAACATTGCTTAGAATCAAGGGCAATGGTGACATCATTTAGGACCTTTTAAGGTTGCAGTGACACATCCATAACCTGAGTGGAAACCCTATTGCATACCCAAGAGAATACTATAGATGTCAAGAAAGCCAGTCAGTTGATTATTGACAAGTTTTTCCACAACTTTTGATAAACAGGGCAACATAGAAATTGGAAATCAGCTTTAATCTCCCTCTTTAAATAAAGGAAACACCGTGGCTGCCTTCGAAACAATGGGAACCTCCCCAGAGAGTTTAGACAGGCTTGGTGATGATAGGGGCAGCAACCTTAAAGAAGTAAGGGTCTAAACCATTTGACCCAGATGTTTTTGGAGGTCAAGTTTAAGGAGCTTCTTTAGCACCTCGGACTCAGTGACTGCCTGCAAGGAGAAACTTTGTAGCGAGGCAGGGGGAAAAGGGGGGGGGGGAGCATCGGGGATAGTCGCATTAGACGGGATGGGAGATGAGGAAATGTTGGACGGGCAAGGAGGCATGGCTGAGTCAAATAGGAATCCTGACTTAATGAAGTGGCGATTAAAGTGCTCAGCCATGTTCTCCTTGTCAGTAACAACCACATCATCAACGTTAAGGAACATGGGCAGCTGTGTGGAGGAGGGTTTATTCTCCAGGTATTTAACCATTTTCCAGTGAGAGAACTCCTCCTTAAAGAAACTAACTTTGGCCTTCCGGATAGCCTGAGTGCACTTATTTCTAATTTGCCTGAACGAGAGTATGCGTGCCCCGAGCGATTTGACAAATGGAATTCTTGAGGTGGAGTAACAAATCAGTAATAACAATTCATAATCTTATAAATGTGCCATATATTACAATATATTGGCCATTATCAAGGTGATAAAGTTTCTGATGTATAAAAATAATGTTTGCAACTTCAAATGTAGGTCTACATTTATTGTCTTGTATGTTGTAATTTGGGTGTATTGTTCTGAAACCAGGACGAAAGTGATTAATCAATTAGACAACACTGCCCCCTTGTGTTGAAGTATTTTAGTGCAAGACCTTTCAACGCAATCCCCTCTTGTCACTGGTTGTCTGCTATGGTTCTCTTTTGTGTGCTTGTCACTTTACTGGATATTATGTATAGATTTTCAGCCAACATCATTGATTACAGTTTTTATTGGTAGAGTAGTTAATATTAAGCAACATAATTCAGGATGAACGGAAAGAACTCCTTAATCTAGGAACCAAGCGCAACCGTGGACGTGTTTCCTTTCGGACATTCACACTTGTGACAAATTTCCGAAGTACACATTTCAGCATGGCGTGGAGAAAAATGTGTAACGTTGGATCTCTAATTGTGTACAGCATAACGATTGTTGCGGCGTTGTAATTATTCATTTAGCTCTTTGTAGAGGTGAAATATTCCTGTTTAAACCATGAGTACCGATTAGTTATGTTATTGTTACTTAGCAAATGTAGCGAAAGTTCATTCGTTCATGTTTAAGCTTCTGATCACATGTTAGCAGAGCTAGTGAACTTATAGCAAGTAGCTAACTTACTGAGCTACAGAACGTTTGAAGTATATTGGGCTGTCAAAAGCTAGTCATTTAGCAAGGTTAACTTTTTTTAAATGAGATATTAAGAGTATAACGTGGAAGTTCTGGCTGTCATTACTCTCACACTGCTTCCCACCAAGAAATCAGAACCGAGTTGACAGCAAGATTTTCAAAAGCAAAGCTCACAGCCATCGAGACATGATGTGTAAAGTCAAACCAGAGAAAACGGACTCTGCTGCTTCTAAAATGCCAAAATCCAGTCAGAGCCAAACGAAAAAGAAACCTCTAAAGAAAACGTTTTATCAACACAGCAAGAAAAAAGATCCCATTTCAAAAGATCAAGGTAAAACCATGGCGTTGCTTCCCCCGAAAGATGCCCAACACTTTTCAACCAACTGGAAAACGTTACTAGAGGTAAGGACTTGGTTATGTCACAAATGGCATGTTGTGATACAGACTTTTGGATAGATGACAGACTTGAATGCATTAGTACCACTGTCATCCCTGTCAAAAATGTGGTGTTATTAGAGCTCTTTATTTGCAGGTGTTCAAATCCAACCCCCCTCCTGTGAAAAGGCAACTGTTTCAGCAGAACTCAAAGAAGGAAGTCCCTAATAAACCCACCAAAGACATTTCAAAGAAGGACGAGACTCATAAGAAACCAACTAAAGACATTCCGAAGGAGGTGGCGGTGGTGCATAAGAAGCCTGCTAAGAACTTATCAAAGACAGTGACTGATGCCAAGGCAACTAAGCCCAAGCAGGTGAACAGTGGGAAAGCATGGAAGGACAGTTCTGTTCCTAGTCAAACTCAGGTGAATGGGATAGATCCAGGACGATCGGGGACAGAACAGCCCAAAGCCAAGAAGAGGAAACAGAGCAGTGTCCAGATAGACAGCAATGCACAGTTGAAGAAGAAGAAAGTAGAATTGGAGGAAAAGAAACCCACTGAGTAAGTCTTTCAGTGTTACCAATATTGCCTTGACTTGGGCAGGAGCTTACCAGAACTAAGTACCAGCACCTCCACTGTTCTACTGCTTGAGTTTCTGCACATCTTTTATAGAATATCAGCTCAAAGGTGTTGCAGAGTTTCTGCACCTAAATATAAACAGTACAGGCACCCAAAATGAATACCGGCAAGTAAGTGTGACTATTGAGGTGTTGACTTCAAGAACTTCTCACTGTTGTAAAAAGCAAGTGTGTGGTTTGTCTGTGTTTAGTCACTTCTGTAGTCAATTGTCAAACTTGCATCCAAACCTACGGTCAGATTATCAGATATTATTTCCACAGGCACCTCAGTGTTGGTTAATGTATGTGATGGTTAATGCATATCTGTCCTCCAATAGATCGGACATGTGGTTTGATGATGTGGACCCTGACGACATTGAGGCCACAGTGGGAACAGAGGCAGCCGATATCATGAGGAAGATCCAAGGCACTCAGAAGACAGACGCCCAGACCACAGAGAGCGCGCTGGTCAAGGACAGGGCATTTGAGGGGTAAGTTAGGCAGCGATTCTCAACTGGTGGTTTTTGAATGGGTTGCAAGTGTTGAGGTTTTTTTTTTTATTATGAAAAAATACTCCAGTCTGAACTTAAACCAGGTAGAAAGTGTGTCAATTATAATGAATTTAGATTTTTACTTCATTTTAATCTCAATAATTTTTCTTCACAGTATTGCAGTGTTTTCAATATAAAGCTATTAGCAGATTTGTGCTACATGAACAGCAGTGCATATTCCACACCTATCTTAGCCTGGTAGGCAAACTGTGGGGGGGTAAAGAAACCCGGAGCACCTGCTGCTGTAGTTGTGCCAGGACCACTCTCTCACATACCTTCATCAGCTGGGAAGTGAGTGCAACAGGCTTGAAGTTGTTTAGGCCCTGCCCTTGCTGTTTTTGGGAACAGGCACAATGCAGGGGGATTTCCATTGTGTAGGTACAGTAGAGGTAGACAGTGACTGCATGAAGATAAAGTGCAGGGTGCCGCTCACCTGCACAGTACAGTCACTGAGCACCCGGGTCTGATTCTATCCGGTCCAACAGCCTTCCTGGCATTTGTCCATTTGAACTGTTTCCTCAACTGGTCCACAGTCTGAGTAATTACCCGTACTGTGGCAGTCACTATCCAAGCGCATGACAGAGAACCCATCCAAAGTCACTGATTCAACAAGTGTATCCTCCCTAAGCCAAGTTTTGATGAAAGAAGGAAAGCTCACATCGTAAAAGTCCTGTTGGCATTGAATGTTTGCGTACAGCTCATCTACCTTGTTGGGGAGTGGGTGCACGTTCCCCCCCATGATGATGAAGGCTTGCATTTTCTCTGTCTGTTCCGCACTCTCACACCAAATGTATTTATAAAGCCCTTCTTACATCAGCTGATATCTCAAAGTGCTGTAAAGAAACCCAGCCTAAAACCCCAAACAGCAAGCAATGCAGGTGTAGAAGCGCGGTGGCTAGGAAAAACTCCCTAGAAAGGCCAGAACCTAGGAAGAAACCTAGAGAGGAACCAGGCTATAAGGGTTGGCCAGTCCTCTTCTGGCTGTGCCGGGTGGAGATGATAACAGAACATGGCCAAGATGTTCAAATGTTCATAGATGACCAGCAGGGTCAAATAATAATAATCACAGTGGTTGTTGAGGGTGTAACAGGTCAGCACCTCAGGAGTAAATGTCAGTTGGCGTTTCACAGCCAATCATTCAGAGTATCTCTACCGCTCCTGCTGTCTCTAGAGAGTTGAAAACAGCAGGTCTGGGACAGATGGGACGTCCGGTGAACAGGTCAGGGTTCCATAGCCGCAGGCAGAACAGTTGAAACTGGAGCAGCAGCACGGCCAGGTGGACTGGGGACAGCAAGGAGGCATCAGGCCAGGTAGTCCTGGGGCATTATCCTAGGGTTCAGGTCCTCCTCCGAGAGGGAATTCGAGAGAGCATACTTAAATTCACACAGGACTCCGGATAAGACAGGAGAAATAGTCAGATATAACAGACTGACCCTAGCCCCCCGACACATAAACTACTGCAGCATAAATACTAGAGGCTGGGACAGGAGGGGTCAGGAGACACTGCTCCACTTTGTCTGGTTGGAGCGCATACAGCTCCTTGATTGAGTATATCATTACAGCATTAAAAATAATGATTTTTCATGATGTGAGTATTGGTTTGTGACAGACAAACTGGTTCAATTTGGGTCCCGAAGCAAAACCAGTTGAGAACCACTGAGTTAACCACATAAGAGTTTAACAGGTTGTTTTTTGGAAATCGTACTAGAATCTTACTCCTGGCAATGTCATAAGAATCCCCGCCCCATAAATGATGCCCTGTGGACATATTCATAGATTATGCAATGTAGGTCAAGTCACCTTTTTAATATGCATGAAGGGTACGCCTGATTGTCATTGTAAAGAAATGCATTTCCTTCTCCCACATTACCTTGTATGCGTCGTTTAGCTAGCTGGGAATAGAAGTTTGATGTTTCTTCACCTATTGGTGTCCTTATTTAAAAAATAAAAATAATTCCATAACTTGAAAGCCCCGTTTGCTACATTCATTTTATGATGTCAGATTTGAAAACCCATTCAGCCATTTGGGCACAGTGACTCACTACCCAAACACCTCTGGTTTCAAGTGGCCAAGAGATGTCATGTGACCTCCTACTGCTATCTAGTGCAGGGGTTCTCAAACGTTTTCACTCAGGCCCCCCTTCCAGCATTGGGAAACGTCCTCCTATTTCTATGAGCACAAGCACTGTTAATAATACAAACTGTTAACAGCCCTCTAGTTGGAGAGTTTTTTTTGCAGGTTTATAGCTTATTTCCTGCAATTCTACACATGTTGTCATGAGTAGCAGAGAAAAACGTGCAGTTCTAAAGCTCTGTCTTGCAATTGTACACTGTGTTTTTATGTGATATGAGTGACTCAAACATTACTACAAAATCAATGGGCTAAAAAACCTAGGGAATGGGGGGGTGGTCAAGCTTCAAGTCAAGTACCAGGTGTGACCAAGGCTTTTTCTTTCCCTGTTCATCATGGCACCTGTCAGCCTGACCAAGGCGGTGGCTATGGACTGTGAGATGGTGGGTGTGGGGCCAGATGGCGAGGACAGCATCGTAGCCCGGGTCTCCCTTGTCAACCAGTTTGGAAAGTGCATCTATGACAAATTCGTCAAACCCACAGAGAAGGTGACGGACTACAGGACAGCTGTCAGTGGCATCCGACCAGATGACATCAAAAACGGTAAGCAGGATGAGCTGACCTCCTTAGTGATTATTTTACCACTGTATTAATATGGTCTTATGGTAGCATTGGAAACGGCAACAAACTCACTAAAGACCAAAAGAGTCTTATTTTAGGATGAAGTTATCTGCGGGTCGTTTTCAAATGCGACTTTTGTGTCGTCTGTTATATTCTGCAGGTGAGAATGTGAAGACCGTACAGAAAGAGGTGGCTGAGATCCTCCAGGGGAGAACGCTTGTGGGACACGCCATTCACAATGACCTCAAGGTACACTACTATGATGTAACTTGCATTGTTTATCATTCTAACTAAAACCTGACCATTGTCAACATTTACATATACTTTCCATGCTAACATTTTTCAGATTTTGTTCTTGGATCACCCAAAAAAGAGAATCAGAGACACCCAGAAGTATAAACCTTTCAAGAAAATTGTGAAGGTAAAGACTGGTTTGTGGGCAGATATTTTGTATTAATATGCGTGACTGAAGGGGTTGTAATATCACTATAAGAGGAAGATAATGTTATTTTATTTTCAGAGTGGTCGGCCCTCTCTGAAACTCCTGTGTAGAGAAATACTCGGTGTCAAAGTACAACAGGGAGAACATTCATCCGTAAGTCAGCTTTTTATCAATCTTTTTTTATTTTGTAGCTCACATATACAGTAGTACAACTGTGAACCGTAGCCAATGTCTGAGAATGTGTTGCAGGTCCAAGACGCCCAGGCGACCATGAGGTTGTACACAGTGGTGAAGAAACATTGGGAGGCAGAGATCAAGGCTAGTCATAACAACCCGGAGTTGACCAAGAAGACCAAGGAACCAAGGAAGCCCAAATCGCCCAAACACAAATGAACCTGACTGACTGAACTGCATCAGTCTGTAATGGGACTGGGGACTCGCCCTTGACTAGATGGCACAGGACAGGAGGCTTGATTGAATTAACAATTGTTTCTTTTGGAAGTGAACTTGCACTTTGAGGTCTTAGTGAATTGAGGAATTTCTTGGTGACCCATAAGGATTACATAAAGTGGTTTGATCAAATTAATATGGACTTTATTCAAATCCCACTCAACCCTAATCATTCAGAAAGTTGGTCATCAGAAACAGCCTAGTGCCGCTTTAACTATGCATGGATCTTTCATTCATTGTCTGGTTCGAATGTTTTAAAATGTGGTATTTTTCTGATCTAACATCCATGTCTTGATGTTGAATATCTGCAGTTAAAATTCCAAGTGTATGGATTATGTGTTGCCTTTGTGTTTGAGTTTTTCATGAATTAAAGGTTAGATATTTAAATCACAAGTAATAAATAGGAGGAAAAATGTTTAGCCATATGGAGAGAATACCATGGGCGCGTTCGTAAATTTGCTCTGGCCATCTATAACTGATGAATTTAAGAACGTTCCACATGACCGGTGTCAGTAAATGTCGGCAAAAATGCGAATTAGTGTTGCCAGCAGCAAAGTTAGTCACCAATGCTCTGGATAACATGAAAAAAGCCTAACCAGTTCTGCTAGGGTGAGTAAAATGGTCAGAGTGAGGTGTTCTCTCATTTTTGTATGGAAGTAGCTATCAAGCTAGCTAATTTTCGCCGGATAGCTTGACTGCCGTTAAGGTCAAAACGCTCGGATCAACCCTACTCCTTGACCAGAGCAAAACACTCTCTGGCACTCCACAGTGAATTTACAAACGCACCCCCATGTAACTAGAAACCAAGTTAGTATGCTCATTTTGACCTTATAGTACATTTACATCATAAAAAAGCAACAAAGACAAACTAAATTCACTTCGATTCAACATAACTAAACAGAAGAATACACAGAAACCCCTTACAGCAAACTAGAGGTCTGGGCTGCAAAACTCATTCCTATTGCATGGGGCAAGCTGTTAGTGTTTGAGGTTCCAGAGTGATGCAGCAGTCTAAGGCACTGCATCTCAGCGCAAGAGGTGTCACTACAGTCCCTGGTTCAAATCCAGGCTTGTATCTCATCCAGCTGTCATTGTAAATACAAATTTGTTATTAACTGACTTTCCCAGTTAAGTAAAAAATATTTTAGATCATTGTTCCATAACGCTATAGTGTAACCATTAAGGACTTGTATGTGCCCAGAGATCATAAGGTAAGGATTAGTGTCCCTCTTGTATATGGGGGTGAATCTCTCTTTTAAAATATGTCTAGCAAATTGAGTTACAAAACCATGATGAACCTGCCAAAATCAACTATCATTCCGAGAACCAAGATGTCTTTTTGGGAAGGTGTCTTATTTTAAACCCATTTTACATTTACCTGAATTTTTCACATTTTCACCCCAAAATCTTATTACCGAAATGCACCCGGATTAAATTCTCAGGTCATTTTATAAAGCTTAACTTATTTGAATAAAACACAAAGTTTACATTAAACTATATTTAATACATACAGTGTCTGGACATGTGTCAAAAAACTTTCTAGTTCCTGTAAAAACTCCAGGTTTTATTAATCCATTATGCATCATCTAGAGTACCCCATTTGGCCTTCTCATTGCCAAAATGTCTGAAGAGCTCAAATTGGGAAAAAGTTATTTCATTTGAAATATTTATTTTCAGTGTTATGTTTAACTCAGGCCTTTTCATTAGGGGAGCAATGTTAAAATAAAATATTGATTTGTTTAACTTTTTGGGGTCTGTTACAGTAATGAAAATGTTGGTAAAATGCATAATATCTGATAAACTATTGAAATATATGTTGAACCTTTATTTAACTAGGCAAGTCAGTTAAGAACAAATTGTTATTTACAATGACAGCCTAGGAACAGTAGGTTAACTGCCTTGTTCAGGGGCAGAAAGACACATTTTTACCTTGTCAGCTCGGGGATTCAATCTAGCAACCTTTCGGTTACTGGCCCAACGCTCTAGTTAACTGTGAAGCTACATTGGATAGCTGCTAACACGCCTACGTTGCATATTATTTTGAACTATGAGCCTAAATAGTGTTCCATATATTCCTAAGTGATATATCGCTTGTGTGCCTGTAGTGTTTGATTCCATTTAACAAAAGCTGGTTCATTTGTACGTGTATGTGGATAGTACCTATGCATTGGTTAAAGTGACCTGCAATAGTGTTCTTGCTAGTTACCCTGTATGATGTATATAGAAAATAAAAATATGCCTAACTGAGAACCAATCATGGGTGACCATTTTACTGATTGAAATGTTTTCCAATCCAGAGATAATGTGCGAGATGCACTACTGTAAGAGGTGTGGCCAAACAAGCTAACTCAATGCATTATTTTTCACCAAAAGAGTCAATCAAAAAAACAACAGTAGCATGTTGCCGAACAACACCTGTGATCAGAGGTTGGACAGAAGATTGTATCTCCTATCTGACTAAGGAAAAAGCCTAATATTTGCTTTGTGTGCTGTGTTAAACACTATTAGTCTCTGAATCAAGACATTATCTCATCAGTCATAAACCTTTAACATTCTGCTTCCATGGGTCAGAAGGATAGATCGCACTCGGATTTGTAGAGTCGAAAACAAACATTCTGAAGTGGCATAGATCAACCGGGTTCCAGAAGAGAACAACAATAGATAGGTTCTAAAGCACTATAGCCTTTCTTTAGGGCCCAGTTCGTATGGCAGAGGTTCAGCGCTATAGCGTGATTTAAATGTTAAAGTAGTTTCCGATTGAGCCGACACGTGCATCGTTTACCGTGAATGCAGTCTCCACGAAAGTGGGAACATTACCTTTGAATTTCAATTGCACTACAGCGCTGAACTTCAGAGAGATGTATTGAATTGAGCCCTTAATCTGTTTTTCTTCTCATGATATACACACTCTGTAGTAACCTGTGACTGTTTGATTACAAGCAAATTTGTAGAATGCCCCAAAAGCTGATAAGATAGTTCATCTTATCTGTGCACTGAAAACCATTGTTAGAACTATGATGTCACAGTGAATCCTATGTCCTCTGTAAACATGCAATGTTGTCAATGTTTGTTCAAAGTGTTCAGTTGAAAACTGAATATTGGTTACTTCATATCTCAAGTAATCAATATAAAAGAGGACTCCCATCTTTGGGTACACTGGATGGATATACATTTAGGATTACTGTCCCAATGGCCGAATTTCCAATTGCCGGTGGCACAAACAGAGGAAGATGACTTGGGAAAATCCTGAACAAAAACTACAATTCCACTTTCACTATCGCCCAGGTTTCCTGAAAGGCGGATTGGCTAAAATGGTACATTCCTTTTCCTACTTGCAAAAAATGGATACCCCAGTAACCAGGACAACAAAAAAAGCACACAAAAATTAATTTAAAATAAAAAAAAACCTATTAAAACAACCGCTAAACCTTTACATGAACTAAAATGTCAAACTAAATTCACACTATAAAAGGACCAAATGACATAAAATCTATACGGACACATTAAAGATGCAGCAGTTTAGATACATAAATAAACCCAGTAACAGAGAGGGAGAGGTGGGGTAAAAGAGAAGAGATGGTGGGGGAGAGGGGTTGACATCTTTATCCCTTGATAAAGGATAGTGTTCCTCCTCTGAGACCGGAGGGATGAGCCATGTCACTATATTGACCCGTCAGTCGTCCCGGTCAGCTTCTCCTCATCCCCCAGTTTCTGGTGATTCAGCCTTGCGTAACTCACCGCATCGCCCCTGAAAGAAACAGAGTGGTGGAAGAGAGAGAAACAGGGCCGAAAGCATGACACCACAGAGGAAAGGGGAGATGTTAGATATAATGTTGAATGAGATAATTTACAGGGTTACTTTTTGCCACTCAAAGTTACAATGAGAGTATGGAATGAAGCTGTTATCTCCTGTTACAAGATGTTACATTATTTTAAATGTAATGCATCTTACTACTGATTAATAACACTTAAACATCTAAATGTTGATTAAAAATGCATGTTAATTTGAACTGAAAGGGGAGAAAGTGTGAGAAAGAGGGGCGAGAAAGAAACAAATTCAATCTCAAGTACACTATGTAGGCCTACACACATATATTCAAATCTTATCACAAAAGTATGAATAGAAAAGCCTCACTTTTTGCCCAGTGAGACGAGACCATAGAGGACTCCCGTAGCGAAGGCAATGGCATTTCCAAACAAAGTGGTGATGGAGAAGCTCAGGAATATGGGAAACAGTGCCATCCTGGAAATAAAAGAAACAGGGTTTGATTGAGTGGTTGATTACAGAAAACTTGAAGTATGTTTTTCAACTGGTTAAAAGGTCATTTAAAATTGCAGGCCTAGACAATGGACAGCTGAGTCATGTGAAGACAGCAGGTCTCAGTCCAGTTCTTACCCGCAGTAGAAGAAGGCTTTCTGCCATGGCTTGAATTTGTCAGCTCTAGCTGCCACTGCGTTTGCAAACTCAATGAACTGGCAGCAGAATGGAACTTCACACAGGAACAGCACAAAGGCATTCAAACTTGAAAAAGAAGGAGGACATTAGCACAGTAATGGATCTTATATATATATAAATAATATATACACACACACTCTCTCTCTCCAATATATGTAGGCGTGTATGCAAATCTAAAGTCTTGGCTAAGGATCATATAGTGCAAGACAAACTTACACCATCCATACTCCAGCAGCGATGTTTAAAGGGTTGACAGTGACACACATCCACACTCCTGAGATGGCACATGCTTCAGTGGGAGAGAAAATATCATATTACATGCAATGTTACAGTTCTGATAATGCAACCAGATCAAGTCCAAACAGGTATAAATATGCATGTGGACGCTTCAGGCATATAGGGTCACCATGAATACCAATTTACCAGAATAAAGGAGGCTTTGTTCCAATTTAGAAATATGACAAACAGTGCTATTACCCTGACTGGGGACGTTATTCATCCACACTTAAATCAAATATAGCCTAACTGGAAACCACAAGGGCCTACATTTCTGTTTAAACAAACATGAGTGGTTTTGATAGCAGGAGCACCAGAGGATCAGCTCTTCTCCTCTGGCAGAGAGCCATAGAATACGAGCCAAACAGGAGACAGATGAGTATTAATCTGAGGTTACAGGCCCCATGCTAAGATCCCGCTAGGTCCCTGATATACATTGCCTGGTTGGCTCTGCTGGGTGCAGCTACCAGTCCAGTGGCCACACTGTGAGCATGGGAAGGGACCCAGACAATGAAAAGACGGGACAATTACACACATGACATCCATTGTACTCTGTAGTACACACACACACACCACACACACAGCCCACCAGTGTCTCAAAGCTGAGACAGCTCATATTGTATTTTGTACCCAACTTTGATTTTGGTTAAATTATTAACTAGTGGGGCTAGAGTTGTATTGGTTTGAAACCATTAAAGCTTGAAAACACAGCAGAGGATTTCTATCAAGAGAGAAACATCACGCTAACCTCATGCTAGTAATGACAGATTGGAGATCCCATACGAGTGTGATTAAATTAAATGGCTGCCACTGGCAACAACCTCCCACAGTACCAGATGAGACCATTCGGCTAGCTAGCACACTCATGCCAAACACACACAGAGACGCCCACACATAAGCACTGCTAGTCTCAGAGACACACATATGCAGTCTACTCTGCAGTAGCTAAAGTCAGAGGAATCATATACAGTGCCTTCAGAAAGTATTCATACCACTTGACTTAGTCCATATTTTGTTGTGTTACAGCTTGAATTCAAAATGAGTTACAGAAGATTATTTTCCTTACCCATCTACACACAATACCCCACAATGACAAAGTGAAAACATGTTTTTAGACATTTTTGCACATTTATTGAAAATTAAATACAGACATATTTAATTTACATAATTATTCACACACCTGAATTAATACTTTGTAGAAGCATATTTGGCAATGATTACAGCTGTGAGTCTTCTGGGTAAGTGTCTAAGAGCTTTCCACACCTGGATTGTGCAAATTGCACATGATTGTTTTTAGGATTCTTCGACCTCTGTCAAATTGGTTGTTGATCATTGCTAGACAACCATTTTCAGGTCTTGTCATTTATTTCTGCAGTAGATTTAAGTCAAAACTGTAACGTGCCAACTCATGAACATTCAAGATATCCCTCTAGTGGTGTGGTGGCTGTGCTTTGGCAAAGTGGGTAGGGTTATATCCTGCCTGTTTGGCCCTGTCCGGGGGTATAATCGGATGAGGCCACAGTGTCTCTTGACCCTTCTGTCTCAGCCTCCAGTATTTATGCTGCAGCAGTTTATGTGTCGGGGGGCTAGGGTCAGTTTGTTATATCTGGAGTACTTCTCCTGTCTTATCCGGGTGTCCTGTGTGAATTTAAGTATGTTCTCTCTAATTCGCTCTTTCCTTCTCTCTCTCGGAGGAGGACCTGAGCCCTAGGACCATCACTCAGGACTACCTGGCATGATGACTCCTTGCTGTCCCCAGTCCACCTGGCCGTGCTGCTGCTCCAGTTTCAACTGTTCTGCCTGCGGCTATGGAACCCTGACCTGTTCACCGGACGTGCTACCTGTCCCAGACCTGCTGTTTTCAACTCTCTAGAGACAGCAGGAGCAGTAGAGATACTCTCAATGATCGGCTATGAAAAGCCAACTGACATTTACTCCTGAGGTGCTGATTTTCTGCACCCTCGACAACTACTGTGATTATTATTATTTGACCATGCTGGTAATTTATGAACATCTTGGCCATGTTCTGTTATAATCTCCACCCGGCACAGCCAGAAGAGGACTGGCCACCCCTCATAGCCTGGTTCCTCTCTAGGTTTCTTCCTAGGTTTTGGCCTTTCTAGGAAGTTTTTCCTAGCCACCGTGCTTCTACACCTGCATTGCTTGCTGTTTGGGGTTTTAGGCTGGGTTTCTGTACAGCACTTTGAGATATCAGCTGATGTAAGAAGGGCTATATAAATACATTTGATTTGATTCACTGTCTACTTGGTAAGCAACTCCAGTGTATATTTGGCCTTGTGTTTAAGGCTATTGTCCAGCTGAAAGATGAATTAAATCTCCCAGTGTCTGGTGGAAAGCAGACAGTCAGGTTTTCCTCTAGGATCTTGCCTGTGCTTAGCTCCACTCCATTTATTTTTTATCTTGAAAAACTCCGGTCCTTAATGATTAGCCGCATACCCATAACAACACCCACCATTATGCAGTATACTTGAAAATATGAAGAGTGGTACTCACTAATGTGGTGTATTGGATTTGCATCAAACATAACACTTTTTTTGTATTTAGGACTAAAAGTTGCCATTTTGTTGTTGTATTAATTCAGTGCCTTGTTGCAAACAAGATGCGTGTTTTAGAATATCTTTATTCTGTACAGGCTTTTTTCACTCTGTCAATTAGGTTAGTATTGTGAAGTAACTACACTGTTCCATCCATCCATCTTCAGTTTTGATTCTATCACAGCCATTAAACGTAACTGCTTTAAAGTCACTATTGGCCTCATGGTGAAATTCCAGTGCGGTTTATTTCCTCACTGACAACTGAGTTAGGAAGGACACCTGTATCTTTGTAGTGACTGGGTGTGTTTATACACCATCAAAAAGTAATTAAAACCCTCTCCATGCTCAAAGGGATATTCAATGTCTGATTTCTTTATTTTTACCCATCTACCAATAGGTGCCCTTCGTTGCGGGGTATTGGAAAACCTCCCTGGTCTTAGTGGTGGAATCTGTGTTTGAAATTCACTGCTCAACGGAGGGTCCTTACAGATAATTGTATGTGTGGGGTACAGAGATGAGAAACACTATTATTGCACACAGAGTGAGTCCATGCACTTATCCAGGGTAAACCATAGCAAAGGGTTCATTCTTATTGACTCAAGACATTTCAGCTTTTCATTTTTTATTAATTTGTAAAACTAATTCCACTTTGACATTATGGGTTATTGTGTGTAGGCCAGTGACACAAAATCTCAATTGAATCCATTTAAACTCAGGCTGTAACTAAATGTGTAAAAAGTCAAGGGGTGTCAGTTTGTTTCATCTGGAGTACTTCTCCTGTCCTATTCGGTGTCCTGTGTGAATCTAAGTGTGCGTTCTCTAATTCTCTCCTTCTCTCTTTCTTTCTCTCTCTCGGAGGACCTGAGCCCTAGGACCATGCCCCAGGACTACCTGACATGATGACTCCTTGCTGTCCCCAGTCCACCTGGCCATGCTGCTGCTCCAGTTTCAACTGGCCTGGGCCCTAGGACCATGTCCCAGGACTACCTGACATGATGACTCCTTGCTGTCCCCAGTCCACCTGGCCATGCTGCTGCTCCAGTTTCAACTGTTCTGCCTTACTATTATTCAACCATGCTGGTCATTTATGAACATTTGAACATCTTGGCCACGTTCTGTTATAATCTCCACCCGGCATAGCCAGAAGAGGACTGGCCACCCCACATATGCTCTCTCTAATTATCTATTTCTTTCTCTCTCTCGGAGGACCTGAGCCCTAGGACCGTGCCCCAGGACTACCTGACATGATGACTCCTTGCTGTCCCCAGTCCACCTGACTGTGCTGCTGCTCCAGTTTCAACTGTTCTGCCTTATTATTATTCGACCATGCTGGTCATTTATGAACATTTGAACATCTTGGTCATGTTCTGTTATAATCTCTACCCGGCACAGCCAGAAGAGGACTGGCCACCCCACATAGCCTGGTTCCTCTCTAGGTTTCTTCCTAGGTTTTGGCCTTTCTAGGGAGTTTTTCCTAGCCACCGTGCTTTTACACCTGCATTGTTTGCTGTTTGGGGTTTTAGGCTGGGTTTCTGTACAGCACTTTGCGATATCAGCTGATGTACGAAGGGCTATATAAATACATTTGATTTGAATACTTTCTGAAGGCACTGTAGGACATATCCTATCCTGAGCTCGGATTCAACAGCATGCTGAAGTATACAGAGCCAATTTCAAATGCAGCGGTCCCGCATGTGAATGTGATACAGCGACCACTACTCCGGAATCATAGCTACAGCGAGCAGGGAAGGGATAGGTGGGAAGGGAGGGCAGGGATGTGATTGGCCTACTGCTTGGGAACTGCAACGCAGGCAGAAACAACACCTCTGTATGTCTCGCACTGAGTACTCTACTCTAGTTAACATTATAAAATAGAAGCTATCACTGAACATAGCTTATGACTTATTGTGCCAGCCAGGCAAGTAGAAAGCCTATGGCACAAAAAGATATGTGACAGCCAGGAGAGCAGACAGACAGTGCCAACTTCCAGCCTCTTAGTTCCTGTAAGGAACAATGTGAACATGTGACTAATGGGTTATTGTTGTACAGAGAGATGCTGGGGTAGAGTGATGTGGCAGTGCTTTGTCTGGGCAGACAGAGGCACTCAGTAAGAACACTGAAGGCCTCAACTAAACACTGTAATATTTCAAAGACAGCAGATCAGCAGAGCTTCCTAAAGAGAGTATAGCCTCACACTGTCATTGCATGCCCTTCCGTCATGTGCACGTACCTTCAGTCATGAGAGAGTAAGCATGCATCGCATGTCAATTGAAGTCAGCTAGTATTTACATGGTTTTGTGCCTGTGTTATATTTTTTTTATGATTGCAACATTGCTGCAAAAATTGAGGAGGCAAGTGGAAGAAGGTAGAGAACTGTCATATATTAAATTAGCAGAATTGTCTGGAAAATATTGGATCTAAATAGATAAATACAGACCAATAAATATGGATATTTTGTCTCAAGTTTCAACCATCTGAAGGACCAACACCACAGACAACCGGTAGAGTAAGTTCAAATGTAATTGTATTCAACATTCAGGCTGTGTATACCATCAGCCTAAAGTCAGCAGGTGAAACCACTGACCTGTGTTAAGGTAGAGACAATAAGGATTAGCCACAATAGTGGAATTTGCAGTTCACCTTGAAAACAAAAAGTTCCTCATTGAAATGTATCCTAACAGACATAAATAGTGGAATAATTCAGTCTAGATAATGAAACAGATCCAAAAAATAGTGGAATAATGCCATATTTGGACTAGATAATGCTAAACAGGTTGGAATATTGATACATAACTTAAAAATAAATACAGTAATTAATAAGTAAACTCTACATAGTTGTGATCTGTGGGTTTTGCTGAGTTGGGTGATTCCACTGTGGATGTATTAGACAAAATAATTGTACAGCCTTAACTATAGAGTGTGAACCGATGAAACTGGGAACCAGCCCAGCACTCAGTGAAAGCCACAGATTACCATTCCAAAGAGTTAACACAAATATTAGCGTCACAGCTCTTTTTGTGGGACGTTGACTGTAGGAAATCGCCTCCCTATGTATTAGACATTCAAATTTGACTGTCAATCACAGTAGTTATGAAAACGCTTAGTTCGTTTTTACTTACATACTCCGCCCAGGACCCCAACGATTTTACAGAGCCATCGGTACCACCATGTCATTCCATCATCGTCGGTGACAGGTTTCGGAGCTGCCGCCTCGTCGATGTTCATTTTGACCCAGTAAATGATTCAGCGACTCGCCTCAGTTAATTTAACAATAGCCACTACCGGCTGTGGCTCACTTGGACAAGGAAAACTAGCGTTAGTTAGCCAACGTCAATGGTCTTGTTGATAGTTGAAGAAATCACAGAGATGTGTGTTTTAATGATAGCTTTGATCCGGTCTATACTCTGGCTAGCTAAATAACAAACTATGGTTATCAACGGAGCATTGTTTTGTCGTCAAGATAGCTGACAGCTAACATTAGCTATGAAGCTGGCTAACTCTGCTGTCCCTGTCGCCAAAGCAAAGTCTGGCTTCTGTCACACCGCTAACCTCCACTAACAAAGTTGGAACTTACTAAACTTTTTTTTTCTTAAATTTAGGCAGCTAGAGCTACCACTATTAAATTACACCATTCACAAATTATCGTTTTAACGACCTGCTTTGTCTTAATTTGTCTCTAATCTGTTTTTTTTTTTTTTGTCCCGTCTTCTCGGAGGATCCCCCAGGTTCCTCCGCGTTGCATTGTGGGTGTAACTAAAATAGTGTACGTCACTATTTGTTTATATGTGGGTGTGTTCCAATCCAAACAGTTCGGTAGATGGTGCAAAGCGACACAACAAAATCCTGTAATGTTTTTTTTAAATCCCTAATTAATTATGAGCATTTATGTATTTAATTATGATTTGCCTGAGACATATGAAGATCCTACTTTTGCCAAAGACTCCAGCCACCCTAGTCATAGACTGTTCTCTCTGCAACCGCACCTAATCATTCAACGGTTTTCCTTTATTTTGTACTATTTTCTACTTTGTAGAATAATATTGAAGACATCAAAATTATGAAATAACACATATGGATTCATGTAGTAACCCAAAAAGTTTTAAACAAATCAAAATATACGTTATATTTGAGATTCTTCAAAGTAGCCACCCTTTGCCTTGATGACAGCTTTGTATACTCTAGACATTCTCTCAACCAGCTTCACAAGGAATGCTTTTGCAACAGTCTTGTAAAAAATATATTTTGATTTGTTGAAAACTTTTTTTTGTGACATGATTCCATATGTGTTATTTCATAGTTTTGATGTCTTCACTATTATTCTATAACGTAGAAAATAGTAAAAAAAAATAAGAAAAATGAGTAGGTGTGTCCAAAAGTTTGATTCTCATTTGTGGGCTGTTTTCCTCAGCCTTGGTGCCCCCCAATCAGAAAATGGCATGCTGGACTTTCCCGCCATGGGTATGCTAATACATGTGCCCCCGGGCACATCGCCTCTGTACCGGTACCCCCTGTGTATACTGTAGCCTTTTTACTGTTATTTTATTGTTGCTCTTTAATTATTTATTAGTTTTCTATTTTCTTCTTTATTTTTTTAACTTCAGTTTATTTTAGTAAATACTTTACCATGTATTTTTCTTAAAATACAGTTGTGGCCAAAAGTTTTGAGAATGACACAAAAATTAATTTTCACAAAGTTTGCTGCTTCAGTGTCTAGATATTTTTGTCAGATGTTACTATGGAATACTGAAGAATAATTTCAAGCATTTCATAAGTGTCAAACGGTTTTAATGACAATTACATGAAGTTGATGCAAAGAGTCAATATTTGCAGTGTTGACCCTTCTTTTTCAAGACCTCTGCAATCCACCCTGTCATGCTGTCAATTAACTTCTGGGCCACATCCTGACTGATGGCAGCCCATTCTTGCATAATCAATGCTTGAAGTTTGTCAGAATTTTGGGGGTTTTGTTTGTCCACCCACCTCTTGAGGATTGACCACAAGTTCTCAATGGGATTAAGGTCTGGGGAGTTTCCTGGCCATGGACCCAAAATATCAATGTTTTGTTCCCCGAGCCACTTAGTTATCACTTTTAACTTATGGCAAGGTGCTCCATCATGCTGGAAAAGGCATTGTTCGTCACCAAACTGTTCCTGGATGGTTGCTCTCAGAGGATGTGTTGGTACCATTCTTTATTCATGGCTGTGTTCTTAGGCAAAATTGTGAGTGAGCCCACTCCCTTGGCTGAGTAGCAACCCCACACATGAATGCTCTCAGGGTGCTTTACTGTTGGCATGACACAGGACTGATGGTAGCGCTCACCTTGTCTTCTCCGGACAAGCTTTTTTCCGGATTCCCCAAACAATCGGAAAGGGGATTCATCAGAGAAAATGGCGTTACCCCAGTCCTCAGCATTCCAATCCCTGTACCTTTAGTAGAATATCAGTCTGTCCCTGATGTTTTTCCTGGAGAGAAGTGGCTTCTTTGCTGCCCTTCTTGACACCAGGCCATCCTCCAAAAGTCTTCGCCTCACTGTGCGTGCAGATGCACTCACACCTGCCTTCTACCATTCCTGAGCAAGCTCTGTACTGGTGGTGCCCCGATCTCGCAGCTCAGTCAACTTTAGGAGATGGTCCTGGCGATTGCTGGACTTTCTTGGGCTGAAGCCTTCTTCACAACAATTGAACCGCTCTTCTTGAAGTTCTTGATGATCCGATAAATGGTTGATTTAGGTGCAATCTTACTGGCAGCAATATCCTTGCCTGTGAAGCCCTTTTTGCGCAAAGCAATGATGACGGCACGTGTCTCCTTGCAGGTAACCGTGGTTGACAGAGGAAGATCAATGATTCCAAACACCACCCTCATTTTTAAGCTTCCAGTCTGTTATTCAAACTCAATCAGCATGACAGAGTGAGCTCCAGCCTTGTCCTCGTCAACACTCAGACCTGTGTTAACGAGAGAATCACTGACATGATGTCAGCTGGTCCTTTTGTGACAGGGCTGAAATGCAGTGGAAATGTTTTGGAGGGGGATTCAGTTCATTTGCATGGTAAAGAGAGACTTTGCAGTTAATTGCAATTCATCTGATCACTCTTCATAACATTCTGGAGTATATGCAAATTACCATCATACAAACCAAGGCAGCAGACTTTGTGAAAATTTATATTTGTGTCAATCTCAAAACTTTTGGCCACAACTGTACATTGTTGGTTAAGGGCCTGCAAGTAAGCATTTCACTGTAAGGTCTGCACCTGTTGTATTCGGTGCATGTGAAAAATACATTTTGATTTGACTTATGTAAAGAAGGACTCTTTATTCAACAATAAAATAATAAAGAGTTCTACATCAGCTTTTATTTCATTCAATATGTATTATCCTATAAATCACAAATAATTACATGTTTATACATATCTGTCTCACATACACCATTATATTCTTCTTTTGCACACATTGGTGTCCCTTGGATTCAACAAACCTTTCCACAGTCAGCAGTTAAAAGTCTGAAATGCTCTGAAGGGGCTCCCCAGACGTAGAACCAACTAGTATACCTGTACCATTGCATGTGAACGAGTGAAGAATATGATCAAAAAGGAGGAATACAGAAGGGTCTCTGGCTGAGAGGAGAGGTACATTGCACTGAATGGTACACTATAGGTCTCTATAAAGTCCAGGTCTGGGTGTAGGGAGAGAGCGCATCTCTGTTCAGCCTGCTTGGGTGGTGTGAGAGCAGACCCCCATGGCTGTGACAGGGACTGGTACAATTAAGGCAGAGTTTAGAATGAAACAATGTTTGTTTAAAATCGACTACATTGCACTCGGACTGCGCAGAATCACTGATCTGCAAATCCCCTCCCAAAAACCTACTCAGTACTTGATCAAGATTCACAATTCTGCGCCTCACCTTGATCCCCTCAAACACGCTGAGAGATACACCTAGTCCCATTCACTCTGACTGCAGAGGCCTCAGAGTCCTCTGGCCGATCCTTCTCTCGTCCATTCTCCCCATGGGCATCCTCTTCTTCCCCATGGGGGTATGACACAACAGGTTTCGTTGGGTCACCTGACCTGCCTGCTGGAGGTGGGCACTGCCTGCTCCACGCTCGCCATCAGAGGGCTGTCCTCGCTCCGAAGACGCACTAAGTCCACCTGAGAAAGAGACCACGCACACATAGATGTATTGATTAATTATATTTGCGACTGGATGACTCAGATAATTACACATAGGTTATGCATCAGACATTAAACATCCATTTGGAGTTTTTTTTACTTACCACTTCCTGTGCGAATTCAGGCTTCTTTATAAATGCAGGGCTGCTGGATCCCAATGTTAAGGTCAAGACAGAGAGTGATTCTTTCACAGCTCCTGCCATAGCCAGCATCAGCACCTGAAACACCAGAAATATCATCAAATAGCCTGCTCCCTGACTGACAGCTTGACACTGTCACAAAGTTATTGTAAAGACAGTGAATATTAGCACTCACTTTGAGATTTTGACATATTCCGCTGTCAATGCTCATAATCTGACCGAAAATAGATTGTGCTTTTTCAACATCACTCTGGAAGGAGAATAAAATATATTTAAACACATTTGTATGCCAGAGAGAGAGAGAGAGAGAGATAGATGTCTCTTAGTACATTCAGAGAACCTAGTATAATAGACATTGTTTAGTGATGACAAAGATCAGTCATCTAAAAAAATGTACCTTTATAGTTTAATGTGTCTGCCTTCTAATAGTAAAAGGATGCCACCTACTCTCATATAATCCTTTCATAAACAACATGTCTATGGCAATATTGAAGGAGGTTGAGTCCGAAAATAATCCTCTCATGTCCTGTTAGAGAATATAGATAAATATTAGTATTTTTACAACTTCACAAACTACAGTATGTGTAAACGTCAATCAATGCCCTAGTCAAGAGGACTAGAGTTACTATGACAGCACTTAGTCCAGATGTTGATTATGACTGTTCCCTGATTGTTGTAGTCCAAATGCTGCATATAAATATTGTTACCTTGTCTGTCAGAGTGGCAGCAGCCATGTCCTCCAGCCCCAGCTCATAGCACAGCCTCATGAACGGGGGACCAAACTTAAACTCTCCAAATGCTACGTTACTGTTCTCTTCGTGGTCCCTGGTCAGTGGAACGAACATGCAGAACACACAAACATACACGTAAATAATACAGAACCATAACTAAGAAAGAATGACAACATTAGTCAAACTCCAAGATTGCATTCAATTATTTCAAACTAATGCTTTATCTGTCCGTAACACAGCTGATGAGTAGACTTGATCTTCAGGTCTGTTTTGACAGCTAATTGTCAGGATACTCATCTGGCCAGTGGCCACAATATATTAGTGAGAAACTAGTATTTTACTGTGTGACCCATAGCTGTAGATGGCACCTCTGGCTGTGACCATGTCCTCTGCAGATTGGCATAGGTGTAGAAGCAGTTTCAGGCCATCCTTCAATATTAACTCGTTCTTCTTTAGCTTCCGATTGAATACCTCCAAATAATGACCTGCAGAATAGAAAATGGTCTGTCAACTTCAAAAGAAGTAGTTGAGGTACAGTAGTTAGACCCAAACAGTAAGGACATGCATATATACACACATACATATACAGTGCATTCAGAAAGTATTCCAGCCTCTGGACTTTTTCCACGTTTTGTTACAGCCCCATTAAAAATGATTCAATTGTTGTTTCGCCCTCATAAATTTACACGCAATACCCCATAATGACTAAGCAAAAACAGGTTTTTAGAAATTCTTGCAAATTTATTAAAAAACTAAAACTAAAATATCACATTCACAGAAGTATTCAGACCCTTTAATCAGTATTTTGTTAACAGCGATTATAGCCTCAAGTCTTCTTGGGTATGACGCTACAAGCTTGGCACACCTGTATTTGGCGGAGTTTCTCCCATTCTTCTCTGCATATCCTCTCAAAATCTGTCACGTTGGATGGGGAACGTCGCTGCACAGATATTATCAGGTCTCTCCAGAGATGTTCGATCGGGTTAAGGTCCAGGCTCTGGTAGGGCCACTCAAGGACATTCAGAGACTTGTCCCAAAGGCACTCTTGCGTTGTCTTGGTTGTGTTCTTAGGGTCATTGTCCTGTTGAAAGGTGAATCTTCGCCCCAGTCTGAGGTCCTAAGCGCTCTGGAGCAGGTTTTCATGATCTCTCTGTACTTTGCTCCGTTCATCTTTCCCTCGATCCTGACTAGTCTCCCAGTACCTGCGCTGAAAAACATCTGCACCGCATGATGCTGCCACCACTATGCTTCATTAATACATTTGCAAATATTTCTATCTATCTATCTAGATATTTGCAAATATATCTATCCATCTATCTATCGATCGATATATTTGCAAATATCTAGATAGATAGATAGATAGATATATTTGCAAATATCTAGATAGATAGATAGATTGAACACACATACACTACCATTCAAAAGTTTGGGGTCACTTAGAAATGTCCTTGTTTTTGAAAGAAAAGCTAATTTTTTGTCCAATAAAATAACATCAAATTGATCAGAAATACATTATAGACATTGTTAATGTTGTAAATGACTATTGTAGCTGGAAACGGCAGATTTTTTATATAATATCTACATAGGTGTTCAGAGGCCCATGATCAGCAACCATCACTCCTGTGTTCCAATGGCACGTTGTGTTAGCTAATCCAAGTTGAATCTTTTGCCGTTTGTCTTTACTTTATTTTAACAAAATGTATCTGCTATCATTTCTTACAACCGACAAGCTGTTTATCATATACCCTGTTGCCTAGTCGCCTTACGCCTATACATATCTACCTCTATCACTCCAGTATCCCCTGCACAATGTAAATATGGTATTGTGACTGACCCTGTATATAGCTTCTTACTTTCTTGTGTTCTTATTTTAATTTATTGTGTGTTTTTGTTCACAATACCCCAAAATAACACAATGTTCTACCTTGTGTTTAGTGCTGCATTTACTGCATTGTTGTATTTGGAGCTTGCAAGAGAGGCATGTCACTGTACTTGTCCATGTCACATTAAAACTTGAGTAGCCAACTTTTTGATCCGGGACACTTGATGAGCCACTGCCTGTTTCGGCTGCTGAAATTCTGGTTTGACAACATACTCTGACAATAGATGCATTTTTGCTGAAATGAATGGAGCA
The DNA here is from genome assembly GCF_034236695.1 of Oncorhynchus nerka. Lineage (NCBI taxonomy): Eukaryota > Metazoa > Chordata > Actinopteri > Salmoniformes > Salmonidae > Oncorhynchus > Oncorhynchus nerka. Next base: position 22,630,302 of record NC_088399.1, read on the forward strand.
ACAGGAGCAGAGATGATATTAGACTAGATATTCTCGACCGTCTCTGACAGGAGTACTGTGTTACTGTACTTGCCCATTGAGCTGAACAACTTGTGGAAATTGAGTGCATGCATTACAAATTCGTCTAGAAATGTGAAATAGTTCCAGGCTAAATATGAAAACCGGACAAGAAAAGACATCTCAACCGCTGTCACAGTGTAACTCTGTGTTGTCTGTTCACACTGCTATGCTTTATCTTGGCCAGGTCGCAGTTGCAAATGAGAACTTGTTCTCAACTAGCCTACCTGGTTAAATAAAGGTGAAATAAAAAAATACAAACAGTGACATTGATTGAGACAGATTCCTCGTGTGGTGGTTTGTCGACAAGGTACTGCACCATAACCATAAAATAAGTTATTCATATACCTCCTACTCTGCATGCCATACAGTCCGATTGTATGCGGCCACAAAGTAATCCTTTTGAGGGACAATCGTGAAGCAGTATTCGGATGCAGCCGCCGACCCTGCCAAGCGCCATGTTGCCCCTGACTGTACTATTGCGAGAACAAAGGGTGAAATGGTTTGGCAATTAAAAAACATTCTGCTTTCGCTGCGCTGGATTTGTTATAAGCACAGCAATTTATTATGCATTGACTAATTATATTTATTGTTTTACCATACAACTCATAAGTTCAGTGAAGAGGAAAAAACGAACAGATAGACATATATACGTTTTATTCTCCACTTTTTCACGATTTAGTTGGAACATTCAAAAATGGCTGCGCCCTGTCGTGGCTGTTGACTAGTTTTACGCTGGATTTCCAAATGTCTAGCTAAGACGCATATTTCTTCTGACAAATGGACTATCGGGGAGTAAAAGTATCATTATCTTGCCATCTCAATTCCCATTAGCTGTCCGACGTCTGGTTGTGTTTATAACAAACGAAACGAATTTCGCACACGCACATACTGAACATAAATCTATTACATCCTACAACCGGAAGGGGGCAGTGTCCCATACACAATATGCACCCAACAAACTATGACCTGAGCTTTCCTTCCCTGTTTTAGAGAGCAATAGTAATTGTGTCTTTTTATGGGCAACTCACGACTGTACATGCACTAACTCTGCCATGGCCTTTTTCTTCTTCTTCTTTAATTTTTATAAACGCTTAAAATAAGGTCTGTGGAGCAGTGGTGTAGTAAGTGGTGCCTTGAGAAGTGGGTATACACAAATTGCAGTATATGCACTAACTCATTACTAAATTATTTAATGTAATAAATTAAACATTAAACCTTGCAAACAATTCATGGTAACCTCGTAAACAATTCATTTAGACACAGCGTTTATTTGAAACGGGTGTTTATTTGATGAAATGTGTGCCGTTGCCTGGCTATTAAAAGGGACAGGCAGCAATTTGAGACAGCGTTTAGTTGAAGTTTTACAGTATGCGTTCTCCTAACCTATTGGTTTTCTTTCAACTTTCTTTTTGTCTAGCAGCCCATGATATTTGTTGCATCTTTAGACCCCCCCTCTTTCTAAATTTCTAACCAATATTTCCATCTCTGTCCATGAAATGTATGTGCTGTGTGCATTTTGGAGCATCCACACATAGGCATATTGCCTTGCCTTGTGCACATTTCACTCGGGTACTAAATTATGTCTAAGATTGAGGGAGGGGGGTTAATATATAAACATGCCTGATGACCTCATCGTTGTCATAAACTACTCCTATTGGGACTCTCTGACCCATAACAGTATGCTGCCTGTCAGTGCACATTTTTCGACAGGAGAGAATATATAGCTCAGCACCAGTGAGCAGTGCTGGTCCAGATAACCCTAGTTCCTTCAGAAAGGTACAGAAGGGTCTGATCAATTTGCTGCTGGCTAATTTCCCAGTTTCATATTTCTCCTCTGCAGCAGAATGAGCATCCCTAATGGACCTGAGAGAGAGAGAGAGGGAGAGAGAACAGGGAGGGAGGAAAAAGAGAGAGACCCAGTGAGAGAGAGAGAGATACAGAGAAATAGAGAGAGTTTCCTGTCTGCTCCCTAACGGCTGCAGCGCTAGACTATTTGGGAGCATCCTAAATTCATTATTGATGACATCTCTAACCTATGAGAGCTTTTCTACACAGCCATGTTGATTTGATTCACATGGTTCTCAATACATTAATGCCCAAAGAGAGAGAGAGAGAGAACAGGGAGAGAGAGATAACAGGGAGAGAGAGAGAGAGAGAGAGAGAACAGGGAGAGAGAGAGAGAGAGAGAACAGGGAGAGAGAGAGGGAGAACAGGGAGAGAGAGAACAGGGAGAGAGAGAACAGGGAGAGAGAGAGAACAGGGAGAGAGAGAGAGAGAGAACAGGGAGAGAGAGAGACCCAGTGAGAGAGAGAGAGATACAGAGAAATAGAGAGAGTTTCCTGTCTGCTCCCTAACGGCTGCAGCGCTAGACTATTTGGGAGCATCCTAAATTCATTATTGATGACATCTCTAACCTATGAGAGCTTTTCTACACAGCCATGTTGATTTGATTCACATGGTTCTCAATACATTAATGCCCAAATTCTCCCATAAGTGGTTGCCTCAAACTTAAACTCAAGAGATTTGGCTAAGTAATATCCATATATTACCAGTTTGTTACAGAAATCCAAGCATTTGTTTTTTTGAGTAAGTAGTACATATATTAAAGTGATTTGAATAATATCCAAAGATAGTTGTTATCTCTTGCTTTGAGGCAGAACAGTGGGAGTGGAATGGAAACTATTCACAATTACTTTAAGTCCCATAGAATCCTGAATGTGTCTCTCTCACACTTAAACTTAGTGTGCTTTGTTAGAAGCCTGCCCAGTTCTCTAAGTTAAAAGCACAATCTGTAATATATGAACTTGAGGTTTTTAGGGATTGATCCTGTGGTTCAAGTCAAGGAGGGGTTTCTATAGAGCACTAAAGAACTGTAGCTTGTCCGTTTAATGTTCTGGTGCATGCCATCCCAGCTAGCACATTATGTTCTAAGAACCATATGTTTCTTAGAGCTTGGTGAGCGCGTGGTTGTCCTATGGTTATTTTGCGTACAACCTTCCCACAACTTTATGGGAATGGTGCAAGATAGTTGTTTGGCTTTGGAATATTCTCAGCCCATTTACTGAACTTGACAAAAACATTTTGGGGGGTAATTTAATTACTTTAACGGAATGTTTCGTAAAAGTTCAAATATGCTTACATTTAGTTCAGAGAACATTAAGAAACAATGTTCTTCTGTGGGAATTTCAGTACTTCAGCATAATGTTGCCTACAAGTTTCCTCATGGTTCTATTTAAAGTCAAATTGTTCCAAGAACGTTAAGAATAAACATTATTCTGTGGGAATTTCAGTACTTCAGCATTACATTATCTAGAGGTTTCCTCATGGTTCTATTTAAAGTCAAATTGTTCCAAGAACGTTAAGAATAAACATTATTCTGTGGGAATTTCAGTACATCAGCATTACATTATCTACAGGTTTCCTCATGGTTCTATTTAAAGTCATGTTCACAAATTGTCCCGAGAACGTGAAGAAAACTTTCCATAAAATTCAAAATAGCCTCCAACACTCTGCACAGCAAACTGGATGTAGTCAATCACAGTGCCATCCGTTTTGTCACCAAAGCCCCATACACTACCCACCACTGCGACCTGTATGCTCTCGTTGGCTGACAATCACTACATATTTGTCACCAAACCCACTGGCTCCAGGTAATCTATAAGTCAATGCTAGGAAAAAGCCCACTTGTCATCATAGCAACACCCACCCGTAGCACGCGCTCCAGCAGGTATATATGTCACCGGTCACCCCCAAAGCCAACACTTCCTTTGGCCACCTTTCCTTCCAGTTCTCTGCTGTCAATGACTAGAACGAGTTGCAAAAATCACTGAAGCTGGAATCTTTTATCTCCCTCTCTAACTTTAAGCATCAGCTGTCAGAGAAGCTTACCGATCACTGTACCTGTACACAGCCAATCTCGAAATAGCACACCCAACTACCTCATCCCCATATTGTTACTTATCCTCTTACTATTTTGCACCCCAGTATCTCTCCTTGCACATCACCATCTGCACATCTATCACTCCAATGTTAATGCTAAATTGTAATTATTTTGCCTCCATGGCCTATTTATTGCCTGCCTTCCCTACTCTTCTACATTTGCACACACTGTACATAGATTTTTCTATTGTGTTATTGACTGTACGTTTGTTTATGTGTAACTCTGTGTTGTTGTTTTTGTCTCACTGCTTTGTTTTATCTTGCCCAGGTTGCAGTTGTAAATGAGAACTTGTTCTCAACTGGCCTACATGGTTAAATGAAGGTGAAATCAAATTTAAATAAATAGAAACCACAACAAAACTTTAGTACTGTTCAGAGAAAAGTCTAACAATGTTATTTAAAAACAAATACAGCACCAGTCAAAAGTTTGGACACCTACTCATTCAGGGTTTTTTCTTTATTTTCATTATTTTCTACATTGTAGAATAGTGAATAGTGAAGACATCAAAACTATGAAATAACACATGGAATCATGTAGTAACCAAAAAAGTGTTAAACATATTTATATTTTATATTCTTCAAAGTAGCCTTTGCCTTGATGAGGGCTTTGAACACTCTTGGCATTCTCTCAACCAGCTTCACGAGGAATGCTTTTCCAACAGTCTTGAAGGAGTTCCCACATATACTGAGCACATGTTGGCTGCTTTTCCTTCACTCTGCGGTCCAACTCATCCTAAACCATCTCAATCGGGTTGAGGCCAGGTGATTGTGGATGTCAGGTCATCTGATGCAGCAATCCATCACTCTCCTTGGTCAAATAACCCTTACAGAGCCTGGAGGTGTGTTGGTTCATTGTCCTGTTGTAAAACAAATGATAGTCCCACGAAGCGCAAACCAGATGGAATGGCATATCGCTGCAGAATGCTGTGGTAGCCATGCTGGTTATGTGGGCCTTGAATTGTAAATAAATCACTGACAGTGTCACCAGCAAAGCACCATCACATCTCCTCCTCCATGCTTCACATTGGGAACAGCACATGCGGAGATCATCCGTTCACCTACTCTGCGTCTCACAAAGACACGGCAGTTGGAACCAGAAATCTCAAATTTGGACTCATCAGACCAAAGGACAGATATCCACCGGTCTAATGTCCATTGCTCATGTTTCTTGGCCCAAGAAAGTCTCTTCTTTGTATTGGCGTCCTTTAGGAGTGATTTCTTTGCAGCAATTCGACCATGAAGGCATTATTCACGCAGTCTCCTCTGAACAGTTGATGTTGATATGTGTCTGTTACTTGAACTTTGTGAAGCATTTATTTGGGCTGCAATCTGAGGTGCAGTTAACTCTAATGAACGTATCCTCTGCAGCAGAGGTAACTCTGGGTCTTCCTTTCCTGTGGCAGTCCTCATGAGAGCCATTTTCATCAAAGCTCTTGATGTTTTTTTTGCAACTGCACATAAAGAAAAGTTCTTGACATTTTCCATTTTGACTGACCTTCATGTCTTAAAGTAATGATGGACTATCGTTTCTCTTTGCTTATTTGAGCTGTTCTTGCCATTATATGGACTAGGTATTTTACCAAATTGGGCTATCTTCTGTATACCATCCCTACCTTGTCACAACACAACTGATTGGTTCAAACACATTAAGAATAAATACATTCCACAAATGACCTTTAACAAGGCACACCTGTTAATTAAAATGCAATCCAGGTGACTACCTCATGAAGCTGGTTGAGAGAATGCCAAGAGTGTGCAAAGCTGTCATCAAGGCAAAGGGTGGCTACTTTGAAGAATCTCAAATATAAAATATATATTGATTTGTTTAACACTTTTTTGGTTACTACATGATTCCATCTGTGTTATTTCATACTGTTGATGTCTTCACTATTATTCTACAAAGTAGAAAATAGTAAAACATAAAGGAAAACCCTTGAATGAGTAGGTCTGTCCAAACGTTTGACTGGTACTGTACATTCGTTCTCAGCATCAACAAAACTCTATCCTTTATCTTGTTAAGTGTGTTCAGGTGTGTTGGCCGCACCCACTAATTTGCCACACCCGATCTTAATGAGTGCTTGCTTTCTTTAAAATGGGGTCTGTGTGAATAGACTAAAATGAACAGCCTTGAATGAGTAAAAAAACATGGCATGCTAGCGCCATCCTGGTGGAGCAGTGAACTAATTCAATGTATTGAGAACAGAAGAATATACTGTAGGTTTGAATTTCATGATTAATGCCTAAGGTATTAATTGCCCTGTGTCCTATCTGTGCTTGGAGTTCAAAAAAGTTAACCAAAAATAAGATAGCAGTGTTATTAAAAATCATATTGAAACATTCAGTTAAAGTTTTAAGGAAGTTATTCAAAAACCTCCAAATAACCTATAACTTCCATTCTCAGTGTTACTAAAAACCTCCCAGGAAAACTTTCAATGAACCAGAGTAAAACTTTCTTAGAACCTCCCTGCAACCTAAAAATCAACATTCCCAGAAAAGGTAACATTTTCACTTCTGTTCTCAAAACGTTTAAAAAACGTTCCGTTTTACAAGTCAGGAAACGTATAGCTTCGTTCCCAGAACCAATGTGATACCAAAAACATACGTTCCCACAACTTCCAAGGAACCAAATGTGCTTGCTAGGATGAAAGCTTTATTTTACAGGATATTGTTTTCCTTGCCTTGCAAATTTAGAGGCTAATGTAATGTGAGTTATTAATTGGGGAGGAGAAAGGGATATGGTTGCAGAAAAGATAAGAAAAACAGATTCATTTCCAGGGCGATACTCAGACACTTGGGATGATTTTGCCTGCTGGTGGGAGTATCAAACAACCTTTGTGGATTGGACAAATCAGAGAGAGATATACTGTAATGTTATTGGATAATACAGAAAGAGAGGAGATAGTTGATTGGTTGAGAAAGTAAACATTGGGAATGTTTTCATCTGTGGCTATATTGAATGAGAATTCTCATATTTCTGACTGTGTGATTGTTGAATGAGGGTTGAGGACGATCATTTCGCTGTTTTAAAAAGCCAGTTTACATAATCAACAGTTTCATATCACTGTAGACCAGTGTAGCCTGTAGCCTCTTCCTTTGTTCTTCTCGGTGTGGGCGTGTGTGTGTAGGTGTGTGCGTGAATATGTGTGTGTGATATGTGTGTGTGTGTGTGCCTGTGCGTGTGTATTGCCTGCGATTATTTTGTGTCAGAGAGGGATTCCCTTGTTGTCTGTTGAGGAAATGTTGTGAGAGCAGAGCAGACCCAAGGATCTAACAGTCGTCCGCCCATTATGACACAGTTAACTGGTAGAATTATATCTTGCAAGGATTTTGTAAAGGGGTCTTTCATAGCAGAATAGGCAGCGCCGTCCCATGGGGAATGTCATCTTTGCCTGTATCAAAGGAAAATGTGTTGATGCAAAAACTAACTGAAGCAGAATAGTTGTCCTCTCATGAACCAAGCTTTCTACATGGTGTTTGTTTGATCAAGTCCAGATCGTGGGAAAAATTATCTAACTGAGGATCATAAATTGATGACATGGTTCTGTAATGAAACTTGAAGGTCAGTAATCACAGAGAAACTCTGCCTGTCAAAAAAACTAATTTGGTGGGAGACTGAGATAGACACGAGGCATTAAACAGACTTCATTTTGTCATTAATCTTCCTCTCTTTTCTCTGTCTGATCCCAGGCCGCCTCCTCTGACAGTAGGGAAACATTAAAGACAGTAGGTGTCAGGGGACCTGCAGGCCTCAGTGATGTCATTATGAAGCTGTGTAAATGCTGGTCGCCTCTGTGATAGATGGATGTTTCGGAGCTCTTTCCACTTATGAGGTAACTGTCTCATAGAGGAACTGAGAGCGAGGTGAGTGGGGGGAGGTTCACCTCCGTTGCTGTAGCAACAGGATCCCATCTCACCCGTCCCGCTGAGATTTCATCTTCCCGGCCAATCAGACATAGCTAGGGCTTCTTCTCAATGCATTGGGTTATTTATGATATGAGGTGGCAGAGGTGTGTGTGTGTGTGTGTGTGTGTGTGTGTGTGTGTGTACATGTGTATGTGCGTGCGTGTGCATGTGTGTGTGTACATGTGTATGTGCGTGCAAGCGTGTGATATAACTTGAGAGATTTATCTTGAATTTATCTGTATTTCTGACTCACAAATCTAGTGACCTCCATGTTAATTTCTTCTGTATCTCACCCATGTCCACAACCAGATGGATACTGGATGTTCTGTTCTCATTGTGATGCAAAGTATTATAGACTAGCCCAAATGTGTGGAACAAATCACCACAGAATACCAGTTCCAGGAAATGAGTGAGTTCCCCAGTAAGGGGTGGCAGGTAGCCTAGTGGTTAGAGCACTGGGCCAGTAACTGAAAGGTTGCTGGTTTGAATCCCCGAGCTGAGAAGGCCCCTGAACAAGGTAGTTAACCCACTGTTCCCCGGTAGGCCGTCATTGTAAATAAGAATTTGTTCTTAACTGACCTGCCTGGTTAAATAAAAAAATAAGGATTTATTTTTGTCCTTGAGAATGAGAGCAATAGAGAGAGCAGGACAAGCACATAGCAAAGCTAGTCAGGACAGGCCCCTGAGGGTCAGTCAGACAAGGTCCCACTGTAGACAGAGGCTCCTGGGTCATAATGGGACAACAACACAGAGAGAGGGGTAAGAGATGTCATGTCGAGTGCAGCTGAAGTTTTGTATTTGACCCTGTTGACATCTCACATGAACCCTTGTCCAGTAGCCAAGTCACGCAATGACAAAAAATGGACATAGCATTTCAACCCCTCTATCTATTTAGCACAGCAGATGGAATTGACACAGCTAACCAACTGATGGGACTGTAAACAAGATACCCAGTGTGTAGAGGTTGTTGAGACACATAGAAAGTGGAAGATATAGGTAGTAGTATTAGTATATGTATTAGTGGTAGTAGTTAGGCTTGGGGCGATATACCATTTATACTGTATACTGGGGGGAAATACCTACTTTTTGTTGTTAAAAATACACCTACTTTTGAATACTAAAATAAATCTAAGATGTGTCAAATAAAAAATCGCTACATTTCTTTTTGGCTAGATGTGAAGATGGCTCTGGTTACAGGGTGAAGCTTTTTGGTTCTCAACATCAAATCCCTGTTGCTTATTAGTTAAGTATAACTAAAATAAATCTAAGATGTGTCAAATAAATGATATGCAGCTCAGGGCTATGCATTTGGCTTACTAACTTGCTAGCTAAGTGGCTAGATGTGAAGATGAAGCTTTTTGGTTACAGCAGAGACATGAAGCTTTTTGGTTACAGCAGAGACATGAAGCTTTTTGGTTACAGCAGAGACATGAAGCTTTTTGGTTACAGCAGAGACATGAAGCTTTTTGGTTACAGCAGAGACATGAAGCTTTTTGGTTACAGCAGAGACGTGTGGAATAACTGCACGCCAGTGCTGAGCGTGTAAAAAGCTTTTTGGTTAGCTGCAGCTGAAGATCATCATGCGCAATGCCAAGTGTTGGACATGTACCTGCCGCAATGCATAGTGGCAACTGTAACGTTTGGGCTGGAGGAGGAATAAGCTTTTGGTTACAGCAGAGACAACTCCATATTGATGCCCATGATTTTGTAATGAGATGTTTGACAAGCAGGTGTCCACATACTTTTGGTAATGTAGTGTATATACAGTGCATTCGGAAAGTATTCAGTCCATTGACTTTTTCCACATTTTGTTACGTTACAATCTACACATAATATCCCATAATGACAAAGCAAAAACGTTTTTTTTTTATGTTTGCAAATGTATTACAAATAAAAAACAGAAATAACACATTTACCTAAGTATTCAGACCCTTTACGCAGTACTTTGTTGAAGCACCTTTGGAAGCGATTACAGCCTCGAGGCTTCTTGGGTATGACGCTATATGCTTGGCACACCTGTATTTGGGGAGTTTCTCCCAGTATTATTACTAGTAGTAGTAATAATAGTAGTAGTAGATCTAATAGTAGTAATAGTGGTAGATCTAGTATCAGTAGTAGATCTAGTAGTAGACGTATATCTAGTAGTAGTAATAGTAGTATATCTAGTAGTAGTAGATCTAATAGTAGTAGTAGTATAACTGCTCGGTCCAGAACATCACTGGGGCCAAGCTTCCTGCCATCCAGGACCTCTATACCAGGCGGTGTCAGAGGAAGGCCCTAAATATTGTCAAAGACTCACATTTAAGTCCAGCCACCCTAGTCATAGACTGTTCTCTCTGCTACCGCACAGCAAGCGGTACCGGAGCACCAAGTCTAGGTCCAAGAGGCTTCTAAAACAGCTTCTAACCCCAAGCCATAAGACTCCTGAACATCTAGTCAAATGGCTACCCAGACTATTTGCATTGCCCCCCCCCCACCCCCCTCTTTACGCCACTGCTACTCTTTGTTGTCATCTATGCATAGCAACTTTAATAACTCTACCTACATGTACATACTACCTCAACTAACCAGTGTCCCCACACATTGACTCTGTATCAGTACCCACCTGTATATAGTCTCGTTATTGTTATTTTACTGCTGCTCTTTAATTACTTTGATCTCTTATTCTTATCCATATTTTTTTTAAACTGCATGTTGGTTAGGGGCTCATAAGTAAGCCTTTCACTGTATTTCACTGTATATCTAGTAGTAGTAGTAGATCTAGTAGTAGTAGCATTATTAGCAGTAGTTGTAGATGTAGTAGTAGATCTTGTAGTAATAGTAGTAGATCTAGTAGTAGATCTAAAAGTAGCATCATTAGCAGTAGTTGTAGATGTAGTAGTAGATCTTGTAGTAGTAGTAGTATATATTGTAGTAGTAGTAGTAGTAGTAGCTCTAGTAGCAGTAGATCTAGTAGTAGTATATCTAGTAATAGTAGTAGTAAGAGATCTAGTAGAAGTCGAAGTAGTAGATCTAGTAGTAGTAGATCTAGTAGTAGTAGTAGATCTAGTAGTAGTAGTAGTAGATCTAGAGGTAGTATTAGGAGTAGTAACAGTAGTAGTAGATGTTGTAGTAGTAGTAGATTTAGTAGTAGTAGTAATAGGAGTATATCTAGTAGCAGTAGATCTAGTAGTAGTATATCTAGTAGTAGTAGATCTAGAGGTAGTATTAGGAGTAGTAACAGTAGTAGTAGATGTTGTAGTAGTAGTAGATTTAGTAGTAGTAGTAATAGGAGTATATCTAGTAGTAGTAGATCTAGAGGTAGTACTAGGAGTAGTAACAGTAGTAGTAGATGTTGTAGTAGTAGTAGATTTAGCAGTAGTAGTAATAGGATTATATCTAGTAGTAGTATATCTAGTAATAGTAATAAAGCACAGGATGCCCTGGGGGATAACTATTTTCTCAGACTGGTTCAGAGGCTCACACAGCCTGGAATACCCCAGACTGGCTGATTGGTATGCTGCCTGCACTTCATGAACACACTGGTGGTGAAGAGTTAAGCTCATCCTCTTGCTCTCTACAGTATGTGTGTCGGTGTCCTCTCTCTCTGCTTCTCTGTCAATCAGTCTCTCCCTTCCTCTCTCCCTGCTTCTCTCCCTGCTTCTCTCCCTGTCTGTCTGTCTGTCTGTCTGTCTGTCTGTCTGTCTGTCTGTCTGTCTGTCTGTCTGTCTGTCTGTCTGTCTGTCTGTCTGTCTGTCTGTCTGTCTCTCTGTCTCTCTGTCTCTCTGTCTCTTTCTTTCTGCCTGTCTCTCCCTCTCATTCTATCTAATTCTCTCTCCTCTCTCTCCCATGCATGTTGACAGATGCTGTGGCCTTGGTGTGTGTCCTTGACTAGACACATTCTCCTGACACTACCCCCTCTTCTGTGTTGCTGGTCCTCTCCTCCCATGTCCTGTTTGGTTAACAGTACATCCCTTGCTGAAGTATCTGTGACATTGTGGAGTCTCTGATGCAGTATGTACTTCTTGCAAGACCTCATAGACCTTAAAAAATGCTGTTTTTTACGTAACTTATTCCACTTGATGGTTAGAAAAACTGTGTCACAAGACACAGGCCTCCTAATTGTCCCTAGAATTTCTAAGCAAACAGCTGGAGGCAGGGCTTTCTCCTATAGAGCTCCATTTTTATGGAATGGTCTGCCTACCCATGTGAGAGACGCAAACTCGGTCTCAACCTTTAAGTCTTTACAGTGGGTCATCTGATTGAGTGTAGTCTGGCTCAGGAGTGTGATGTTGAACGGAAAGGCTCTGGAGCAACGAACCGCCCTTGCTGTCTCTGCCTGGCCGGTTCCCCTCTCTCCACTGGGATTCTCTGCCTCTAACCCTATTACAGGGGCTGAGTCACTGGCTTACTGGTGCTCTTTCATGCCGTCCCTAGGAGGGGTGCGTCACTTGAGTGGGTTGAGTCACTGACGTGATCTTCCTGTCTGGGTTGGCGTCCCCCATTGGGTTGTGCTGTGGCGGAGATCTTTGTGGGCTATACTCGGCCTTGTCTCAGGATGGTAAGTTGGTGGTTGAAGATATCCCTCTAGTGGTGTGGGGGCTGTGCTTTGGCAAAATGGGTGGGGTTATATCCTTCCTCTTTGGACCCTGTCTGGGGGTATCTTCGGATGGGGCCACAGTGTCTCCTGACCTCTCCTGTCTCAGCCTCCAGTATTTATGCTGCAGTAGTTTATGTGTCGGGGGGCTAGGGTCAGTTTGTTATATCTGGAGTACTTCTCCTGTCTTATCCGGTGTCGTGTGTGAATTTAAGTATGCTCTCTCTAATTCTCTCTTTCTCTCTTTCTCTCTCTCTCTCTGAGGACCTGAGCCCTAGGACCATGCCTCAGGACTACCTGGCATGATGACTCCTTGCTGTCCCCAGTCCACCTGGCCGTGCTGCTGCTCCAGTTTCAACTGTTCTGTTATAATCTCCACCCGGCACAGCCAGAAGAGGACTGGCCACCCCTCATAGCCTGGTTCCTCTCTAGGTTTCTTCCTAGGTTTTGGCCTTTCTAGGAAGTTTTTCCTAGCCAACGTGCTTCAACACCTGCATTGCTTGCTGTTTGGGGTTTTAGGCCGGGTTTCTGTACTGCACTTTGAGATATCAGCTGATGTACGAAGGGCTATATAAATACATTTGATTTGCACATACATTCCTTAATCTCATTTAATGTTCTGTCTTCAATTTAAATAATGACCTTTCTCTTACATGGAACCATCAATTACAGTCATTCAAACATACTGCAGGGTTTGTACAGACAGACATAGCTAGTGGACCTAGCCACATAGCTTATACAATGGGTCCAGTTTGTGACCCAGACTTCTTCCTCTGACTCTCTGCCAAATTATTCCACCAGCGAATGGCTGTTCTTTGATTTATCCCTGTGTGCTCTTCGTCTGGGTGCTGGAAAGGGCCCGGGGTGAGCTGTGCCATCATCATTAATACATGTCCTGAGTTTCTCTCTCACCTACTATGGTGCTTAGTAGTGGGCGGTTTACCACCTATGTCCTTTTAAAGTGAATGAAACGACTCAGTGACTAGTGGTTTGTCTTTATTTGTGAAGATGAATGAATGATTTTGAAGGGGTGATCGTAAGATCCATCTCTTACATTTATGATATTAGATTGTTTTTGTCCACCTTAAATCAATGTGGGTTCACTTTAGTGAGGCTGCTACACTCCAGAGTTTCTACATCTGCATATGCATTCTAATTTGTATGCATTCTAATTGAGTAAATCATACAACCCTTCAACCCTTCAACCTCTGTATGTACAGGTGTCATATGCCCAATGCAGCCATTTTTTATACCAATATCAAATCATTTCTGGGTAACAATTAAGTACCTTACTGTAATAGATTTCCATTAAAATGGGTAAAAATACAATTTTAGCAAAAAAACTATTTCTCAAGCAAAGATTTGGCTAGGATTGTCTGGGAGTGAAAACTAGCTGTTATTTGCCGAGAGGTTTTGAACTCTCTTTGTTATTGGTCTATTAACCAATTTACCGCATGGGGATGTCACCATGGAAAGCTGAAACTCCCACCAATGAAAACCTGCTGATGAGAAGGTTCTGTGTAGAATGTATATTCAACCAGCAACTATCAGGAAATAACACTGACAAGAAAAAAGTCACACTTTTACAGTGTTAGTTTCATCCGTTGTTGTACAATATGATATAAAACACAGGAAAACTGAATTTTAACTGCACTGGGCCATTAAAGACAGTATATTACAGTATATTACAGTATTCCCACCCTCCCCAAAGTTGAATATACACACATATGCTTTTTGGGGGATAAGAAGTCTTCAATTAATGAAATATTCTTAAATTCCTGAAAATTACAACACCCTGTCCTGTTGAGGATTTAGCAATGCTATGTTTTCCCTCAGTGTAATAAATCAAATAAAATACACTAAGAGTACAACACATTAAGAATACCTGCTCTTTCCATGACATAGACTGACCAGGTGAATCTACTTGAACACTATGATCCCTTATTGGTGTCACTTGTTAAATGTTCTTCAATCAGTGTAGATGAAGGGGAGGGTTAAAGAAGGATTTTATGCCTTGAGACTATGGAGACATGGATTGTGTATGTGTGCCATTCAGAGGGTGAATTGGCAAAACAAAAGATTTAAGTGCCTTTGAACAACAAGGTATGGTAGTAGGTGCCAGGTGCACTGTTTTGTGTCAAGAACTGCAACGCTGCTGGGTTTTTCACACTCAAAAGTTTCCTGTGTGTATCCAGCCAACTTGACACAACTGTGGGAAGCATTGGAGTCAACGTGGGCCAGCTTTCGACACCATGTAGAGTCCATGCCCTGAGAAATTGAGGCTGTTCAAAGGGCAAAATATTAGGTTGGTGTTCTTAATGTTTTTCACACTGTAGATTGCAAGTGACAAATAACTGCACATTTCTGCACTTAGAATGACCCCATATGGCTCCTGGGCTGGACAATTAGTCAGGGGACTTCTCTATCAGCAACCGGTTAATTACTGTACTCTGGAGGGGTTACAATTAATGTGTGTGTGCATGTGTTAATCTGGAAGTGTTGATTGATTATCTCCCCGTTGATTATCTCCCTGTCTAATGAACTCATTAGGACTCTGTTCCAACACCCTCCCCCTAAACGTATGTTTGTGACCTAGACTGACAGACACCTGCTAACAATGCTGCTGTGCTGTTAATGTTGCCATGAGAAAGGTCACCTTGAGAAGGCTATAGACCACATGCAGGTGCAATGCTTCCAGGTTCTATATATCTTATTGGTTGGTTGATTCTTTATTCTATCAGTTTCAATGTTGATTGTTGATTGCTTGTTCTATCTTTTCGGTTTCATTTTCAGCAAGAGTAAAATGATTACATTGTCATGCTTCTCACACCCTCATTGCCTAAAAATCTGTCCAACATGTATCTTATGGGAAAATGTGTCTCAAGCCAGGCTGATGCCCCTACCAAGCACTGTGGGGACAACATGACAAACAGGGTGACTGTCTGAGCCTCGAATCTCTCCTCCCTTGTCTCCCTCTAATCTCTCACCCCAAACCCCATCTTTCTCCCTCCTCTACACCTCTTCCTCCAATCTCTCTCCCATCTCTCGGGATCATAAATCCCCTTGCTGGGCCTGTCTGCTTGGGCTTTCTGCCTGTCAGGGACACCTGTCATCCCGAAGGCCATGGAGCCTGTCTCTGCCTGGGGCCTCATTGTCCTTTTATAGCCAATCACACTCCCAGAAGTGATGTTAACCATTAACCTACCAGCCAGCCTCCATACAGCCAGGAAACTGTGTGTCTCTGAATCTACAGTCCACGAGAGCAGTTATTATAGTTACAACAACCTTTTGTTTCTGTCCACGGTTGTTTGGTCGGTAGCGGGGGTTTGCTTTGCTCCAATGGTCTTCCTCGCTCCTATGGGGTAGAGGGTTTGTGTTACTGCTGTTTGTTTTGATGTGATGTATTGATTTTGAGTCTGACCCCTCCCTACCTGTCGGTAAAGAGCTAATGCCTCTCCATTAGGGTGAAGCACACACACAATTAAGGTTTGCTCTCATGTCTCTCTGTCATGTATTTTAGAGAAAAGCACAGCTTTTCATTGAGTCATAAGTTGAGCCATTTAGCCCTGTTTTGTTTTATGAGCCTTAGGTCACCAACATATGGTAAGCTTGTATAGTGAGTCCATTCTTCTTGTTGATGTCATCATCGTGATCATCATTATCATGAAGCCATTACTTCCGAATATACCTTCATTCAAGAAAAAAGAGACAGATTCATGATTTTCCACAAGAGTTTGTGGCTCTTTTTTTTGTAGGTTTTAATAGTAGGCTTTACATCAAATGTCCCATAGGAGGGAGAGGAGACATTGCACACAAATATCAGAAAAGCACTAAATAATACTTTCACTTGAAACTAACCGCTACATTAGATATGAGTTTGGAAAAGGAGAGGATGCAGAGATCACAAGACAATTTTATACCACACAGTTGCAGACAGACAGTATTAACAATCACCCAAAATAGAGGAAGATAGAGCAAGGAATACAGTACAGTAGTTGAGTGAGGAAAGATCAAGAAAGAGTGGTGTGTGGTCGGGCGGTCACTATAGTTTGTGGTAGAACAGCAGGATGGTCATGCTTATGATTAAAGTATCCGGTTGCAGTGCTGTACAGGACAACTGGATAAATGTGTTGCCATGGAGACCTGTTGTGGAGGCAGTAACTAGGTCCCAGGCCCTGGTTGGTTGACTGTAATATTTTGCCTATGTGACTTTTTACTTAACCAGTGACCGTTTGTTCTGAGTGGTGGACGGCTGTAGTATGTTGGTGGCCTCCCTATAGGCGTGGTCATGAAATCGTTTGGTTGATGTAGACGGTTGGTGTTTGAACATCTGTTTTCTATTGTTCTGTTCATGGCTTCGCATTTACAATTATCATCATTTGTCCTGGCTTTAAAAGTGTCTCGTTTTTTTGTCTTTCACACCCCAACTCATACCCAAAACAGTCACTCTCCCCCATGTTTTACTCTTCTCAAGGCGTATCTATACAGAGCTTTACCTGACTCGTAGGGATTTGGCAGAGGTGCTGCCATCTTGCAACCACAAATGGCATACTGACTGACCACTGCTTTATATAGACCTGTGGTAGGCCGAGGTATTACATATCCTCCTTGAGTAGCTAGGGCCATGGTCTATGATGAAGCAGATTTAAAGATCTTAAAATTGCCAACATAGTCAGAAGATAGGGCGTTTAGTTGAACTTTTCACTCCATGCCATTATGGCGTAGCTGGCAACACCTCAAGGAACAACCAACACTCTTAATGCATGTCTTCATTTCTATTAGCACAGCCTTCAGTTGTTGTTTTGGCAGATAAGAACAGATTTCCCCAATCCTTAAAAAGAGAAAAAAAGCGTATTACTCATGCATATTTCTTCCAACCATTCACCCTGCTACAAAGCTTTTTATAATTATAGTACAGTGTTTTAAAAAGAGAAAAAAATGTAAGGTTAGGAAAGTGTCTCACTTCACAAGCCTGAAGATATTCTAGCACATTCAAGCAGTCGCTAGGGCTCCATTTGTGGTTCTACACAAAATGCTGGGGAGGACTAGCTAAGTAAAACTCAACTACCCTGTGTACCTCACATCAACAGAGTTCAATAACGTGACTAACTGATGAATGAACGGACTGAGAGATCCACAGACCCCTCCCCGGGCTATTTTGTGGGTGCTGAAATCCGTCGTTTTTGTTAAAAACCTTTGTGACGTCGGAGCTCCAGTCCATCCACTCTCATCTCCGCTCAACTCCATTGATGTGAAGTACATCGTGGAGTTGAGTTTTACTTGGCTAGGGAGGACGGACTGAGCAGAAGTTTACAGTACACTACATAGAGTTCTATTTAAATCAATAGAAACCAATAAGCTATAAAGATCAAATCTGAACATAAGACATTATTTTAAAACAACGCGCTTTTGAAATTAAGTTTGGCCGATTATACACATACCTTTCATATTGTATATCTTTAAGAGACTAGATTACATTTTAAAAGTTAGCCAATAATAAATTAAATTAAATAACAACTCTTAAAACACTGAGATGAAATAACAAAATTCATGGCCCCCGAAGAAAAGGTTTGCATTAACTGATGTTAACAAAGACAAATCAACAATTGTTTGCTCGAACAGGATCACAAAGCCTGCAGCGTAATTCTAAATCAAGATAGTGTCAGAGTCATGGGCAAATCTTGACTAGAATTGTCTTGTTCTCTAAATAATTACAATGAATTAAGACAAACATGTGTAATGTTTCATAGGCCCCTCAGTGCAGTTGAAACTTCATCTTGCTCTATGTATTTACTCCATCAGTATCAAACTAAACTAACTCTACACAGAGATTATCTGACAGTTGGGGACGGACTCTTGTTAAATTGTGTTTTACGTTTTCTAATAATTCTTACATAGGCTATTTGTCCTCAGTGCATCAATCTGTTACATTCAATTCACTTCCTAAGGCAATAACTTAAACGTGTTTTCATCGATCCTTTGGTGTATGCAGCTGGGTTAAATCAATTTGATAGATGAGTTATATTTATAGACAGAGATATAATCAGTGGTTTGAGGCATTGTTTGATGACCTACAATCACACTCGGGGGAGTAACTGATTACATGGGAAATAACTGATTACATTACACGGGAAAAACTGTGACTGTAATCAGTTGTATTGTAATCGGATTACAGATACTTTTGAAAAACTAGATGACTACTAGTTGGATTACTTTTTCAATTCAGAAAGGATGCTTGCGAAAAATACATTGACACCTTTCTGTTTTCTCAATGACATTCAATTCAGCATTGAACAAAGGCGCAAGTTTAAGGTTGTTCCACCAGTGAGTGTGGCCACAAGTCAGAGATCAATAGGATGACACACCAAATGCGATTTGATGGATCCTTTGTGTCTTCTTCTAATGTGTCTAAAGGGGAAAGTCACCCAAAAGTAATCAGATTACATTACTGAGTTTGGGTAATCCAAAATGTGTGTTACTGATTACAATTTTAGACAGGTAACTAGTAACTGTAATGGATTACATTAAGAAAGTAACGGCATGTACCAGAATTGTACATATTTTGACGTGTAGTCCCAACCTTGAGGACAAATAGATTTCATCATAATATCTCAATAATTTTGTATTATTGACAGACCTTTTTTGTCCCCAGTATGAACAAGTATATTCTCATGAATTTTTCTATATTGTTTTGACTTGATAATTAATTGATAATTGGTGCTCATGGGAAATGTTGTTTTCTGAAGAAATCAATCTACGTCAAGAGCTCCAATTTATACAGTTGGAGCATTCTATGTTCTCATTTTATGTTCTCTATAGTGGTCAGATACAATTTTTCATTCCGTACAGGATATTGCTATGACATTTCCTTACTCAAAGTGCTCCACAAAGCTGATACTTGTGTCAGATACTTATTTTGGGTATTGTGGACTTCATTAAAACAATTATGTTTGCCATTGTTTTTTCAAACCAGAACATCATTTTAATGAAGGCTATGTATATTTCATTAATGTTGGCACACAGCCTTTGTTTAAATGACATGCGTTTACATTTACTCTATGTCTACGTCATCCCTCACCCCAACTCAAAGATACCACTAACAACATGATCCACTTGATCACTAGATCTCTCGGTTACTAGATCATTTGATCAGGAGAGTCCAGAGGGTTGTTCCAATCCAAATTACTACGACCCCTTCCCTCCATCAGAAGGTGCTCCCTAACAGAAACGTCTTGGAACGTCAATAGAGTGCACACTCCAGTGAAGGGAGAAGTTAAGGGAAGAAGAGAAGCATAATTTGGAATGGAACGAGGCCCAGGATCAGGTTCACAGCTCTATCTTGCAGGCGGGGAAGGACTCGTCCTGCATGACCACGGTGGAGCTGGAGGCCAGCACCATGATGTTCAGGTCCTGCTGCTTCTCATGGGTCTCCTGGTACCACTCCCTCATCACCTCTGAGTCATGAGTTGGGATCAGGGTCACCTGCCAACAAAGAAGTGTTAGGGTTTGCATACAATTTTTTTTCACAAAACTCTCAATGTATACTATTTAAGTCTTGTCTATGTTCTCTATGGCACCTCTCTCTCTGATACTATGGGATTATAACATGGTTATTCTGTTAAATTGACTGTCTCACTGTACCTGCATGTTGTTTCCCCACGTGGCTTTGCCCTCCAGCAGTGAGTTCAGGACAGCCTTGCTGGGCTCCTGGGCTGTCTGGTCATTGCCACTTGCTACATAGTAGGAAGACCTGACCCGTTTGAAGAACTCTGCATCCACATTCTTGGCGCTGCAGTGGTTTGGGATGTAAACCAAATCCATGTACATGGGAGGGCAGTTGGGTATGGGTATTGCAGTTGCTGCCTTTCCACTACCTGAACCTGAGACAGAGATGCAGCTTTGTTAGAAAATCTATGTACATAATGGATGAAAAACAATCAGAAACTAACCAACTCTTCCAGACTCATGACCAAGTAAGAAAATATATGAGTCTTACCTGATGTGGCACTTTTCACACCCCTGGATGCAGAGCTATTGGTTGCATTTTTGGCATCTTTCCCTTCTCCTACACTTTTCTTAGGAGAGGCCATTGCTTTTGAATCCTTTACTTTTGAAAGGCCAGTCTTTCTGACTGGCGAGGAGGACTTGGTCTTGGTGAGTTTCTTCTTCTTAGCTTTCTCAGCTCCCTCTGCCTTTGAGTCCTTGTCCTTAGTCTGGTTGTTGTCGTCAGCGGGGGGCTTGTCGGCCTCCGGATCCACCATGGTGACATCTGGGTGGGCTGGAGACGGAGCAGAGTCCCTGGGAGCCACGGGAGGAGGATCAGCATGTCTGTAAGTCAGGGTCCTGTCTGTTGGTAGTGTCTCAGAATCATCCTCAGAGTCTATGTTTGCGTCCGCAGTAATAGAGGGACACTCCTCTGTCCCAGGGGGAACATCCGAATCCGTCTGGGATGGGGCGGATTCACTGATGGAGGTTGGTGGGGTCTCTTCACATTGCTTAGCATGGAGTTTACTACCAGGGGGTGGAGGTCCTCCACCTGACATAGCCAGAGGCTTTTCCTCCTCCAGAGGGTTCTCCTCATTCATGAAGTACTCCAAAGGACTGGGATTGATGAAGGATGGGGACAGCTCTGTCTTAGGGTGGCGGTACTCACAAGAGGTCACAAGGCAAAGGTCAACATCTGTCCTGGACCCAGGAGAGGGGCTCTTCTGGGAGGAGTCTGGGTCCTTGGAACCACCTGCACACTTCTTATAGTCGGAGTGGTTGAAAGAGAGTGGTATGTAGGATGGGGAGGGAACCTTGGGGCTGACAGGGGATTTGGAATCTCCACCACATTTGAAGGGATTAGTCTCTGCTCCTAGCGACATATCTGTATTCTGAGTGAAGCGAGAATAGGAGGGGGAAGAGGGGGAAGACCCTTTCGGGGTGGCAGGGGATTTGTCCATCTGCTGGGCTAAGCCCGGTGACATTTCCCTCATCTGACAAGGCGTAGTTGTCGAGGGGGTGGACTGAGATGCGTCTGATGGGGACGCAGAAGTGGCGCGACCTGAGTCATTGTCTTTGAAAAGCATAGGCTTGTCTACAGTGGGTCTGTACTGCTCAGAGGATCTCAGATCATTCCCCTCTGAGGGGCTGTAGTCCACCTCTGTTGGTCCGTTCTCTGTGGCTCGCAGGCTGCCTGCAGAAGGGTGCTCTGGAGACTGTTTGCTGAAATCTAGAGCTAATGAGTGATCAGGGGACTCCTGGCCAAATGACATGGTGGAATGCTCTGGGGATTTAGGCTCCTGCACTGGTGTCCTTAATTTGGCTGTCTTTGGTGAGATGTCTGGAGATATTGACATGGGCCTGGGGCTCTCCCCCTTAGGAGAGACCTCTGCCTCCTGAAAAGGGGTTGGAGTCTGAACCACAGAGACAGATAGGGAGTCCTCCACCTCTGTTGATTGAGGGGAACCGGCTTCACCATGGAGAGCAGGGGAAACGTCATCTGTCATAGGCTCTGGGAATGAGCTGGTGGCCAGTGAGGCAGTGGAAGCCGAGGCGATGTGTGAAAAAGTGTCCTCTGCTACAGCCTCATCTACAGGGCTACCCGATTTATCAGACGTGGTTGCCTCCGAGATCGACATTTTACTCTCCTCTTTGAAACCTGCGAATGGGTTTGTGGATGAGAATGAGGTACTGTCGCTAGCCCCATTTTTCTTCTCATCTTGACTCGAGTACATTGTTGACATATGATCTAAATCAAAGTGTAACTTTCCTTCTACTACAGGCGGCGGGCTCTTGATTGGGAACAGCACCTTCTCTACAGTCGAGGTGTGGTCAGGAATTGGGTCGTCCATGGGGCTGACCCTGTTGGAATCTTCTTTATCACTTGTAACTTCTACAATTACAGGCCCATGGTCATTTGCAGGTGCTATAGAGCCAGCCTTCTCATCCACGGGAGACTGAAAGTAAGGGGTGTGACCAGAGGAATGAGGTGAGGTGGTACCTTCCAATGTCTTGTCATCTGGGCTAGTAGAAGACCCAGCTGCTGCCTTTGATGATCCTGAAAGTGTTGTGCACAGTTCAATTGGTGCCGCGAATCCAGATAAATATGAGTCAAAGGTTCCTTTGGGAGCTGAAGGGGAGCGGATGAGAGGTGAAGTAGTGGTGAGTATAGAGCTTGCTGAATCAAGACCAAATTTGTCGGACTTGAACCCTTCCTCTTTGTCCTCTTCCAGTGACGATGGTGGAGATATTGTGGATGCAGAAGCGTTGTAGTCCCTGCCTTCGGTGGCATCGCTCTTTGAATGGTCTGACTCTGGGCCGTCGTGTAGTGGAGACAGCCGCTTCCTCTCAAGGTCTCCTAACATTGTTCCTCCAAACCTGGCAAAGTCCTGAGAGGGAGAATCCTCTGTCTCATCGTTAGTAGTCTCGTCACTCATAATGTCCCTTGGAGTGGACATTTCGTCCATTGGAGTTGGCACACTGGAGATCTCAATAGTTGACTGGGTGTGGCCAGATGTAGCAGTGTATGCCTCGTCACGGTTCTCATCATCTGAGGCTGCTTCGTCATCAGAGCCAGCTGGAAGGGTCTCATCATGAATAGATGCAGACGGAGAGAGAGGCTCAGAAGTTTTGGGAGGGGGTGTCACCGACAGGCCCCACTTCTGTACTTCTCCTTCATTTCTGTTAAGATCTTTTCCACATTGGTCTGGCTCTGCGTCCTTGTCCTCAGAGTCCTCATCTTCACTGTCATCAGCATGTTTATGGTTGTCCATTTCCCTTCTCATTGGCTCATGGACCTCTTCTGTCTCTCCCTTCTCTTCATAATCTAGCCCAGTTCCTTCATCTTCAAACCTCTCACTGCCGCTGCCGCTCAACTTCCCTTTATGCTCTTGTTCCTCTGGAGTCTCCCCGCTTTCTCCTTCATGCTCAGTGGTTGTGATCCCCTCATCCAGAGACTCTGCTGCTTCAGGGGACTCCTTAGAGTGCATGAGGTCCTCTCTGTGGATCACCACCGGCTCTTCTTCCTGAAAAATCTCCTCTTCTTTGAGCTCTTCAAAGTCCTTAGTGAGGTCCTCTGGAGAAGACATCATGGCTCTATCTGTCTCAAGGACCTCTGCAGCACAAGTGGCAGTGGCTACCACTCCTGCTGTGACAGCTGCAGCTCCTGCAACAGCAGATTTAGCATCTGTGGCCTTGAGGTCCTTCTTGGTGACTTTCGGTTTTGGCTTGGACTTGGAAGGGCTTCCAAAGTCTTTCTTTATCATGTCATCTTTTTTCAGAGGTTTTGGTTTTGCTGCAAGTTTTTTCCCTTCGCCTAAAGCAGATGGAGTATTTTTTAAATCCTTGGATGGCTTCTTAATGTCTTTCTTTTGCTCCTTATTCTCTTCCTTCCTCACCTTCATGGGGGAATCCCTCCTGAAATCTCTGTCTTTCTTTAAAATGTCTTTCTTCACCTTCTGTTCCTTTTTGGGTGTTTCTTGCTTCTGTTCCGTTTTGGGTGTTTCTTCCTTTTTAGATGTTAGCTTATCATCTTTCTTCACTACTTCTTTCTTTACCTCCTTTTCATCATTTTTCTTTTCTACAGACTTCCTGGGTTCTTTTTTGATAATCTTCTCCTTAAGAGCTTTTGGTTTCATTTCAGCCTTCTTCTTTTCTGGAGTTTCGGTAGTTGGCTCTGCTTTCACCTTCACTTCTTTTTCCGGTGCCTTCGCTTTTTCTTTTTTCACCAAAGGTTTGTCTTTTTTCTCAAATTTGTTAGTCTTTTCTTGAGCCGATTCTGCATCTGTCTTTGCCTTCTCTGGAGCCTCCTCCTTTGACTCCTTTTTGAAACTTTTGCTTGGTGATGGCCTAGAGACTGACTTCAAGCTCTCCTTGCTGTCAGTTTTATGTTTCAGCTTTGCTTGCTTTAGAGCTGGTGCCAAGTTAGAAGATAGCTCCTTCTGGGTGACAACTGGCTGCTTCAAGAAGTCCAAGTGTTTTAGTTTTTCCAAACCTTCAAGAATGTGATACTGAGAGGCATTGCCTGGAAACAGGACACGTACTATCTTCTCTGAAGGGTTTGATGGGTGCCACACAATCAAGGAAGAGATTGAGGTCATATAAGAAATTGGGAGCTCAGATTCTTTTCCATTGGGCAGAATAACAGTGGCTTTGTCCTTCTCGCTGCCTGTCCACTGCTTCATAAAATGTTGCAGCTCCTTGCTGTTCTTCGACGGGTTCAGCACATACATCTCAAGCTTCCCCACACCCATCTTCTGAAACAGAATGATGGGTTCGATAGTGTTCCCGACCGGCCTCTGCAAAGGTTCGGGCCTCAGATTCAACTTGCTCAGGTAATGGAGTGTGTGTGCTGCCTCTTCAATGTTCCTCCTCACCCTGAAGTTGGGTTCAGCAGGGTTCCCCAGATTATCAGGGGTGTTCAAGAACACAACCCCAATGTCTGGGGATATGAGGTTCTTCAACCAGTCGCCAGTAGCTTGGGAACCCTGTGACTGCTCTTCCTCCAGCTCAGCCATCTTCCTCTGAAGCATACTGTTGATGCCTGGCAGGTTGTCGTCCCCGATGTGGGTCAGGAGGATGGAGTCTACCCGGTCTAGGTGTCTCACCAGCTTCCAGAAACAGGACTTGCGGTCGGAGCCCCCGTTGATGAGCATGTTGAACCCATTCACCGCAAAGAGGGCAGAGTCACCGTGGCCGCCGGGGAAAATGTAGCAGCATGGTTTTGAGAGCTTCAGGAAACCGCCAGAGGTCGGAGGCTCCAGCATGTCAAATGGTGATGGGATTTCTACTGACTCCGACAGGTATTCTGTGAACTCTGAGAGACCTTCCATCTCTGGGAGTATCAGTGGTGAATTGAGCTTCATGTTGATGAAGTCTTGTAGGTTGTGTTTGTCCAAGTTTGAGTTTTTCCAGTCACCCTGCTCAGGGCAATAGAGGGTTAGGCTTGCCTTGTTTGCTGGGCGAATAGTGCTAAGTAATTCACCAATCTGGGGATAAGAGAGAGAGAGAGAGAGATTTGGAGACATGGGATTAAAATCATGAGACTATGATCAAACAGAACATTTTCACAATTATGACAAATATTAGAGGAATTGTATTCAATCAGATGTAATCATGAGGTTTGCTCATTGGGAGGTCAGTAAACTTCAGCAGATCATGAATAGTACTGCAAACTGTAACATTATAATGAAACAGTAATTGCTTAGCGAACTATTTTCTCAATTTGACTCACCTCTTGGTCTGTGAATATATCTATGAAGTTGAAGAAAGAGAAGGAGCCAGACTGCAAAATCAGTGCTCCTGTGTTTTCAAAGCTTTGTCCTGAAAGCACCAGCAGCTTGTTTCTGGCTGTGTCTGAGATCATCTGACAAACCTATGCAGAAAAAAGGGCAAACATGTCAGAATGAAAGCCACATCTGTATCATTGGAGTTTCCGTGCAATTGTGGCATGAATTTATTTTGCAATCACAGTCCGTATTGCTCAGTTGGTAGTGCATGGAGCTTTCAACGCCAGGGTTGTGGGTTCGATTCCCACGGGGGACCAGTATGATGTGTGCACTCTACTGTAAGTCACTCTGGATAAGAGTGTCTGCTAAATGACAAAATAATAATAATAGCTAATATGAAACATTTAATGAAACGTTTATGCTCAGAGACAAGCTTTGTGAGCTTGGAAAATGTTGTCAGCTGTAAAAATAGGAACGTCTGATGCAACGGTAAATGTTGTACTTTATGTCTGTAATCCTTGTAGTCCATTTCAAAGTCAATTTGTCATGTCAATGTCCACTTAGGCTTTTACTGCCAACAATCTTGATTAGAAATATCACCCATTTCACTTCAATCAAATCCATTAGATAATTAGGGCACTCGCTCTCGCTCGCTCTCTTTCTTTCGCTCTCTCTCTCTAGTGCCCAGCCTTTTATCCTCTTCACAGGCATGGACTGTTCCAGAATGCTAGACAGGGTCAAACCTGCAGTACTGTGAGATATTATTAATGCACAGATTGCAGACACCGCCAGGCAGGAAGGGAAGCTGGAAGAGTGAAAGAAAGGATTGACAGATCTACCCTTGTGTAACAGCCTTCTGTTTCTTTTTTCAATTTTGAACCTTCTAGTAATTTATAGTGAATTCACTTAGTAAAATGCTGCACTACTAAGTAAATATATATAGGGACAAAACAGTAACCTAGAATCCAAATTGAATAGAATTAATCTTTCGCTCATGTTTCACTATTCGGTCAGTATTTAGATTAGATTCCAGGCCAGAATCTGAGAAACTATCTGTTGGTTGAGTAAACCAAGGCAGTATTCTTCGTCCCCAGAGCTTCTTATTGTGATGGTTCTATTCTAGTCCACATAGCAGAGTAGCAGAAAACAAAGGACTGGGTAGGATAATTGGCCAATTAAGCGTGCCAAGCAGTCATCCATTTCAAGTTGCAGTTGCTTTGAAATGTGTTTATGTCTATGAAGATGTCTTCTATGTATGGGAGTCAAGAGTATGTTTGTGTACACATTCTTGCAGTGTGAGAGAAGGAGGTAAGTTGAGAGGAACAAACAGATCAAGAGTAGAAATGTCTCCATAAAGGAGTATAGAAAATATCAATGAGACCATACAGTACCATTCCATCTATCCAAGGTTGTGTTCAGTAAAGGGAATATGTTTTGAAGAGCTTTGAAACGTTTTGAAACAGTGAGGTGCTAACCTGAGCTCGTTCAATAAGAACATATTTGATTTGGTTCTTTTGCAAAGCCTTTTGCTAAAATGTGCCCTACTGAACGTAACCCAGGTGTGTTTGAATGGAATGTACTTACCTCAGTGCTGACAGCTTCATCTGAGGGGTTGATAAGCACTACTGTCTCGAGAACGCTGCTTTTGTGGTGAAGAATTCTCTGCCCTGAAAACAACACAGCGATACAGAACAACTAAATCAATGTGTGTTATGGGGGAAAAACGATCAACACAATGTCTAGATCAATCTAAAATGAAATGCTTTAATTATTTCTGCTTGTTTGATTTTTCTGATTATGGGTGCTTGTAAAAGCATGTTTTAAAGGGATAGTTCAGGATTTTGGCTATGAGGCCCTTTATCTACTTCCCCAGAGTCAGATGAAGTAGTGGATACCAACATATATACACTACATGTCAAAGGTTTTAGGACACCTACTCATTCAAGAGTTTCTTTATTTTAACTTTTTTTCTACATTGTAGAATAATAGTGAAGATGTCAAACCTATGAAATAACACATATGGAATCATGTAGTAACCAATACTTGAGATTATTCAAAGTGGTCGCGGTCGATTGCTGCAAACAAACCACTACTAATGGACACCAATAAGAAGAGACTTGATTGGGCCAAGAAACACGAGCAATGGACATTAGACCGGTGTAAATCTGTCCTTTGGTCTGATGAGTCCAAATCTGAGATTTTTGATTCCAACTGCCGTGTCTTTATGAGATGCAGTGTGGGTGAACGGATGATCTCTGCATGTGTCGTTCCCACTGTGAAGCATGGAGGAGGATGTGTTATGGTGTGGGGGTGCTTTTCTGGTGCCACTGTCGGTGATTTATTTAGAATTCAAGGCACACAACGAGCATGGCTACCACAGTATTCTGCAGCGATACGCCATCCCATCTGGTTTAGGCTTAGTGAGAATATAATTTGTTTTTCAACAGGACAATGACCCATAACACCATGCTGTGTAAGGGCTATTTTACCAAGAAGGAGAGTGATGGAGTGCTGCATCAGATGACCTGGCCTCCACAATCCCCCAACCTCAACCCAATTGAGATGGTTTGGGGTGAGTCGGACCGCAGAGTGAAGGAAAAGCAGACAACAAGTGCTCAGCATACGTGGGAATTCCTTCAAGACTGTTGGAAAAACATTCCAGGTGAAGCTGGTTGAGAGAATGCCAAGAGTGTGCAAAGCTGGCATCAAGGCAAAATGTGGCTATTTGAAGAATCTCAAATATATTTCGATTTGTTTAACACTTTTTTGGTTACTACATGATTCCATATGTGTTATTTCATAGTTTTGATGTCTTCACTATTATTCTACAAAGTAGAAAATAGTAAAAATAAAGAAAAACCCTTGAATGAGTAGGTGTTCTAAAACTTTTGACCAGTAGTGTATATTTTTTTTAAGTTGTATTATCACATTCACTGGATTGGTGTAGTGAAATTTTAGGGTAGTAGTGCAGCCATAGTAGTACGGTGCCCATGGAGAAAATTAGGGTTAAGTGCCTTGCTCAAGGACACATTGACAGATTTTTCAACTTGTCAGCTCCGATATGTACGTGCAGTTTGAAGGAAGTTGATAACTAGTGTTAGCGAAATTGCTAACTGGCGTTAGTGCAACAACTGGAAGTCTATGGGAACAGCTAGCATGCTGTTCCTGTAGACTTCCAGTCATTGCACTAAGCTAGTTAGCATTCGCTTGCAAAACTACTAAACTTACTTCATACTGGATGCAGATACATCAAAATGGTATCCACAAGTTTATCTGACTCTGGGGAAGTAGATAAAAGGCCTCACTGCCAAAATCCCAAACTTAATATGGCCCTATTAAGCAGAGGCTACAGTTGCAGCAGATAAGTATTACTCACTTGTCAATGATGCACACAGACAATTACCCCCCTTACCCTGTCACCAACCACCCACCCCAGCCACTCCCAAGTCAACCAGGGAATCAGTGAGAAGGAACCGTCTCTTTGTACTCTCTTAGTTTCAGTTTTATCTAACAACTCCAGTCTCTCTCGTTCTCCCAGAAATGCAGGCCATGGAAGAACTGGGACATTTTCAGCTTCCAGGAATTGTGTACAGATCCCTGGCAACAGCTCTGGTGGACACGCTCCCTCAAAACTTGAGACATCTGTTGCATTTTGTTGTGTGACAAAACTGCACATTTTAAAGTGGCCTTTTATTGTCCCCAGCACAAGGTGCATCTGTGTAATGATCATGCTGTTGCTCACTAACAGGGATGTAAACAAATGTGTGCACACAATGTAAGCAAAGAAAGCTTTTTGTGCGTATGGACAATTTCTGGGATCTTTTATGTCAGCTCATGAAACATGGGACCAACACTTTACATGTTGCGTTTATATTTTTGTTCAGTGTACGTTGAATAGACGTTGAACTGGCGTATGTGCCCAATGGTAATCTTTCAGCAGCTTGCTTTATCTTAATCCTTTCCTTCACCATTATTATATCTTAAGAACCAACTGGGTAACCCTTCAACATGTAAATGCAGTAATTCAGTGTTCTTTAGCCAGATCTGATAATAGTCCTGATAAAATGGGACCTGTACTTCCTGATAACTACCCAATCAAGAGCAAGAAGTGAATATAACAAGAGCAGCATGGGAATATAACATCAATACAAAACTGTCACGTTGTCTATATTCCATTTGATTGGATGTTTCTGCCCTTTGTCTGTGCTCCTCTGGTCCAGGTGGCACCAACACACTTGAGAGTGCAACCACAGACTCATCACTCACCTACAGTAGTTGAGATTCCTTCCTTTAATCACCTGAGTGACATCCCAATCCATCTTTCTCTCGGTTTCCTTATCCTCTCTCCTTTTCACTCATTGTGGCTATACTGCTACATGAGTTAACTGAAGAGCCTGGTCTTTGTTCCTCATAATTTACAAAAACTGAGCTTGATTCTATCACAGATCGTAACATGATAACCCTCGTAAAAGCTTAAGTTCTATCGCTATGGCAAAACCAGCCCAAGGTTTGTAACACTAACAGCCGGATTCCAACAGAACAGAAATAATGGAAATACAGTGCATGCTCAGTTGGAGGTTGAGGGCTGGGTCGGGGAATCTGCTGCTCTGTTGGTATATTGAAAGAATACAAGTGTCATGTGATTATCTCAGAGAGAGAGTCTGGTCTCTCGGGTTCCGTACTGCAGTTGGTTCTGGCTGCAGGGCCGATTCATCCGTACATATTTCCTATTCTATATAGATCTACCTCCTCATCACACAGCTGTACCCATTAACCCTCCTGCTATTGCTTCTCCCTGAGGAGTGTCCCCCACTGTGGAGGAAGTGCTCTATTCACTGCCGCTAACGCTAGACTGGCTCCAACATCATGATTGGCCTAACATATCAGAGGAATAGATTCAGCGAGATGGTAATGTTTCTCTTTTTAGTTGGATATCCTGTCTTCAACTGCCAAGGATTAGGCACTATAATTTAGAAAAGGAGGAATATGTTGCGCAGACGCATCTCCTAGGGCTCTATTCAATCTGGATCGCTGAGGCGTTACACATTTCCAAATAGAAATGTAAAGGTCATTTCTATGCGTTTACCGCGACTGCAGTCTCCGCTAAAGTGGTAACATTGCCTTTAAATTTAAATTGCGCTGTAAAGCTGAACTTCCGCAATGCTGAATAGAGCCCCTAGTCTAATACTTATAGAGCCCCTAGTCTAATACCTATAGAGCCCTTAGTCTAATACCTATAGAGCCCCTAGTCTAATACCTATAGAGCCCCTAGTCTAATACTTATAGAGCCCCTAGTCTAATACCTATAGAGCCCCTAGTCTAATACCTATAGAGCCCCTAGTCTAATACTTATAGAGCCCCTAGTCTAATACTTATAGAGCCCCTAGTCTAATACTTATAGAGCCCCTAGTCTAATACCTATAGAGCCCCTAGTCTAATACCTATAGAGCCCCTAGTCTAATACCTATAGAGCCCCTAGTCTAATACTTATAGAGCCCCTAGTCTAATACTTATAGAGCCCCTAGTCTAATACCTATAGAGCCCCTAGTCTAATACCTATAGAGCCCCTAGTCTAATACCTATAGAGCCCCTAGTCTAATACCTATAGAGCCCCTAGTCTAATACCTATAGAGCCCCTAGTCTAATACCTATAGAGCCCCTAGTCTAATACTTATAGAGCCCCTAGTCTAATACCTATAGAGCCCCTAGTCTAATACCTATAGAGCCCCTAGTCTAATACCTATAGAGCCCTAGTCTAATACCTATAGAGCCCCTAGTCTAATACTTATAGAGCCCTAGTCTAATACCTATAGAGCCCCTAGTCTAATACCTATAGAGCCCCTAGTCTAATACCTATAGAGCCCCTAGTATAATACCTATAGAGCCCCTAGTCTAATACCTATAGAGCAGGGGTGTCAAAGTCAAATGGACGGAGGGCCAAATAAAAAAATCAGCTACAAGACGAGGGCCTGACTGTTCGAATGTTCATTGAAAAATTTTTAAATGACGCATATAGTCTAGTGAACCTAATTGAACCTACTGAAAACCTAACAAATATATTACAATATGATCAGATAAATAAAGCAATATTTTCTTATGGCTCTGTCAGTAATCTTTAATTTTCAACAGACACAAAAGACAAATTTCCTTTATATAAATATCCCCATAACATGAACATTAAATGAAAGAAACCGGTATTCAAGGCACCATCAGTAGACTATATTTTCTATTTTAGCAAAAGTGGGCTAAATTTACTTCAAAGAAAAAACAATAATAGCAATTTTCTATCATCCACTCAACTGAAATATTTTAAAATATAATTGGATTGAAATACAAAAAATAAAGTGCAAAAATCTATTAATCAAAAACAACACTTTGTTTAAGGAGAAGTAACATGCAGTGAAAACAAATATTAAATTTTAACTTTTAAACTTGAACTGAGTAAAAACTCTAAATATGTGATTGCACAGTAATGTTCACTTGTTTGAGGTTGAGGTGATACTTGGTGGTGTCCCATCTTTTCCACAAGTTCATCAATGTTCGGGGTAAGGCTCTGAGCTGAAGAAATCCTCAGAATTGAGTGGAGGTGTTCAGCAGTAAGTCGACTTCTGTGTGATGTTTTGTTCAGGTTCATCAAAGAAAACAGTTGTTCACACAGGTATGTGCTGCCAAACATAGACAACGTTTGAGCAGCCTGGATGCGCAGCTGGGGCATTGTGCCGGGGAGGAAACGGGCGAACTCCGCAGCACCCACTGCCGCATATTTTGCCCTCAGTGCATCATTGCATTGGAGGTCAATCAACTCCATTTGGAGGTTTGGTGGTGAGCTTTCCACGTCAACAGCAAATGGGTTGCGAGCAGTTCCAACCTGCTTTTTTGTGCTTCAAAGTCAGCAAATCGTAGGCGTCGAAAGTCAGCGGCAAGCATACCTATTTTATCAGCCAACTGTGTGCTCGGGAACGCACTGGTAGAGAGCTTCTCTTTCATGGTCTGGCAGCTGGGAAAGTGGCTCAAATTTTCTTTCCGCATCTGCGTCTCCCACAGAGTCAGTTTGGTTTTAAATGCCTTCACTGTACTGTACATATCAGAGATGACACGATCCCGACCCTGCAGCTGCAAGTTTATTGCATTCAGATGACTCGTAATGTCACACAGAAAAGCCATTTCACACAGAAACATTTCGTCTCGGAGTTGTGTTGTGTCTTTCCCTTTGCTGTCCAAGAACAGACAAATCTCCTCACGGCTCGAAACATCTTTGAAGCACCTTTCCCTGGCTTAGCCATCGCACCTCTGTGTGATAAGGCAAATCACCATGCTCCGTTTCTAACTCCGTCAGAAATGCCTTGAACTGGCGGTGATTCAAACCTTTGGCTCTGATAAAGTTAACTGTGCGCGTGATGATGCTCATTACATGCTCCATTTTCAAGGCTTTACCGCACAACGCTTCCTGGTGTATGATACAATGATAAGCTGTCAGCTCACCTGTCGCGTTTTCCTCTTGCATCTTTTCCCGTATCTTCGCCACCAGTCCGCTCCTGTGTCCACACATCGCAGGTGCTCCGTCGGTTGTCAAACCCACGAGTTTTCCCAAGGCAGCTCCATCTCATTTACACATCTTGACACCTCTTCATACAAATCATGCCCCGTAGTTGTGCCATGCATAGGACGTAAAGCCAAAAACTCCTCTGTCACGCTTAGGTTGAGTCCACTCCGCGGATGAAAATTGACAACTGGGCAATGTCAGAAATGTCGGTGCTCTCATCCACAGCCAAGGAATATGCAATAAAATCTTTTCCCTTTTTCACAAGCTGCTCTTTTAGATTGATGGACAACTGGTCTACTCTCTCGGCAATGGTGTTTCTGCTCAGACTCACATTTAAAAAGAGTTGCCTTTTTTTCTGGGCAAACTTCGTCACAAACTTTAATCATGCAGTTTTTGATGAAATCCCCCTCCGTAAATGGCCGGGCTGATTTAGCGATCTCTTCTGCCAAAATAAAACTGGCCTTGACAGCAGCCTGGCCTTGTGATTTGGCTTTTTTGAACAGAGCCTGTCGAGATTTGAGGCCTCGTTTTAATTCCTCTGCCTTTTGTAGCCTTTGTTCCATGTCCATATTCTTGTTTTTGTCCGCGTGTTTCGTTTCATAATGTCGTCTCAGATTATACTCTTTCAGTACCGCCACACTTTCTCCACACAGAAGACACACAGGTTTTCCAGCTACCTTCGTGAACATATACTCCGACTCCCACCTTGTTTGAAACCCCGGTTCTCAGTATCCACCTTCCGTTTTGCCATTTTTGATGGGTATCTGAAAGTTAATTTTACTGTGATGCTGACGACTGCTGTGCCAATAAATATTGAAATGAAGCAGCCTACTGCTCGGTGCGTCACCTTTGCATTGTGGGAAATGTAGTATTGGTGCGTGTAAAAGATCTGCGGGCTGCCGGCTTGCTGCGGGCCGGTTCTAATAATAAATCAAGATCATCCCAGGGGCCGTAAAAAACCTTCTTGCGGGCCGGATGTGGCCCGCGGGCCTTGACTCTGACATATGTGCTATAGAGCCTCTAGTCTAATACCTATAGAGCCCCTAGTCTAATACCTATAGAGCCCCTAGTCTAATACCTATAGAGCCCCTAGTCTAATACCCATAGAGCCCCTAGTCTAATACCTATATAGCCCCTAGTCTAATACCTATAGAGCCCCTAGTCTAATACCTATAGAGCCCCTAGTCTAATACCTATAGAGCCCCTGGTCTAATACCTATAGAGCCCCTAGTCTAATACCTATAGAGCCCCTAGTCTAATACCTATAGAGACCCTAGTCTAATACCTATAGAGCCCCTAGTCTAATACCTATAGAGCCCCTAGTCTAATACCTATAGAGCCCCTAGTCTAATACCTATAGACCTAGTCTAATACCCCCTAGTCTAATACCTATAGAGCCCCTAGTCTAATACCTATAGAGCCCCTAGTCTAATACCTATAGAGCCCCTAGTCTAATACATATAGAGCCCCTAGTCTAATACTTATAGAGCCCCTAGTTTAATACTTATAGAGCCCCTAGTCTAATACCTATAGAGCCCTAGTCTAATACCTATAGAGCCCCTAGTCTAATACCTATAGAGCCCCTAGTCTAATACCTAGATAGACCTATAGAGCCCTAGTCTAATACCTATAGAGCCCCTAGTCTAATACCTATAGAGCCCTAGTCTAATACCTATAGAGCCCTAGTCTAATACCTATAGAGCCCCTAGTCTAATACCTATAGAGCCCTAGTCTAATACCTATAGAGCCCTAGTCTAATACTTATAGAGCCCCTAGTTTAATACTTATAGAGCCCTAGTCTAATACCTATAGAGCCCCTAGTCTAATACCTATAGAGCCCCTAGTCTAATACCTATAGAGCCCCTAGTCTAATACCTATAGAGCCCCTAGTCTAATACCTATAGAGCCCTAGTCTAGAGCCCCTAGTCTAATACCTATAGAGAGTCTAATACCCCCTAGTCTAATACCTATAGAGTCTAATACCTATAGAGCCCCCTAGTCTAATACCTATAGAGCCCCTAGTCTAATACCTATAGAGCCCCTAGTCTAATACTATAGAGCCCTAGTCTAATACCTATAGAGCCCTAGTCTAATACCTATAGAGCCCCTAGTCTAATACCTATAGAGAGCCCTAGTCTAATACCTATAGAGCCCCTAGTATAATACCTATAGAGCCCCTAGTCTAATACTTATAGAGCCCCTAGCCTATAGAGCCCTAGTCTAATACCTATAGAGCCCTAGTCTAATACCTATAGAGCCCCTAGTCTAATACCTATAGAGCCCCCCTATAGAGTCTAATACCTATAGAGCCCTAGTCTAATACCTATAGAGCCCTAGTCTAATACCTATAGAGCCCCTAGTCTAATAGAGCCCCTAGTCTAATACCTATAGAGCCCCTAGTCTAATACCTATAGAGCCCCTAGTCTAATACCTATAGAGCCCCTAGTCTAATACTTATAGAGCCCCTAGTCTAATACCTATAGAGCCCCTAGTCTAATACCTATATAGCCCCTAGTCTAATACCTATAGAGCCCCTAGTCTAATACCTATAGAGCCCCTAGTCTAATACCTATAGAGCCCCTAGTCTAATACTTATAGAGCCCCTAGTCTAATACCTATAGAGCCCCTAGTCTAATACTTATAGAGAGCCCCTGGTCTAATACCTATAGAGAGTCCTATAGAGCCCTAGTCTAATACCTATAGAGCCCCTAGTCTAATACCTATAGAGCCCCTAGTCTAATACCTATAGAGCCCCTAGTCTAATACTTATAGAGCCCCCCCTAGAGTCTAATACTTATAGATAGTCTAATACTTATAGAGCCCCTAGTCTAATACCTATAGAGCCCCTAGTCTAATACCTATAGAGCCCCTAGTCTAATACTTATAGAGCCCCTAGTCTAATACCTATAGAGCCCCTAGTCTAATACCTATGAGCCCCTAGTCTAGTCATTTATGGTGGAAATGTTATGTCATGTATGGGTGGTTCTTGTATTGGATAGCTCCCTATAGGGTCTACAGCTTTAGCTACTGACACTCAGACTGCTGTTGGAAATCCACAGTGCTTATCATTATTATTCCAGGGAGAGATATGTGATTTTAATATTGTGGAACAAGTTCAGTTCAAGTTCAAAATAAACTGGTGTGTCTTTAACGCTGTACTGTACCTCTTAGTGCATTTCAAAGCTGGAGCTAATACTGTATTCACTTGCTGTGTATTCATTTGTTTTCTAAGGCTGGCGTAACAGCATCAGATATATTACTTTAAACCCCCAGGGAGAATGTTTCAAACCCAGCAGAACCGGCACCCTATAACTAGAGCCTCAGGATTTCTGTATGAGAATACTAAGTGACTGAGGGAAACAACCTTTAGCTTGTCCGTAATTATCTCCATACACAAACTACACAAACAGGCTATTTCTCTACCTGCCCCTGTTGTATTAGCAGGCTGAAGCTAATGGAAGGGAAAAGTAGGTGTTTTGTCCCCTTTTTCTGGTTCTCTATGTAGAGTGTAAAGTGTTTTGGTTATTGCCCTACTTGACTTTTCTACAGAGAACATGGGGAACTACCCCAAAACAAAATCCTTAAACTAAGCTACAAGGAGTATTAGGCCACAGTCGTAGCAAGTATTCTTCTATAAACACAACTAACATGGCCATTCCCCTTTTGGAAAATTATGTCAAAAGAAAGAGAAAATGAAAAAGGAAGGGCCACTGAAGCTAGATTGACCCCTAACCTTTACAGTGGCTCTGTCGATAAAGGTCCCTCTCTGCTCCCCTCCTCCACCCCCTCCAAACCCTCCACTGCCCTCTCAGTGGGAGGGGAGGTAATGTGACACGCATCACTGCACATTATTATTATGACTGAGCAGAAAAATTGTCCAGCTAGCTACGTACTAGCTAGTTGTCCAATCACTAAGCCACTAGGCAAGGGAGTTCCTTTAAAATAACAGATGAAATAAGAGAAAATATTCTCCATTGTGTAAGAAAAATCTTGGAACGCAAGTACGATCAATCTGCTCTTCAGCTGAGGTCCTATTTCTCTTTAGATCTTTACTGTCTGTCTTCGTATCCATCCATCCCCCGTCGATCTGTCACCTCATCTTTCTTTCAACTGAATCCAGAGGTCCCTTGACATTTCACAGTCCCTAGGCACCATTTCCAATGGCTCGACCTCATCCCCCCTCTCCTCTCTAAACCAGACACTGTTTAGGCTATTTTGCTGAAAAGGCAGACAGAAGAAAAAATGACTACAGTAGACTGATTTAGCAAATGTAACAGTGCCTGGTACGGCTGTTGGTCCACAATAATGACACTGTCCAACTTGTACTGAACTCAAAATAGAAGTGCAAAGTGTTGCCACAAAACAACTAGTCTATTCAATCCATTCTCATATTTGAGAGAAGGACACAATTGCAGATTATTAATAGCCATGGCAACTGCAACAACTCAGTTTACAGCTAGGACGGCTGAAGATAGTTGGTGATCTAATCTATTGCATGCATTAATAATGACAATAGATGTATTTTATATAGCACTCTTCATTACAAGTAGAATCTCAAAGTCACTTTAAAAACAAAATAAACAAAAATCTATTCAACAAAACACATTTAGGGATCTGGCCATTCTTGGGCGATGGTCTTCCACAGATGTAGATGATAGACAGTTCAGAGACATAGTATCTTGAGAGGAGGGAGCACAGATGGTACAGCCAGACAGAGAGGTAGAGACATCTGACAGACAGAGAGGTAGAGACATCTGACAGACAGAGAGGTAGAGACATCTGACAGACAGAGAGGTAGAGACATCTGACAGACAGAGAGGTAGAGACATCTGACAGACAGAGAGGTAGAGACATCTGACAGACAGAGAGGTAGAGACATCTGACAGACAGAGAGGTAGAGACATCTGACAGACAGGGAGGTAGAGACATCTGACAGACAGAGAGGTAGAGACATCTGACAGACAGAGAGGTAGAGACATCTGACAGAGGTAGAGACATCTGACAGACAGAGAGGTAGAGACATCTGACAGACAGAGAGGTAGAGACATCTGACAGACAGGGAGGTAGAGACATCTGACAGACAGAGAGGTAGAGACATCTGACAGACAGAGGTAGAGGCATGTGACAGACAGAGAGGTAGAGACATCTGACAGACAGAGAGGTAGAGACATCTGACAGACAGGGAGGTAGAGACATCTGACAGACAGAGAGGTAGAGACATCTGACAGACAGAGAGGTAGAGACATCAGACAGACAGAGAGGTAGAGACATCAGACAGACAGAGAGGTAGAGACATCTGACAGACAGAGAGGTAGAGACATCTGACAGACAGAGGTAGAGACATCTGACAGACAGAGAGGTAGAGACATCTGACAGACAGAGAGGTAGAGACATCTGACAGACAGAGAGGTAGAGACATCTGACAGACAGAGAGGTAGAGACATCTGACAGACAGAGAGGTAGAGACATCTGACAGACAGGGAGGTAGAGACATCTGACAAACAGGCCACAGAGCTCTTCATCTGGCACCTCATGGTCTTCTATAGTTACAGCTCCTCCTCCTCCTCCTCCTCCGTAGATAAGTTGGATTGTCAACTGAAATGAAGCTCCCACCTGGGTGATGCTTCGGCGAGTGTAAAAGCGCCAGTAAAACCACCACACCTCATTAGTTATAAAGCTACATGTCAAGCGACTTGAAGTGTGATAAATAAATTAGTAATAAAACAAAGAATGTTGTTGATTATTGCATTATCTAGATATATAGATCATCTTTAAAGTTCTCCACAAATGGGCTCATGCTTCATGTTCTCATATACATTACAGTACATCCATGACAATCTGATCTGAAGGAAATTAAAGCATGACAAACTGATCTGACTTTTTAATTAATATTGATTGGAATCTGCCATGTTGTCTTTCTGTATCACATCCCAGAAGGGAAGAAGGGTTGATAGATTGAGTGTTGAGCGAGAAGTGACTTCTTCATTCTCCAGTTGTTCTTAAGTCAGCTCTGCTGTCTGCAGCAAAGACTGAGAACAGGAATGGAAACTTACAGTATCATAGAGCCATCTGCTGTTTGCATAGCTAACTCCCTGTGTGGCAGTGGGGCTCTCCTCCCTCCATCCCTCTGCTTTCCCTCCCTCCATCCTTCTCCTTTCTCGCCATCCTCCTTTCTCCA
The DNA here is from genome assembly GCF_034236695.1 of Oncorhynchus nerka. Taxonomy (NCBI): domain Eukaryota; kingdom Metazoa; phylum Chordata; class Actinopteri; order Salmoniformes; family Salmonidae; genus Oncorhynchus; species Oncorhynchus nerka. Next base: position 22,669,712 of record NC_088399.1, read on the forward strand.
ATTCCCTGTCCCTCCTTCCTCTAACGGGTCTGTGCCAGCTGACACAATTTGATGGAAGGCAGATCATCTATCGAGCAGACAGGTAATTGCATTCTCCCTCTCTCCCTCTGTTGAGGACCAATCATGCTTCATGCGAGAAAAAACAACTAGTGACATCCATGTTCTCCAGATGTCTGTTTATGCAGGATGAAATTGTTTTCATTAACTGTGTGTAATAGCACTATTAGTAGGTAGGCGTTTTATGTTTTCAAAGCTTAACATTAGCACAGGTGCATTTGCTTAAATGGTGTGTTAATTTGATCTATTGGTGAAGCAGGGTTAAAACCAGACCAATGAAGGCAGTTTAAAAGCATACCAGCATACCACATTTTCTACACGAAAAACACTATCATTTATACAGTATGCAAAATGCTAGACATTCCTCGTCATTTTTCTGTTGGGAGCTTATTATCTCGATTATCTTTAATTACATACACATATACATACACAATAGCATACACATATCCTGTAACGGTTCTCATGTGGTGAAGGAGAGTCGGACCAAAATGCAGCGTGTAGATTGCGATCCATGTTTATTCAACAAACGTAACACAAATCTATATTAAACACTACAAAACAATAAACGTAACAAAAACCGAAACAGCCTAATACTGGTGCACATACACACAGACCAAGGACATCAAGACACTAAGGACAATCACCCACGACAAACTCAAAGAATATGGCTGCCTAAATATGGTTCCCAATCAGAGACAACAATAAACACCTGCCTCTGATTGAGAACCACTCCAGACAGCCATAGACTTTGCTAGATCACCCCACTAGCTACAATCCCAATATATACACACCACATACAAAAACCCATGCCACACCCTGGCCTGACCCAATACATGAAGATAAACACAAAATACTTTGACCAGGGCGTGACATATCCTAACTCCTTGTCACTATATTATTAGACTATCAAAACTTATACTGAAACACAGGGAAAATCGACATCTCTTGTCTATTCATTTTTTACTGTCTACTCCAGTGAGAGAGAGAAAGGTTAGAGGGTGCCGAGTCAGGCATAGGAGAAAAGCCGATGAATGAGGGAGACAAACATGTAAAAAGGCGATGGAGGGAGAGACAGACAGAGACAGGAATAGACAAGAATGGAAGGAGGGGAAGTAGAAAATGAGATTCATAGAGAGAGAGAGAGAAAGAGAGAGAGAGAGATAATGCACCCATCCTCTGTCTAGGATTGACAGCCTTGCAGGCATCAGACAGACAGAATTATCTCTATCAGTGGCAGTCGGTGCCGTTTAAGATTAGGGAGGGGGATTTGTATTTTTTTATGAACATGGCCTTATTTCTATTACAGCATATTAGATGACTGTCATTCGTATTCCATTCACCCAGCTCAATGTAACATCAACAGGTAAAGACTACTACATGATACAACATTTTTCACTATACTCATCATGAGGTTGCTACGACCTAGACTACGAATTAAAGTTTATAACGTAGGTCGAGAGACAAATTGGAGTAATCAAGGTGACAGACAGTGACACATTCATTACCGCCTTGTAGGGCTGTCCGACTAAAAAAAATCTTGCTTGACCGAGAGTCATCTGTTCTTTCGACTAATCGATTGGTCAAATTTTTTAAACGTGTATTTTTCCATATATAGAGACAACCTATGTGTTTGAATCAAATCAACTATATGCACAGAGCTTGTCTGATGATTTAAGCACACTGTTTGATGAAATAATAAAGATATACAAATGACTAGAAGGAGTCGGACCGCAATTGATTTGATTGTGCCGGACCGAGCTCAGACTTGCTGCACTGTGTAAATAAAAAGATGACAATAAGTGACTGACTAGCACCCGTTGTGTCTCTCTCCTCCCTGCTGCAGCGACACCACAGAACATCAACAGTGTGTCTCTCTCCTCCCTGCTGCAGCGACACCACAGAACATCAACAGTGTTTATCATGCTGAAGCTGCAACATAATTACAGCCATTTCTGACTGAAAAGTTCTGATACCAAAATCCCTCAAACCAACTCCCTCAACCCTTGTTCTCTTTACGTGGCACATGTATGCATCACATGCACGTGACCAATAGGGCCTGACCTATAGCATATCATAATCACATCAATAAATTGGTTATAACAAACTCCGAAAACCGTGACAAATGTGACAGCAAAATGGATGCAGAGGATGTGACAAAATAACTCGAAATGGGGGAATGTTTACTGGTTGCTCAGGAGGTAAAAGGGAACTCTGATGTATGGAATAAATGTGACTAGTTGTGGAAAATACTGGAGATCAAGAAAAAGAAGGTAAGGAGCAAACACTGCATACATATTATGTGTGTTAAACAGGTGCTGTTAGATGACAATATCATTTTCTAACCGTTTGGAACAATGTAAATAACACTAAATAAGCGTACCAGAGAGTCTGTTGTAACGGTTTTTATTGATTTATTGTAAAGCCTTTATTACAGCAAAGACTAAAAGCAGTCATATTCAATCGTGAATGCAATTTCATGAATGGAACGGTTTATTTATTGTTTATGCTAATTATTTACATTTACATTTAAGTCATTTAGCAGACACTCTTATCCAGAGCGACTTACAAATTGGTGCATTCACCTTATGACATCCAGTGGAGCAGCCACTTTACAATAGTGCATCTAAATCTTTTAAGGGGGGTGAGAAGGATTACTTTATCCTATCCTAGGTATTCCTTAACCTCTTCCTTCTACCCTCTACTTTTTTGAACATTCTGTTAAAAATCGCGCAACATTTCAGCGCCCTGCTACTCATGCCAGGAATATAGTATATGCATTTGCTTAGTCTGTGTGGATAGAAAACACTCAGATGTTTATAAAACTGGTTAAATCACTGCTGTGGCTTTACCAGAACGGCATTTACATCGAAAAGCACAGGAAAAACTGATCACTGAAAATGGGAAAATATATCCATGCGCTACTTGAACCCATTGATAAAGGTGAACCACAATTAATTGACTGAGGTTGCAGTACCTACAGCTTCCACACGGTGTCTAGAGTCTTGTCATTTCCCTTCGAGTTTTTTCTTGGTCAAACACATGCAAGGCACCGTATTTCTTCAGGTCTAGGACCGGATATTTTCGTTGAGTTTCTAGCCGGACATTTTTCCAGACGGACAGCTAATGATCTTTACATCGCCTCCTGATTAATTTTATCGCTTATTAAAGAGGTGGGGTTTCAGGTGTCTCCGGAAGGTGGTGATTGACTCCGCTGTCCTGGCGTCGTGAGGGAGTTTGTTCCACCATTGGGGGGCCAGAGCAGCGAACAGTTTTGACTGGGCTGAGCGGGAACTGTACTTCCTCAGTGTTAGGGAGGCGAGCAGGCCAGAGGTGGATGAACGCAGTGCCCAGGTTTGGGTGTAGGGCCTGATCAGAGCCTGGAGGTACTGAGGTGCTGTTCCCCTCACAGCTCCGTAGGCAAGCACCATTATTCAAGTGTCAATTTGTTATTTTATTTTAAATCTAAAATTCTTGATTGCATTTCAAATCATGAATGACTCATATTCTGTGTGATGACATAAATTAATGAATGATTGATGCATAGAGTACTGTAGCCTATATAATAAGTATTGAATATAGGCCTAAGTAAGTTACAGTATTAACACTAAACAGCATGCGCTCTTAGGCCTGCAGCTCAATGGTGGTTATACAAGGCTGCTATACTAAACCTACTAATGACAATGGCATTACTTATTATTATAATGATGATCACAATAATAATAGTAATAATAACAATAAGGATATCAAGAAAAAGGAGGGTTGTTATTATTATAAATATCATTTTTCTGACAAATTGGAACCGTGTAAACAACACTAAATACATGTGTAAAGCCTTTGTAACAGCATAGCAAAGGTTAAAAACAGTTGAATCTGTGAAATTGTTTATCCGCTCACGGAATCAGTAGGTTATTAAACAAACACTCAAACAGGCAACAGAAGCAGGATCTGTGTTATTTCTGTAGTTATATATGGATGATTTCTAAAGCCAGGCACATTTAACAGTTAGGCTATTGATTATAGACCAAATTAAGTTGGGGTTTCCTCTCTCCTCACTTTTTTCGACAATTAAGGCAAGGGCCGTTTTCTTAACTCCTAACTCCTAACAATGAAATATAGCTATCTCTCTCTTTCTGCTGTTTCCCCTTAATTTTTGAAGAAATGTATTTATTTAAAACTGCCCAACTATTGTGTTTCTCTCTGTCAACTACTCACCACATTTTATGTACTGCAGTGCTAGCTTGCTGTAGCTTATGCTTTCAGTACTAGATTCATTCTCTGATCCTTTTATTGGGTGGACAACATGTCAGTTCATGCTGCAAGAGCTCTGATGGGTTGGAGGACGTCCTCCAGAAGTTGTCATAATTACTGTGTAAGTTTACTGAAGGGGCTAAGAACCTTGAACCTCCTAGGTTTTGTATTGTACCCAGAGGAGGACAGAAACTATCTGTCCTCCGGCTACACCATGGTGCTACCCTACAGAGTGCTGTTTAGGCTACTGTAGACCCTCATTGCAAAACATTGTGTTTTAATCAGTTATTTGGTGACGTGAATATATTTAGTGTAGTTTTATCTAAAAATAATACTTTTTGAACTGTTTCACTTTTTCTTTTTTCGCCACGGAGAGGCCTCCACTGACCTCTACCCACCCTGCCACTGAACCAAATCACAGACAATCACAGACAATCACAGACAATCACAGACAATGGAGTGATTACGACCTAATTGAGTTGTTGCATGCAGCTCATATTCTCTATCAAGGACACAATGACATGCAGATTAGCCTAAATATGAGTGCTATTCATCTAATGATAAAAGGCCTAATTTGACTAAAAGCTATAAACAAAAAAAACTAAGTGGCTCCAAATAATGTAAACTCAGCAAAAAAAAGAAACTCACTGTCAACTGCGTTTCTTTTCAGCAAACTTAACATTAATACATATTTGGATGAACATAACATGATTCACCAACTGAGACATAAACTGAACAAGTTCCACAGACATGTGACTAACAGAAATGGAATAATGTGTCCCTGAACAAAGGGGGGGTCAAAATCAAAAGTAACAGTCAGCATCTGGTGTGGCCACCAGCTGCATTAAGTACTGCAGTGCATCTCTTCCTCATTGACTGCACCAGATGTTTCAGTTCTTGCTGTGAGATGTTACCCCACTCTTCCACAAAGGCACCTGCAAGTTCCCGAACATTTCTAGGGGGAATGACCCTTACCCTCACCCTCCGATCCAACAGGTCCCAGATATGCTCAATGGCATTGAGATCCGGGCTCTTCGCTGGCCATGGCAAAATACTGAGATTCCTGTCTTGCAGGGAATTACGCACAGATCGAGCAGTATGGCTGGTGGCATTGTCATGCTGAAGGGTTGTGTCAGGATGAGCCTGCAGGAAGGGTACCACATGAGGGAGGAGGATGTCTTCCCTGTAACGCACAGCGTTGAGATTGCCTGCAATGACATCAAGCTCAGTCCGATGATGCTGTGACACACCGCCCCAGACTATGACGGACCTTCCACCTACAAATCGATCCCGCTCCAGAGTACAGGCCTCGGTGTAATGCTCATTCCTCCTAAACGCAAATCTGACCATCACCCCTGGTTAGACAAATCCACGACTCGTCAACGAATAGCACCTTTTGCAAGTCCTGTCTGATCAAGCGATGGTGGGTTTGTGCCCATATGCAACATTGTTGCCGGTGATGTCTGGTGAGGACCTGCCTTACAACAGGCATACAAGCCCTCAGTCCAGCCTCTCTCAGCCTATTGCGGACAGTCTGAGCACTGATGGAGGGATAGTCCGTTCCTGGTGTAACTCGGACAGTTGTTGTTGCCATCCTGTACCTGTCCCGCAGGTATGATGTTCTGATGTACTGATCCTGTGCAGGTGTTGTTACACGTGGTCTGCCAATGTGAGGACGATCAGCTGTCCGTCCTGTCTCCCTGTAGCGCTGTCTTAGGCGTCTCACAGTACGGACATTGCAA